>NC_060120.1:256049298-256650965 GCF_021461395.2 Schistocerca americana
AACTTCTACAGAAATTTCATGGTACTGCCATTTATTCCACGTTAGATTTGAAATCTGGATTTTGGCAAATTCAGCTCCATCCGAACTGCAGAAAGTACACAGCTTTTCTCTGTTTTTGTGACTGTTATCAATTTTGCAAATTACCGTTCGGTTTAACTATTTCTTCAGTAGCATTTATTCGCGGTTTGAATACTATACTTCCGACAGAACTTAAAGACAGAATCACAACGTATGTAGACGACATTCTTATTGCAGAAGCTAACTGGTCTGAACACAATCTGATTCTTGAACAACTGTTACAAACTTTTCGTGCACAAGGACTCACAGTTAATCTTAGCAAATCGCACTTTGGCAAAACTTCTATAAAATTTCTTGGACATGTAATTTCAGGAGAAGGTATTGCGCCTGACCCGGAAAAACTTCAAGCTTTACGTGACATTACTGTTCCTACAACGAAAAAACAACTACGCAGGTTTTTGGGTTTAATTAACTTTTTTCGTAAATTTATTCATTACTCTACTTTAGACACCCCTAGATTATGTCAATTGACAGGTAAAAACACTATTTGGTCATGGGATAGCTAAGTGCAGTCTGAATTTGTCAATCTGAAACAAGCTTTGTTGAATGCACCACTTTTATCACATCCAGATCTTACTAGAAACTTTTCCATTGCCACCGACAGTTTTAACACCGCTTTAGGCGTACACATTCTTCAGGAAATGTTACAGAACTTGAAACATTATGTGTTGTATGGGCATTTACGAGATTTCGGCATTTTCTTTATGGAAGACATACTACCGTTTACACAGATCATAGAGCTATCCAGTTTTTACTTTCCGCAAAATTTACACACGACAGATTAAGCAGATGGAAACTTTATTTACAGGAATTCAATTTTACAATTGTTCACATTCCCGGTACACAAAATATTGTAGCAGACGCACTATCCCGTTCTCTCAGCAACAATCAGCAAGACATCGCAACCAACTTCTGCCAAGCAAATTCTAGCGTCATGTATATTCAACAAGTTGCATTCGAAAATTTTATTTCGGCATCATTACGAGACATAGCACAAGAGCAGAGTAAAGACAACGTATGGGAAGAAATTAAACACCTTTGACAAGATAGGAATAATGTTACCATCAGAAACCAATACACTGTACGCAATAACATTCTGTTTCGCCGCTCTCACTCTGACAGCAACAACTGGTTACTATGCATTCCTGACGAGCTTGTTAACAAATTAATTTGGTATACTCATTTAAGTTACGCACATTACGGAGCCAGAAAATGTTTTCTTATGCTGAGACAGAACTGTTATTTTGCCAACATGGAGAAACGTATACGACGAGTTTTGGCGTCATGTAAAATCTGCCAGAAAGCTAAGTCAGACACGACTTCACATATTCCTCCGTTACATCCCATTGTACCCGTTAAATTGAGACACATGGCCGTTGTAGACATTTTTGGTTCGATTCCCAGATCTAATAGAGGTTTTTGTTACATTTTTGTCGCTGTTGAACTCACTTCGAAATTTGTTACCTTCACTCCGTTATGCAAAGCTACTGCTAAATCTGTTTCGAAAGCATTTGTAAAACATTTTCAATTTCATGTAGGGCATGTATTGAAAGTAATTTCCGACAATGGACCACAGTTTCGATCTGCTATATGGACACGTATGTTACGAGCTAGAAACATTTCTCCGATTTATATATCCAAGTATCACGCTTCTTCGAACCCTTGTGAACGACTAATGAAAGGAATTGGTAAACTATGTAGAATATACTGCCATAAAAAACATATTGATCGGGATACACACATACTGTCATTCCAGGATGTAATTAACTCGATACCAAATGAATCTACTCTGCTATCTCCGACTGTTATATTGAAAAATGTTGAACCACCTAACAAAATTAAAGAATTAGTATCCTTTCCTACATCTCGTCGACTACGCCACCATGAAATAATTGACATTGCGCTCAACAACATCAAACGTGCCGCAGGGCGCCGGAGAAGACAGCAAAAACAGGTTTGTACACGCCGTGACTTTCACATTGGACAGAAGATATTAGTACGTACACACTATTTATCCAACAGAGGAAAGAGTAGATGCAGTAAATTTGAGCTTCTATACGCAGGTCCATATCGAATTCGCAGCATTCCTCACCCCAATGTAGTACACGTCGAAACTCTGAGAACCAGAAAAAGCAAGGGCAATCGCCATGTCTCCAATATTAAACTCTATTGAATGAACATACTTTATGATTTATCACACTGTAATGCCATTTCCTGATTTTTATATGACCACTTATGCAATTATATTTATATGAACACTTACTGATGATTATCATATTTTTTCTTGGCAAGTGCCCGGCAAGGTAAGGTTAGCAGATCGCTTTTCTTGTGGTTATATATCAGACCGTGCACATTTTTCATTTTTGGTGTATGTATGATTGTTTTCCTGTTTTGTTTGTATGCACTACGAAATCTTTAAGATATAACAAACACTAGTTGACATTGACATTTTGCCTTATGATATCTTAACATCTTGACTATTCTACATTTTTTGCTACTACATTATGATACTGTGTGTACATTTTTTGCACTTGAAAACTCTCTATGTTTTTGACATAATAAGTTTTCTGTCATGCTATGCTGTATGCTTAATTATATCACTAGAAACAAGTTTTTATTTAATGGGTATATGATTTAAATGCAAGATATTAATCCTTATTCATCATTTTCAGAAAGCAATAACGTGTAAAAGAAATAACTTAAACAAACCACAGTGGATTACTATGAAATGGGAATTTCACCTTCGGAATGAACGAAAGAAAATGCAATACCTCGTCATGAAGAGTAAATGGATCAGAATTAACAAGCATTAACAAGAATACACTATACACATCGTATGATAGCAGTTTTAACTAAATATTTTTCTTTCAGAATACGAGGCGATTGATGCAGGCTGTCAGACAGAACTACACGTCTTAGTTTTAGTGATGAAATATGCTAGAAATAAGAAACTTTATACTATGAATAGTTGTATGAAGTAAATGGTAATATGAATAATGAATAATGAAGTGTCTTTTTTGCAGACGATAATGAATGATGATGAATAGTTATATGAAGAATATGCTAATATGAATAATGAGGTTTTTCTTTGCAGGTGATGATAGGAATGAAGTTATGGTAATATGAATAATGAAGTTTTTCTTTGCAGATGAGGATAATGATGAAGTTTATATATTTACTGTTAGTTAAGAGATGCTATGTAGTTATTTAAGTATTTGTTGCAGTTCCTTTTGACAGTATGTCTTATGTCGCATGGTATAATGACTGAATGTTTTGGAATGGACAGCTAGAGTACATACATATTGAGTACACGTTTCATTACCTGTTAATTCCGAGTTCACTTCTTTTCAGCATAATATGCGTTTCTTCTTTCAGCTCAATAATCCATTTTGTATGTTTTCCAGGAGATGCTATTCATGAAATTAATGTGCTATAAGCAGTTAGTCATTAAACCTGTTCTAGTACTTGCATTTTTTTACCCATTTGTATGTGTCATTCATGAATGTGATCACATATACTCTACTTGTTCATAGCCTTGCTACAGCTGACTCATGACGAATGACGTTATTAATCGTTATTTCCAGCAATAAGTAAAAAGCAAATATTTTCATGCCCCAGCAATTAATTATCGATCCCAACGCAATGCATTGCTAGTACAAAAAAATGTATTACCAGTCCCAAATAATACCACTAGTTTAAGACGTATTTCTATTTCTAAATATAATGCAAATTTCTCAGATGTATTGAATCCATTATATCTATGTATTACTGGACCACAGACCTTGAGTAATAGTTACAGTGTGTTACATTTTACATATGTCCTATGCCACTTGAATGATGAGTTCTGAGTAATACTGAATGATGTTTTCTAACCACAGACCTTGAGTAATAGTTATAGTGTGTTACATTTTAAATATGTCCTATGTCACTTGAATGACAAGTTCTGAGTAATACTGAATGATGTTTTGTAATAATGCATAAATGCTATGCCAATAATTTCTGTAAATAATATTTTTGTTATACTCTATAAATGCTATGCCAATAATTAACTCTCATTTTGAATGATGACTTCTGAATAATACTGAATAATGTTTTATAAAACTATATGAATACTTTGTAACTGGCCAATGAATGGCACTGTTTCTTATATTTTAAATTTGTCTTATGTCACTTACATGATATTATGTATGAATACCAGTAGCTTGATGCTACACTGATTAACTCTTATTTTGAATGGTGACTTCTGAACAATGCATAAAAATGTTTGTAACTGGCCAATGAGTGCCAATGATTACTATAACTAGATGAATTATGTAAATGCTATGCCATTAATTAACTCTTGCTTTGAATGATCACTTCTGAACAATGCATAAAAATGATTTGTAACTGGCCGATGAGTGCCAATATTTTCTGTAATCAGATGACTTATGAATAATGTTCTGTAATACTCCATACATAGTACAGAAATGTTTAGTAACTAGGCAATGAGTGCCAACAATTACTCAAATCGGTTGATAGACTAGTGTAATTCTCAATGATGACTAGCATAAGACTTAATGTCCTTCACTTTCTGACCTAATTACCAGAAATATCCGTTTGTCCTGTCCATCCTCATGATCATGGAGCACTATATTTGGATTTTGCACTAATTCTACGTTGGTGAAAGAGTATGCATTCTGCAAGAGTGTGGTGTTGACACATCATGCTGTCCACCACCTTGAACGATGGAGATGTTATTATGGTCCCACTGTTTGGTGTACCTAATGTACTACCAAAATGATAACATTGAATATTAATACAACATTTCAGTGTCTTGGCTACACTGACTAATACTTCAGGGAAGAGACCTTCAGATTGTCTCACTTGGTGTTGTGCTTCTGTAGAAAGATATGGACTTTCAGTGCAGCTACGTGCAACCTACTGTGCTACATCCATGATGCAGTGTTCCCTTTCCTTTCCTAGTTCTTGTAAAATGGTAAAAAATATATACAGTGCGTGTGCACTTTATGTCATTTGTTAATCTGTTCTGTACTCATTGCGTATCCTAGTTCTTATAAAATATATACAGTGTGTGTGCACTTTATGTCATTTGTTAATATGTTTTGTACTCATTGCTTATACATTTTGTCATTGCTTGATATGTTCTGTACTCAGTGCATGTGCACTCTATTTCATTTCATGTTCTGCACTTATATATATGTATATACTCTGTGTCTGTAAACTTAGTTAATTAAGTAGATTATAGAAAAATTTGTTGCTCATGTCAAGTCCAATTGACTCACCATCGCTGCCAAATATTTGCCCCCGCAGTGGAGGGTCATGTAAGAGGTCCAAGCAGATGTAATTCCGATGTTTTGCTCATGCGCTGCCTGCGATATGCAAGGTATAAGAGAATCTCTGACCAGAGAGCAGTGTTGACTGCAGTAGGAACTGTGTAGCTGTAGCAGTAAGTTGTTGCTAGTCTGGAGTCTGCTCTGGTCTGGTCTTGTGTATCGTTTTGGCTGGCTGGGTCGCGGTGCAGTGATGTCGGAGCCTGAGTATTATTGTTTAAGGTAAAAAGCAGCCTACCGCATATGTAGTAATGTTATCTCAAGTCACATGTAAATGTTTTAAAAATGTCCTAATAATAATCCTTTTCATACAAAGTAATTTTTTAGCAACCATTCATTTCAATTTAAAGAATTTACTAATTTCTCCCATCCATGATCATCCCGATTGTTGCAAAAGAAAAAAATCAGTTGCTTCCTTTCATAAATGACAGATCTATCGCCCAGCATTGCACAGGGCTGTGCCAGAAAAATTTATTGTAAGAGCAGATATATATGCGTTATCCAGCGACTTCATTGAAGTAAGAATTTTCCTTTTTTCATTCAGAATGATCTTTCAGGGCCATGACGCAACACTGCTGACTTCCAAAATTTACCAGGTTAAATTCATAGTCAATTATTGAAAAGTCATAAGCGAGTGACAATTTAATTGAGAGGCTAGTTACATTGTATTATTACCAGGTTACTGATTTTATTTTTTTGTTGGGACGTTACACTGAATGTGAACGACATAATTATAATTTTACTGTTGAGAGGTTTAGGAATTTTTCTGTTTGGAGGTTACATTAAATGAGAAAAAATTTTGTGAGGAGGTTACACTTAAATTATTTTGTGGGGAGGTTACAACATGCATGGTACACAAGGCAAGCGTACCCTCATGAGGTATTATACCTTGAGATTACAGATTAAAACTGCAGAATGAAATGTATAACCGAAAACCTTCTCTATATCATTAAAATTCAAAAATATTTCTAATAATGTTTCAGTTACAAAAGGTAATCATTTCAATGCGTGTCATGTAGCGCTAAATTACTGTACTTCTTGCTGTAAGAAAATTCCTGTCACTGCTTAACGATAAAAATGTACCAAGTGTCGTAGTTATCGTCGTTCATAAACAAAGTTCTCCAAAAATCAATGTATTTACCTTGTCATATACAAAAGTAATGTGCTATGCGTATAAATGTCGTAGTTATTACGTTCATTGCCGTGACCTTAAGTCATAAGACGACGTGGTCGCAGCACTCAGAATTCACTTACATATTTTTTCAGTTTATGCGTCGTTATTTCCGACACTTTCGTTATTATATAACACGAAATACACTCTGTTCCACTGAAGACAAAAATCTTTTGCATTTCAGACACTTTTCTCAGGAATTATTTACTATATTAACGACCTACTAAACTCGCAACTTACACTCGGCGCCATCTTTTTTCGAAGTCTGTAGGTCAGTTAAGATTTGACAGTTTGTTTATACACTTCAACAAATTTACATACTTTGACACGTATAATCAACAGACAACAAATAAGTATGCCCAACATAAAATTAACACAAAATCGTCTCCCATCCAAAGCAAGTTCACATTACACTGCTTTACATAAAAATGTACATAATTTTTGGGCTACACTTACAGTAGATCTATACCAAAAATTGCGTGTTTGATGCACAAATGCAAATAATTTCGTACGATAAAATAATTTGTTGAAAGATTTTTACACTGCCATATAATACCATGGAATAATTTGCAGGTCACTAAAGCCTGTCTAGGCATGAAGTGCCATTTATGCAAAGACAGCGTGTCAGTTTTATTGGTGAAAAAAGAAAGACTAAAAACAAAGCTTGATGGCCTCAGAACGCTTGCAATGACCCTAGAATTTTTGCAATGTGTTCTCTGCGTCAGTTAAAACTTCATTTACTACCCAGACCACATATTACGAGCATAAGTACGGTACATTTGAACCTTCGGATCTTGGTAATGGATTATGATATCGAAAAAAGTTTCAAGGTTGCTAGAGAACATCAGTTTAAGAAAATATAGTATATAGTTCATCTATCTGATATGAATAGAAATTATGGAAGTGTCGATCCGCACAATTAGTATTTTTGGTACCCAAAACTCATGGCTTTTCGGGTATACCTTAATAACGGACAAGTATTTTCGAAAACGAGAGAATGGCGTTTCTCAAGAAGTGCCTGAAGAGTGTACAGTTAAAATTTGAGCCATTTTCTACGGTTAGTTATTTAGATAACGGCGTCCAACTGTGCAAAACCGATGAACAGCGCGGTTTTTTTTTTTTTGGCAGAGATTCGGTAAGTTTGAATCTCTGGGTCCCGGTAATGGATAACAATATCGAAAAAAAATTTCGACATTCTCTGAGAACATTATGTTAAGCACATTGGGCAAAAATTTCGACGATTTGCCATGAATAGAAATTACAAAAGTGGCAATCCCCACAACTGGTACTATTCGTACCCAAAAATCATGGATTTTTGTTTTTTTTCAGAAATCTTTCATGAACCAATGGTGCTATTATAAGCCGACTATCGAGCGCGTCGTTTTGGAATATATTGATAATAATAATATGTAGCTCATACCATATAGCACGTTGTAGAATGTGCTAAATGTGTGCTTCAATCGACACTCATGTGACACGCGTATTGGGTGTCACATAGCTGAGCGGACGTCCCTGAGACACTGGTAATCTTTGATTTACATGCAGTAATTTTATTCAGTTTTTATTTTCACGCACTTTTTTTACTGTGTGGACTAGAAGTGTTTAACAAGTCTTTAAGTTTTTGCGTGAATTTTAGTACTTAGCTGAATGTGTGAGCCGACTTTGTAGTGTAGTATAAACTAGTGGCAGCACAGCAGCAGAATGATATTATACAGGGAGTATCAAAAAGCATCATTCGATTTAAAAAAATCATAACCATTATGTTACTTGAGATATGTGTGTGAACAACGTACTGTTGGAAGGAGCAAACTCTCGAGTTTTACATGGTTCCCGCTAGGTAGCAGCCGTAGCAGCAGTTTGCGCCCGCTTCAGTTCTAGTAAAAATGGTGTCGTGACAGCAGAAAGAGTTTTGTGTTCTACGTTTTGCGCAGTGCAGGTCAGTAGCACCTATTCAGCGTGACTTTCGTACTAGGTATGGTGTGGATCATCCTACAGCACAGAGCGTTAGACGATGGCATGAACAATTCCGAGAAACAGGTTGTTTGTGTAAAAACAAATTGTCGGGACTTCCCCGAGTGTCTGACACAGAAGTCGAACGCATCCGCCGTAGTTTCACAAGTAGTCTGCAGAAATCTGTTCGCCGTGCAGCTCGACAGCTCAGCATGTCCCCGATGTCCATCTGGCGCGTGTTGCGTCGACGTTAACACATGAAATCATACAAAATTCAACAACTGCAAGCTCTTCGTGAAGGTGACAAACAACAATGTGTGGAGTTCTATAACTTCGTTCTTGGCAAATGGAGGATGACAGTTTTCTTCCACTCTTAGTATTTAGTGACACGGCATTTAAATGGAAAGAAAGGTGAACCATCATAATGTGAGAATGTGGGGTACGGAACAACCACATAAAGTTATACAACATGAGATGGTTTCTCGAAAATTTAGTGTGTTTTGTGCAGTTTCACTTGGAAAGGTGTATGGTCCATCTTTCTTTGCCAAGAACAGGAAGCACATATCTCGATATGCTTGAGAACTTTCTTTTCCCACAGTTAGAGACAGGTTCGAAAGACTTCAGTTGCCAACAGGGTGGGGCAACGCCATAATACCATCTGGAAGTGTAGGAACTTTTTAATCTAAGGATTACCGAACGGTGGATGACTCGCACTGGACCAAATGATGCAGCCTTACGTTACTGGCTGCAAGGCCACCAGACCTGACTGTATGGGATTATTTCTTGTGGGGGTTTACAAAAGACTGTGTTTATGTGACTCTGTTACAGGGGATAGTATGTCATGCGCAATTTCTTTAACAGTGGACAACTCCTTCCTCATATCATTAATTTGTGCAGCAACATTGTTACGCATCTTAGGGGTGGGGGGGGGGGGGCTTTTGTAGTTTTAATTCGACATAACTCACATTTAATCAGTTACCTTGAAGCATCTTGTTCCATTGACACTCCAGCACCAAACTGTTGTATAACAACATTTAACTCAGAGTCCAGCTTTTCATTAATATGCGCGTTTTTCTCAGATATCCGTCTCGTAATTGCATGAGAAAAATTCCAGTTTCATGCATCAAGCTTTTCTTTCAATTGCCGGCCGTTGTGACCGAGCGGTTCTACGGGCTTCAGTCCGAAACTGCAGTGCTGCTACGGTCGCAGGTTCGAATCCTGCCTCGGGCATGGATGTGTGTGATGTCCTTAGGTTAGTTAGGGTTAAGTAGTTCTAAGTCTAGGGGACTGATGGCTTCAGATGTTAAGTCCCATAGTGCTCAGAGCCATTTGAACCATTTTTGTCTTTCAATTTTACCTCTCGTTCAGCAGCTAAGCTGTTTACTCTCTCAGTTAACTGTTGAACAGTTTCTTTTAGGTTGGATTGTTTTGACTGTATTGAACCCAAATCATCTGATAATTTTTTTATATCAGCAGCAATATCCTGGTAAGCACTTTTTAGTTTGGAGATTTCTTATCTTAAGGCATCCTGATGGACCGAAAGGCGTCTTGCTTTAACGTAAGGAATCGAAATTTATATTCATCATTGCTTCTAATTATCTACACAGTTCCACGAACAGGTTTAGAGTGTGGCTATAATCCGTTCATCACAAGAATAAAACTGATGTAAACATCGCACTGTGTGTTCTTCCGCGTTTGCTGGAATCTAATTGGATTTCTATTTCACATGGGACTGCAGTCAAGCTCTCTCGAGTACTGTCAAGTTCGATACTAGGGGTACGTTTTGTGCTGTGCGTTCCGCGCACATCGACTTATCGATAATACGGGAGAACAGCTTTACCTGCGCATTTAACTTGGACAGCACTGGCCGGTCAGCTGGTACAGCTAGCATGTAGGACGCGACCAGCTGCAGTTCACACTTAAAAAGAGACGAGCGGAGGAGCAATACAGCTTCGAATGTCATTTAATTTTTAAGCAGAATGAAATAATACACTGCAAATCTGCCACAGTACGCTCCTTAGACGAGTAGACGAAAATCACAACACGTTATTGATTTTAGCTAACGTGCTATTGTAATTAAACACAAGAACGATGAATATTCCTGACTTAACCACAGGGTAATTTTTCTGCATAAAGTAACGTAAGAGAGTACTGAAGGATCTCACCGTATAGCTAAATATTAAAAATGTAAATGTCGTGTGACTAGGGCCTCCCGTCGGGTAGACCGTTCGCTGGGTGGAAGTCTGTCAATTTGACGCCACTTCGGCTACTTGCGCCTCGATTGGGATGAAATGATGATGACTAGGACAACACAACACCCAGTCCTTAAGCGGAGAAAAATCTCCGACTCAGCCGGGAATCGAACGCGGGCGCTTAGGATTGACATTCAGTCGCGCTGACCACTTTTTCCCCCAGTTTATTGGTCATAACATTCTACAGTAGTACATAATTTTCAATTGACATTTAAAAGTAATAAAACAAACTAAAATTAATTACGCAGCTACCGGGGACGGACACCTAGATGTTGAAGCGATTGGTGTTACTTACAGTCAGCCGTCTGATAATCTCTTAGCTCCTTCCTTATCCGAATCCGAGGAACACATTTCGGTTCTGGAGGTGTGACCTGCTACGTTGATAACGAACCTATCAACAACAGAATCCACGAAGCTAGCCAGGCACCGCATTTTCTCGTCTTCTTTTATGACGAGCCGTTTTGTATCCCACCAGCGGTCGGAAGTGACGTGTGAAAAAGCTGTGTGCGTTAGTTCCAGTACGTCTGGCAGCGTAACAGTCTAGTTACTTCTCGGGCCAAATCCCACAGCTTGGCTCCATATCAGTTCTGTTGGGTTCCTATTGTAATGGTACAATATCAAATGTAAAAATGCAGCATTTGTATGATGTGCTCGGTGCTGTGAAAATTATTGTCTTTCATGTTTCTACGATGCTCATCTACCTCTGTGGTATAAAACGATGGATATAGTCCAAATAATGAGGATTTGGTTTTTCATTTTTGCCTTAAAAATTAAATTGTTATGTTTTCTTAATTTAAACAATTTTTATGAACAGTCTTCCATAAAACATTGATAATTAAGAATTTGTATTTGAAATGGATGCAGGAATTTCGAGTTCAATATGTAACACGAAACAAGAAGACGTTCATTATTCATAAAATTGATGAGTTTTATAATTACAAGAGATAGGTATTTCAAATTTAACGAAAAAGAAGTAATGCTGCGGAGTCCTGAACCAACGCACGAATAACCGCATTAAGTTTACATTTCATTACGCTGCCGACTGCGCTATACGTTTCTTGTAAGTTACTTTATCAACTGCAGTATATACATCGCTGGGAAAACGTCACAGGCGATTATCTCCGTAAATTTGTGAAAAACATTAAGAACAGACTATTTCTCGGGACTTTTTAACCGTGTTCCACGCGCATGTTTTACCACAGAACAGAAAGCAGCCTCAGCCATTTTAGTACCGCACATTAACAGCGCGACAATCAGAGCACAACGCTGCAGAGGCTGTGACTGTACACGATTTTTGAAATAAAAGCTACATAGTTAAAGCGTGAGTAAGAAAAACGCTCATGGCTTTTAATACATTTGAATATCTTAAAGTTTCATATAACGTAACTTAGTAATAAGATATCTAATACATACACTACTGGCCGTTAAAATTGCTACACCACAAAGATGACGTGCTACAGACGCGAAATTTAACCGACAGAAAGAAGATGTTGTGATATGCAAATGATTAGCTTTTCAGAGCATTCACACAAGGTTGGCGCCGGTGGCGACACCTACAACGTGCTGACATGAGGAAAGTTTCCAACCGATTTCTCATACACAAACAGCAGTTGACCGGCGTTGCCTGGTGAAACGTTGTTGTGATGCCTCGCGTAAGGAGGAGAAATGCCATACCATCACGTTTCTGACTTTGATAAAGGTCGGATTGTAGCCTATCACGATTGGTATTTATCTTATCGCGACATTGCTGTTAGCGTTGGCCGAGATCCAATGACAGCTAGCAGAATATGGAATCGGTGGGTTCAGGACGGTAATATGGGACGCCTTGCTGGAGCCCAACGGCCTCCTATCACTAGCAATCGAGATGACAGGCATCTTATCTGCATGGCTGTAACGGATCGTGCAGCCACGTCTCGATCGCTGAGTCAACAAATGGGGTCGTTTGCAAGACAACAGCCATCTGCACGAACAGTTCGACGACGTTTGCAGCAGCATAGACTATCGGCTCGGAGAGCATGGCTGTGGTTACCCTTGACACTGCATCACAGACAGGAGCGCCTGCAATGGTGTACTCAACGACGAACCTGGGTGCAAGAACGGCAAACCTTTTTTTCACATGAATCCAGATTCTGTTTACAGCATCATGATGGTCGCATCCGTGTTTGGCGTCATCGCGGTGAACGCACATTGGAAGCGTGTATTCGTCATCCCCATACTGGCGTATCACCTGGCGTGATGGTATGGGGTGCCATTGGTTACACGTCTCGGTCACCTCTTGTTCGCATTGACGGCACTTTCAACAGTAGACGTTACATTTCAGATGTGTTACGACCCGTGGCTCTACCCTTCATTGGATCCCTGCGAAACCCTACATTTCAGCAGGATAATGCACGACCGCATGTTGCAAGTCCTCTACGGGCGTTTCTGGGTACAGAAAATGTTCGACTGCTGCCCTGGCCATCACATTCTCCAGATCTCTCGCCAATTGAAAACGTCTGGTCAATGGTGGCCGAGCAACTGGCTCGTCACAATACGCCAGTGATGAACTGTGGTGTCATGTTGAAGCTGCATGGGCAGCTGTACATGACTCAATGACCAGGCGTATCAAGGCCATTATTATTATTGTTCTGGGTACTGATTTCTCAGGATCAATGCACCCAAACTGCATGAAAATGTAATCACATGACAGTTCTAGTATAATATATTTGTCCAATGAATACCCATTTATCATCTATATTTCTTCTTGGTGTAGCAATTTTAATGCCCAGTAGTGTAAGTAGGACCTACTTCCAAGTGCGTAACAACACCAGTGTGTGTGTGCTATGGCTTCTGACCAATCATCGCGTTAGTGTTTGTTTACATCAGGTTTATTCTTATGATGAACGGATTATAGTTTGTGGAATGAACTCCTCACACTCAGCTTCTGATTCTGCTTCGCCAGTTGAAGGTTCTGCATTATCAGTTGACAGATCAGCAAGTTCATTACCATTGTCATGAGATTTGTTATCACTATCTTCTGTAGATTCAATATTTATACCTATTTTTAACGCACTACAGATGGCTGATATTGTTTTAATGAATTTTGTATGTCCGTTTTTACAGCAAACCAAGACTGAAAGCATGAATTTTCAACAAGAGATTACCAATCTGAGAAAACAAGATAGTAGCGCTATTCCATATTGCTCACATCATGTGCAAAGTCAGCCATCTTTTTTATGTTAATTTCATGAATTTTATAATTAATTGACAGTTAATGGGCCATGAAGTATCTACCTAATTGACATAATTTTATAACAAATGCTGAGAGGGATGGACAATGATATCCTTATACTATGTGCAATGGTGTATTTTAGATCATTCTCAAAATATTGGTATCATAATATTTTATTTGGACTGTTTTATGAATTTTTTATTTTTAACTTTCCTTTTATATATATTGATTATTTATTTTCTTTCTTGACTTTAAGTTTTCTAGTTGGCACATATATGAAACATGAAAAAGAATAAAAGTTATAGTTGCATGATGACAAAATTTGTATGAACAGGAAACTCAACAAAATTACATTTAGGTCTTGATCAGTGATTGACACTTGAAGTGGTTCCTTTCGTATAAACTGATCAATTTTCCAATTTGTAAGATATCATAAAGCCTCAAGCAGAGAGATTCAATCCAAAGGTGATAAAAAAGAGGAGTGTGCTATTGTCATTTGTAATTAAAATTATTGTGAATACTGATTATTTTTACCTCAGGTTAAATCATATTCATTAACTTTAATAGACCGAATGAAAATTAGCTTCAGGTCAAATGGTCAGTATTGGTTAATGGAATACTTGGCGGCAGGTGACTGTGTAAGTAGTTAATGTTCGTATGAAAAAATTATTCTGTAAAAGTTAATCGGACTTTGATTGAAGACACAGTCTTGATTTTATTACAATAAAATAACTAAGGATAGAGCGCTTAAGACACTTGATCAATGCATCACCAAACAAGTTGCTTCCAGTTTAATATAAAGGCCAGAAATTGATTGCCATATGTAATTAAAGCAGAAAACTGAGTGGTTTGTTGTGTTACAGAATAATATCGGTTTAAAATGCAACATTCCAATTATTATTGGCAAAAATGTAGATCTAGTACAACTTACATCCGTATTGTGTCGATACCAGTAGAAGAGCAAAAAGACAATCTAGTGGCGTATATTTTTCAGACGGAACCATTATCAGAGAACAAAGATTGATATAACATCAGTGTGTTAAGGAAAACTTTGGCTTTTACATAGGTACAACGAAAAGAAACAGTTTTTTACTGTTTATTCAATAGTATTGATGTAAACTTGCAGACCATGAGGAGTCTGGGATAGCAATCAAATATGTTGTATTGTGAGAATGTGACGTAAGATTCACTACACCGACATTTAAAACTTTAAATAAATAAACGATTCACGAGTTTGTTAACTGACATTGTGGTCAAGGGAGAATGAATGCTTCGGTGTAGGTAAATGCTGAACTGTGTAGAACAATTACCTTCAGACAGCAATACTGATGTAGAGGCAGTGAAGTCCTCTCTCTCTCTCTCTCTCTCTCTCTCTCTCTCTCTCCATGCATAATGAACAATTGATTGGTTCATCCAGAAGAAAAGTTATAGTTGGGACTGTTAAATAAACTTTAACATTGGCAACTCTACCAAACCCACGCGATTTTAGATCTTATGATGTTATGTTTTGTTGAGTGCATACCTGTCTCTGTTTGCGTAATCATTTATATATTTTTCCTCAGGAAGTAATTAGCATATTTATATATTTCTTAGACTTTTATACGATTGTGTCACGTGCCCCTAGCATACCTTCCTGAGAGGCGGTTCTACAATCGGCACCTCTGACCATACTGAGTGTTTGATTGCTAAATACGAGTACATGGGTTGCATCCTTGCCTGGGGCGAAATCTGCTCCACTGACGAGCCACCTCTCGTCTGCATAGCTGCTGATCACATTTGATAAGCAACATGCATATCAGTGCGATGTGCAAACGCATTGTAACAGACGATATTACTCATTTTTCACAAGGGAACTGATGTTTAAGGAACTCTAAGAACTGTGGATTGTTTTAAAAACTGGTAACTTCCATGTAATGTAATTTTTATGTCAGCAAAATCAGTTGCAACTGAAATGAACATTGTAAATAATAGAAAAGTTGAACGATCAGTAAATGTTTTTCGACGTAGAAGGCTCCGTCCCAACTGACTATCAAAAAATTATAAAAGACCCTCAATTCTGTGACAGATTCTGCTTAGGACTTACTTCAGCTGTAGACTTTACTGAGCCGACCAGTTGAAATATATTGTAAAAAGTATTTCAGAGCAAAAATTTAATTTATCATTGTGAATGTAGCTATGCAGAATGCGTGTAACTACCCAGTAAAAAAAAAAGAAAAAGAGATACTGTGATATTAACTGCAGTTTACAGTTCCTCATCACGGAATTATTCAAGAACGGAAAACGACTGTAATCTAAAACTGTGATTAACTTAAAATGTGGGGTACAGGAGTTCGTAATCTTATCTAGGGTGGTCGAATTTCAGAGTTAACGTTCATATTATTTTATTTGGTAGTTCAGAGAACCTACTGTCAATTTTAAAGATTCAGATTATTTAGTTAACAGCGCAACAAATAGGAAGCTTACCCAATGCCAACAGCCACCACATAAGTTGGGTGTTATTGTCATATTGAATATTAGCACTCGGAACTAAAGCACAATTACTGCTACTCTCTTAGTAGTCATATATTTGTAATTGTGCCTGGCAAGCGCTTTTATACATTTGTGGGAACTAAATGCAAAGTAACGGCACTGAGAAGTGATCTCTCTTTAGAGAGGACACTCTCAGACACTGCTGCGTGGGAGACATTAGGGTCTATGCCTTCTTGGAATAAAGTGCTATTATTCCGCTACACCGTTGCGTGTCTCTATTGTATTGTCCCCTATACTGTACGGGACTACACCGCAATGATCGACCATGAGTGCAACACTACATCGTACAGTGCTCCACAGTCAAACTTCCCACCAAAGCTTCCAGATTTTCGCTTAGATCAGACCATAGTGTGGTTCACGACAGTGGAAAGCATCCTTGTCGCCTATAATACAGCCAAATTCGTAACGCTCGTAACAAACCGGGGGGAACATGCTGATGTGATTAGCGACATTATTTGGCACCACCTACAGAAAATACATATTCATCAACAGATCAAAGCTACTATAATATAGGAGAACAATTACAACATGTAATACACTCTGAAACGTCAAAGAAACGGGTATAGGCATACGTATTCAAATAACAGAGATGTGTAAACAGCAGAATACGGCGCTGCGGTCGACAGCGCCTATACAGAGTGTAAATTTTAAATTGACAAACCAGAATAACTCGAAAAATAAGCTTCACACGAAAAAATGTGTAGAATCCAAAGTTGATTATTTTAGAGGGGGACATCTGCTGGTGCTAAAATTAGCCCGACACCCCCACCCTCCTGGGGGTGGGGCGGGAGGCCACTTAGAATTTCTAATGGGAACTCCCATTTTTTATTGCAGAATCAGATTCTACATAAAAAACTACTTACATTTTATCTTAAATATTTGTTTTGATTCTTGGTATTTGGCGCTGTAATGCAAGAAAAACCATGTTCTCATTTTTGCTTGGAAAATGGTTACGGATAAATAAAAAATACTTATTTACTTTGTAAGTTTCGATTCGCTAAAACTAAAACTCTCCCTCCTTCCCCGATAGGGTGGGGTTTGAGAGAGAGGAATTAGAGTTTTACAAATGTTGACCCAAATGTTATTTTTTCAACAGATTCGGATAAGTTTTATTTGCTTTGTGGTCATGAGGCCACACAACTTTTAATTATCAAACAAATCATCTGACTAACTAACTAACTAACCAAACATCCTACTTACTACCGAGTGAACTCATTAACTAAAAAACTAACTGATTCACGAACCTAATTATTTATTAAATTCGGAGTAATCACTCTTGTTTGTCGAGAAGTCTCACAACTGGGGTGCTTGCTTAATCTGAGTCTTTTAGTTTCGGGTGAAAAAAGGTAGAAAACGGTATTCATAAATTTATTGACTTATGTCACACTGTTCACACTTTTATTTTATTTCGGAATATCGCGGCTGTTACGTCGTTTACATTTTTAGAATTATGTACGATAATCGATATCCCACTCAGCCCTGATCGATAATCGATGCTCTTATCCGGCCCTTGCTGATGAGCGGCGTAATGTTTCGGAGTGCCGCCGATAGGTAGCGCAGGGACGAGAAATTCGCCCTTTGTCGTTATAAGACTGGGATTCAGAAATTAAGAGTATTAATGCAATAAACGCACTGTATCTTTTACCAGTCTGAGCATTCAGACAGCAGTACATCGTTTATGACGATTGTCTCTTGGGCGACTTATGTTTGATTGCATTTGTCTGACGGCGTTCGCGGCTTTTGCTCGCTACCAGTCGCGTTTGACGCGGAGTTAGTATTGCTAGTAGGAATTACGCCGAGCGGGCCGCTTCTCGCACAGAGAAATTCTAACCCTGCCTTTCTCGACGCCCCTTATCTTTCCTCTCTTGAGATTAATAGGTGGCATATGTCATTATGAATTATTAGTTTTGGGTGAAAAAAAGGTAGAATCGATATTCATAGATTTATTGACCTAAGCCACATTGTTCACACCTTTATTTTATTTCGGAATATTGCGGCTGTTACGTCGTTTCGTTTTTAGAATGCCTTCGTTGGATAAGCACCTGCCAGCAGCAAGTCGTATATTCTTAGTTCACTTATTTGTTACATCGTTTAATTCTTAATTTGTTTGCGTATTGTTGGGTACTTGCATTGTTTAATTCATAAATTTCGGGCGTATTATAGTGTTTGAGAGTTGTAACAGCACGCTTTAGTACCTGAATAGTGTAAATTCTCGTAGTCGTCTGTTTCTGTTTTGGACGGCTAGTGTCGGTTGGTCACAGCCAGTGTGCTCCCTGCCGCCGTTGGACAAGCAGCTGCCAGCAGCAAGTCGTATACGCTTAGCTCACTTATTTGTTACATAGTTCAATTATAAATTTCTTTGTGTGTTTTTGGGTACTTGCATTGTTTAATTAATAAATTTCGGGCTTATTATTGTATTTGAGAGTTGTAGCATCGCGTTTTGGTACCTGAATAGTGTAAAATCGCGTAGTGTCCTTCTGCCACCGAGCAGTGTGTCAGCAGTGCGCAGGTAGCAGCATTACTGCATTTACTAGGCAATCTTGTATTTTAATAACCGTTTAATATTGTGTCGAATTGTTTGTACTCTCTGTAGATTAGTTCAGACGTTCTTTGCACAACATTATTTAGCACAGATAGGGACTGCGACTGCTGTGTTCGGATGCGGGCTGAGTTGGCATCCCTACGCTCCCAGCTTTAGGCAGTGTGGGCTTCGGTCACACAGCTTGAGGCTGTTGACAATGGGCATCACTGTGGGGGTCCGAATGGGGTTTTGTTGGGGCCGGCCAGCTCGTCCCACGCATCCCCTGATCAGACTATGGCTGTGGCTGCCCGGGATACTGCCCACATTGAGGCTGACCCCTCACCCGTGGTAGAGTGGGAGGTCGACTTGAGGTGTGGCAGGGGGCGAAAGACATTCCAGAGGGCTGAATGGAAGGCCTCTCCAGTTTGTCTGACGAACCGGTTTCAGGCTCTGTCTCCGGCTGATACTGATCTTCGGCTGGACATGGCTGCTTGTCCTGTTCCAGAGGTTACCCCTCAGTCTGCAGGATCTGGGCAGTCGCAGAGGGTGGGCTTACTGGTAGTTGGGAGCTCCAATGTCAGGCGCGTAATGGGGCCACTTAAGGATATGGCAGCAAGAGAGGAGAAGAAAACCATTGTGCACTCCGTGTGCATACCGGGGGGAGTCATTCCAGATGTGAAAAGAGTTCTTCCAGATGCCATGAAGGGTACAGGGTGCACCCATCTGCAGGTGATCGCTCATGACGGCACCAATGATGTGTGTCGTTATGGATCGGAGGAAATCCTCTCTGGCTTCCGGCGGATATCTGATTTGGTGAAGACTGCCAGTCTCGCTAGCAGGATTAAAGCAGAGCTCACCATCTGCAGCATCCTCGACAGGACTGACTGCAGACCTTTGGTACAGAGCCGAGTGGAGGGTCTGAATCAGAGGCTGAGACGCTTCTGCGACCATGTGGGATGCAGATTCCTCGACTTGCGCCATAGGGTGGTGGGGTTTCGGGTTCCGCTGGATAGGTCAGGAGTCCACTACACACAGCAGGCGGCTACATGGGTAGCGGGGGTTGTGTGGCGTCGACTGAGCGGTTTTTTAGTTTAGATGGCCTCGGGCAAGTACAGAAAGGGCAACAGTCTCAAAGGGTGCGGGACAAAGTCAGGACATGCGGGGACCACGCAGCAATCGGTATTGTAATTGTGAACTGTCGAAGCTGCGTTGGTAAAGAACCGGAACTTCAAGCGCTGATAGAAAGCAGCGAAGCTGAAATCGTTATAGGTACGGAAAGCTGGCTGAAACCAGAGATAAATTCTGCCGAAATTTTTACAAAGGCACAGACGGTGTTTAGAAAGGATAGATTGCATGCAACCAGTGGTGGCGTGTTTGTCGCTGTTAGTAGTAGTTTGCCCTGTAGTGAAGTAGAAGTGGATAGTTCCTGTGAATTATTATGGGTGGAGGTTACACTCAACGACCGAGCTAGGTTAATAATTGGCTCCTTTCACCGACCTTCCGACTCAGCAGCATTAGTGGCAGAACAACTGAGAGAAAATCTGGAATACATTTCACATAAATTTCCTCAGCATGTTATAGTCTTAGGTGGAGATTTCAATTTACCAGATATAGACTAGGACACTCAGATGTTTAGGATGGGTGGTAGGGACAGAGCATCGAGTGACATTATACTGAGTGCACTATCCGAAAATTACCTCGAGCAATTAAACAGTGGAGATAACATCTTGGACCTACTGATAACACAGAGACCCGAACTTTTCGACTCTGTAAGCGCAGAGCAGGGAATCAGTGATCATAAGGCCGTTGCAGCATCCCTGAATATGGAAGTAAATAGGAATATAAAAAAGGGAGGAAGGTTTATCTGTTTAGCAAGAGTAATAGGAGGCAGATTTCAGACTACCTAACAGATCAAAACGAAAATTTCTGTTCCGACACTGACAATGTTGAGTGTTTATGGAAAAAGTTCAAGGCAATCGTAAAATGCGTTTTAGACAGGTATGTGCCGAGTAAAACTGTGAGGGACGGGAAAAACCCACCGTGGTTCAACAACAAAGTTAGGAAACTACTGCGAAATCAAAGAGAGCCTCACTGCAAGTTTAAACGCAGCCAAAACCTCTCAGACAAACAAAAGCTAAACGATGTCAAAGTTAGCGCAAGGAGGGCCATGCGTGAAGCGTTCAGTGAATTCGAAAGTAAAATTCTATGTACCGACTTGACAGAAAATCCTAGGAAGTTCTGGTCTTACGTTAAAACAGTAAGTGGTTCGAAACAGCATATCCAGACACTCTGGGATGATGATGGCATTGAAACAGAGGATGACACACGAAAAGCTGAAATACTAAACACCTTTTTCCAAAGCTGTTTCACAGAGGAAGACCGCACTGCAGTTCCTTCTCTAAATCCTCGCACAAACGAAAAAATGGCCGACATCGAAATAAGTGTCCAAGGCATAGAGAAGCAACTGAAATCACTCAACAGAGGAAAGTCCACTGGACCTGACGGGATACCAATTCGATTCTACACAGAGTACGAGAAAGAACTTGCCCCCCTTCTAACAGTCGTGTACCGCAAGTCTTCAAGAAGGGTCGTCGAGCAGATGCGCAAAACTATAGACCTATATCTCTGACATCGATCTGTTGTAGAATTTAAGAACATGTTTTTTGCTCGTGTATCATGTCATTTTTGGAAACCCAGAATCTACTATGTAGGAATCAACATGGATTCCGGAAACAACGATCGTGTTAGCCCCAACTTGCTTTATTTGTCCATGGGACCCAGAAAATATTAGATACAGGCTCCCAGGTAGAAGCCATTTTCCTTGACTTCCGGAAGGCGTTCGATATCGTTCCACACTGTCGCCTGATAAACAAAGTAAGAGCCTACGGAATATCAGACCAGCTGTGTGGCTGGATTGAAGAGTTTTTAGCAAACAGAACACAGCATGTTGTTCTCAATGAAGAGACGTCTACAGACGTTAAAGTAACCTCTTGCGTGCCACAGGGGAGTGTTATGGGACCATTGGTTTTGACAATATATATAAATGACCTAGTAGACAGTGTCGGAAGTTCCATGCGGCTTTTCGCGGATGATGCTGTAGTATACAGAGAAGTTGCAGCATTAGAAAATTGCAGCGAAATGCAGGAAGATCTGCAGCGGATAGGCACTTGGTGCAGGAAGTGGCAACTGACCCTTAACATAGACAAATGTAATGTATTGCGAATACATAGAAAGAAGGATCCTTTATTGTATGATTATATGATAGTGGAAGAAACACTGGTAGCAGTTACTTCTGTAAAATATCTGGAAGTATGCGTGCGGAACGATTTGAAGTGGAATGATCATATAAAATTAATTGTTGGTAAGGCGGGTACCAGGTTGAGATTCATTGGGAGAGTCCTTAGAAAATGTAGTCCATCAACAAAGGAGGTGGCTTACAAAACACTCGTTCGACCTATACTTGAGTATTGGTCATCAGTGTGGGATCCGTACCAGGTCGGGTTGACGGAAGAGATAGAGAAGATCCAAAGAAGAGCGGCGCGTTTCGTCACAGGGTTATTTGGTAAGCATGATAGCGTTACGGAGATGTTTAGCAAACTCAAGTGGCAGACTCTGCAAGAGAGGCGCTCTGCATCGCGGTGTAGCTTGCTGTCCAGGTTTCGAAACGGTGCGTTTCTGGATGAGGTATCGAATATATTGCTTCCCCCTACTTATACCTCCCGAGGAGATCACGAATGTAAAATTAGAGAGATTCGAGCGCGCACGGAGGCTTTCCGGCAGTCGTTCTTCCCGCGAACCATACGCGACTGGAACCGGAAAGGGAGGTAATGACAGTGGCACGTAAAGTGCCCTCCGGCACACACCGTTGGGTGGCTTGCGGAGTATAAATGTAGATGTAGATGTAGATCTTCCTGTGGAAGAAAAACTTGAGATGGGGTATATTTATGGAGAAAGTGGGAGAAAATTTGACGATGCAGTCGCGCTCTGTGTGCAGCGTTTTCCTGCCCAAGTACGATCACGGTCCTCTGTTGTTCGAGTTATTAAACAATTTACTGCAGAAGGCAATGTGAATCAGAAAAAAAGAACCCGTGCAGCTACTGTTCGTGGAGAAAACAATCAAGTGGTAGTCTTAGCTGCTGTGGCTCATAATCCACATGCGAGCACAAGAGAATTATCGAGGCAATCAGGAATTTCACGCATGAGTGTTTGGAAAATCCTGAAGCTCCACAAATTTCATCTATACCATGTATCCATGCATCAGAAACTACATCGTAATGACTTCCAAAACAGTCTAACGTTTTGTCACTGGGCAGCTCAGCGGATGCAGACATAGCAAAACTTTTTTGTCAGAGTACTTTTCTCCGATGAGGCAACATTCACAAACCATGGCGACGTTAATCGCCATAACATGCATTACTGGAGTTAACAAAACCCATACTGGATTCGAGAAGTCATCCACCAGAGACCTCGGTCAGTTAATGTTTGGTGTGGTATAATTGGCGATAAAGTGATCGGTCCATATTTTATCGACGTTAATTTGAATGGCAACAAATATCGGAACCTACTTGAAAATGAACTGCCAGGTCTACTTGAGCATCGAACTTCGACAAAACATGACGTTTCAACATGATGGTTGTCCAGTGCATTATTCATTAGTAGCGCGCGATGTACTAGATGGACTTTACCATGGTCGCTGGATCGGCAGGGCAGATTCTGTGAATTGGCCACTCAGATCGCCTGACCTTACCTCGCCAGATTTTTTTCTTATGGGGTTATCTGAAAGATATCATTTATCAGGAAACGCCTACCACTCGCGAAAACATGAAGCAAACAATAAAAGAAGCTTGCGCTGCAATTACACCAGACATGTTATCAAGATGTGTGCAGGGATTTACAGCACGAGTCAATAAATGCATCGAAGTTGGAGGTCATCACTTTGAACATTTGATTTCATACAACGGTGAGGTGCAAGGGATTTACGGACAACAAGCAGGCAAAGTGAGAGGCGAGGGGACTCACTGGAAACAAGCACCCCGAAATTCATTTACTTGCAAGCACTTGCAAATAATCAACAATAAAACCAAACCCAATCGTTCCTTTTCATGACCATCAAATCTTAAACGGAAATACGTTCATCTTTAGTTAGCGAGTGGGTTAGTCTTTTCCTCAGTTAGTCTTTTACTTTGTTTACTCTGTGAGTTAATGAGTTCACTCGTTAGTAAGTAGAATGTTTGGCTAGTTAGCTAGTCAGATGATTTGTTTGATAATTAAAAGTTGTGTGGCCTCATGACCACAAAACAAACAAAACTTATTCGAAACTGCGGGAAAAAATAATATTACGGTCAACATTTGTAAAACCCTAATTCCCCTCTCTCTCTAACCCCGCCCTATGGGGAGGGAGGGAGAGTTTTAGTTTTAGCGAATCAAAATTTACGAAGTAAATAAGTATTTTTTTATTTATCTGTAACCATTTTCCACGCAAAAATGAGAACATGGATTTTCTTGAATTACACCGCCAACTACCAAGAATCAAAACAAATGTTTAAGACAAAATGTACGTAGTTTTTTTATGTAAAATCTGATTCTGCAATAAGAAATGGGAGGTCCCATTTGAAATTTAAAGTTGCCTCCCGCCCCACCCTCCAGGTGCTGGGCTGGCAGGCTAATTTTAGCACCAGCAGATGTCCCACTCGAAAATAATCAACTTTTGATCCTACACATTTTTTTCGTGTGAAGCTTATTTTTCGAGTTATTCTGGTTTGACAACTTAAAATTAACACCCTGTAAAAGACAACAAGTGTTTGACGCAGTTATTACATCGGTTACTGCAGCTACAAAGGCAAGTTTTCAACATTTAAGTGAGTTTGAACGTGGTGTTGTAGTCGGCGCAAGAGCCATGGGACACATCATATCCGAGGGAGCATGGAGTGGGGTTTTTCCCGTACGACCATTTCACGAGTGTACCGTGAATATCAGGAATCCGGTAAAATGTCAAATCTCCGACATCGTTGCGGCCGGAAAAAGATCCTGCAAGAACAGGACCAATGTCGATTGAAGACAATCGTTCAACGTGACAGAAGTGCAATCCTTCCGCAAATTGCTGCAGATTTCAGTGCTGGGCCGTCAACAAGTGTCAGCGTTCGAACCATTCAACGAAAAGTCATCGCCTTGGCCCGTCAACGCCCACACTGGATTGTTGATGTCTGGAAACATGTTGCCTGGTCGGACGAGTCTCGTTTCAAATTGTATCGAGCGGATGGACATGTGCTGGTATGGAGACAACCACATGAATCCATGGACCCTGCACGTCAGCAGGGGACTGTACGAGCTCGTGGAGGCTCTGTAATGGTGTGGGGCGTATGCAGTTGGAGCGATATGGGACCCCTGACACGTCTAGCTTCTTCTCTGAGAGTTGATACGTACATAAGCAACCTGTCTGATCATCTGCAACCATTCACGTCCATTGTACGTTCCGACGGACTTGGACAATTCCAACAGGACAATGCGACACTCTACACGTCTAGAATTGCTGCGGAGTGTTTCCAGGAACACTCTTCTGAGTTTAAACTCTCTCCAGATATAAACATTATTGAGCATATCTGGGATGCTTTGCAGCATTCTTAGGGATTTATGGGCAGCCCTGCAGGATTTGTGGTGTCAGTTTCCTTAAGCGCTACTTCAGATATTAGTCGAGTGTATGCCACGTCGTGTTGCAGCAATTTGCGTGCTTGAGGGGCCCTACACGATATTAGGCTGGTGTACCAGCTTCTTTGCCTCTTCAGTGTACAATGAACATTTGATGAACAAGATACCGTATCAACTATGGCACCAATTAGGAACTTCAATCAACCTGAAATTAATCCGTGACCATACATTATGGACATTGTGAGTAGCCGAACTCCAACCTCAAGGTCAAGTTGCCATGAACACGAACGAGTGTGAGTCATCTGATGATAAATTGGCGGACAGAATTTTCACTGTGGTGCAACACAAACAGTGCATTAACTTAATTGATAAAAATGCCACTGCACGCAGCCAGCAGCACCAGCCTCCCCGTCACAGCTTCCTGCACCCACTGAATCGATGCGACTGTGTCTGACAGCTGCCTACCCCGCCGACACAGGCTCCTCCTGGAACAATGACCTCTATTCAGCAGGGAAAACACAAGAAACAATTGGGAACCGTGGCCCACCGGATACTAGCGAGCCTCTGTTGCGCTTGCGCCTTAAACGGCTCGTTGTCATACCCAACAATACAATGCTAAGATACACGATTTGGACAACCGTAAATAAACGCTAAGGTGTATGAGTGTGGTTTCATAATAGGCGAGTGCTCATTGGCCAGTTGAACTGTGTTGTCTGACGGTAAGTACGCCAGCGTTTATCACCACTTGTACCTGAGCTTCAAGAAAAGTGCGGACGTGCACACCAATGAGCCCTGCATCTCTGCAAGTAGGTTAAGTCTGGGACTGGAGAATGTGGTTGGCCAACACGTACTGTGAGCTCAAACTAGGCATTATTATTTTTTCTAAATATTTGAAGCCAGCTGTAGTAATTAAATACACACTAAAAAAAAAGAAAAGAAAAGAAATCGACGCACCACGAAGGAATTATCTAAATCGGTAGACGTGACCTACATAATAAAAGGGAGGGATTAAAATTTCAGAAAAAATGGACGTATTTTCAAGAGAAAGACCTTTACAAATTGGGCAAGTCAGTAACGCGTTGGTACACATCTGACACTTACGCAAGCAGTTGTTGGGCTTGGCATTGACTGACGGCGCTGTTGGATGTCCTCCTGACGTTTATGGTGCCTAATTCTGTCCGACTGGTTCGTTGGATCGTCAAAATGACGAGTTTGCTGGAAGGCCCTGCCCGTAATGCTCCATACGTTCTCAACTGGAGAGACACCCGGCAAACTTACTGTCCAAGGTAAGGCTTGTCAAGCACAAAGACAAGCAGTAGAACCTCTCGCCGTGTGAGGCACGGCATTATCTTGTTAAAATGTAAGGCCAGGATGGCTTGCAATGAGGGGAAACAAAACGGGACATAGAATGCCGTCGACGTACCGCTGTGCTGTAAAAGTACCATTGATGACAACCAAACGGGTCCTGCGATGAGATCAAATGACAAAAAATGGTTCAAATGGCTCTGAGCGCTATGGGACTTAACATCTGAGGTTATCAGTCCCCTAGAACTTAGAACTACTTAAACCTAACTAACCTAAGGACATCACACACATCCATGCCCGAGGCAGGATTCGAACCTGCGACAGTAGCAGCCACATGGTACCAGGCTGAAGCGCCTAGAACCGCTCGGCCACACCGATCGGCGATAAAATGGCATTCCAGACCATCACTCGTGGTAGTGGGGCCGTATGGAGGGTGACAGATTGGTATCCCGTCGCTATCCAGGGCGTGTCTCGACACATCTTCGCTTTACATTTGGCCTTGTAATGAAGAAGAATTGTCTATGAAGAAATATTGTCTATAGTGATGAGTGATTGGTCCCGCTTTCGTTTCACAGCAGGAACCCTTTGGTTGTCATCCGCGGCACCCCTACAGCATGGCGGTATGTCGACGATGTTCTACGCCTCGTTATGTTCCCCTTCTTTGCAAGCCACTTGGGCTTACATTTCGCAGGATAATACACGCCCGCACACGGCGAGTGTTTCTACTGCTTGCCTTTGTGCTTGCCAAACCCTACCTTTGGCAGCAAGTTCACCAGATCTCTCCTCAATTGAGAAAGTTTGGAGCATTGTGAGCAGGGGCCTCAACCATCTCAGGATTCTGACGATATAGCGCGGCAATTTGACAGAATTTCGCACGAATATCCCTGAGGCGGATATCCAAGCCCCATTAGGGCCAGAGGTGGACTAATGCGTTATTGACTTGCTCAATTTGTGAGCCTGTTTCTCTTGAATAAATCATCCAGTTTTCTTTGAAATTGTAATCATTTGTTTGTCTGTTCATGTACATCATTAATACCGACGGACAACTCCTACGTGATACGTCGTTTTTTGTGTTACATGTGTTTTTTTTTCTTAATTTGTGGCGTTGTCCGTAGGCGTATTACAGAGTCAATAGTCTACAGTGTCCACATATGCTTGTTTACTAATAAAAACGCCTTTGTTATAATTTAGCGTCTCAGGCATGATGATTGTGTTTCATATTATTTATATAGTGTAGCGGAACGGTAATCTACCGGGTGATCAAAAAGTCAGTATAAATTTGAAAACTTAATAACCCACGGAATAATGTAGATAGAGAGGTAAAAATTGACACACATGCATGGAATGACATGGGGTTTTATTAGAACAACAACAACAAAAAAACCATATTGCTAGACGCGTGAAAGATCTCTTGCGCGCGTCGTTTGGTGATGATCGTGTGCTCAGCCGTCACTTTCGTCATGCTTGGCCTCCCAAGTCCCCAGACCTCAGTCCGTGCGATTATTGGCTTTGGGGTTACCTGAAGTCGCAAGTGTATCGTGATCGACCGACATCTATAGGGATGCTGAAAGACAACATCCGACGCCAATGCCTCACCATAACTCCGGACATGCTTTACAGTGCTGTTCACAACGTTATTCCTCGACTACAGCTATTGTTGAGGAATGATGGTGGACATACTGAGCATTTCCTGTAAAGAACATCATCTTTGTTTTGTCTTACTTTGTTATGCTAATTATTGCAATTCTGATCAGATGAAGCGCCATATATCGGACATTTTTTGAACATTAGTATTTTTTTGGTTCTAATAAAACCCCATGTCTTTCCAAGCATGTGTGTCAATTTCTGCCTCTCTATCTACATTATTCCGTGATTTTTTCAGTTTTCAAATTTATAATGACTTTTTGATCACCCGGTATATCACTGCTTGTTTGCGTAGGCTATTGCACAATTTTTGTTAGTGTTTGTCTGTGTTGTTCGTTGTAATTCCAATACTAAGAAGGTCGCTCAGACGTTATTCTAAGTAACCATGCTTCGTAAGAATCCAAACGTTTGATAGTTGGCACCCATCTGTCCTTTCAGGCAGGTACCGTTGTACTTTCTTCGATTGCATACACAGAGCGGGTTTCTTCGACTCACTTCGTAACCAACACTTCAAATTTGTTCATTAAATAACTTTCAATACTTAATTTCATTACTTGTATGTTTCATTTATTGCTCAGTGATGCAATGGTGATTTTGTGCCCAGTATTAACTGCAAACATTGATATCTTTGGAGGTTTACGCTGAGAGGTTTCAAAGAAGTCACACTTCTAGTAGTACGGGTCAGTGGGAGTATAATGGGTCTTTGTTTTTAATACATACTGTTCTGATGTGTTCGGCGGCCTAGACAAGAAGGGCTTGGTGCTGAATGTGGCGCGTAGCTGAGTTATTGGTGGTATGATTTCGTGTAATTAGGTTGCGCATAGGCAAAGCAAATGTGCAGTAGTGTTCGGTTAATCATTCACGACTTAATTTCATTACGTTGTTAAATCTTCATTACTTCACATTGCGAACTTGGTTTGGCTAGTGCGAGTGGACCTGAATTCCGTATGTCGTTACCGACGGCTTCTTCTATATGAGAGTAGTAGCTTCAAGACTTGGTACAGAATCTGTTCGTAGTCAATGAATCCGAAAAGGGTAATTTCGAAGAACGATTGCCTGTCGAAGTTGGAGGACTCCGGACGGCACATATCGAACATGCGATAGTAAATCGATTATGGAAGTCTCGTGGCACGCGTTATGATAAATTATATGTGATCGCCATTATTATCAGTTTTGTGTTGTTTCTTCAGTTGGTGTACATTACATTCCCGCCATAATTGTTTGTGATTCCATTGTGAAATCGACATGGTTTCTCTTGATAGACGGTGTAATGTGTGCTGCTTCTCAAGTTTCTTTCTTTTGCCGATTGCCTCACATGGAAAACTCTAATTCCATGCATTTACAGCATAGACAAATGTTTGCGTTTTACCGGAAATATGGACTTCTGCCGGACGAAGAAAGGAGGGACTGTGTTGACTGTGGTGCTGCGAAGTCTGTGAAACCCCGTAAGAGGAGTGTGGACACTGAGATTCCGTTGCAATTTCATTGCGTAAGTCGTCTCCTTTGAATTTACAAGTGCCTCTCTAACGCACTTCTTTGGTCGTTGCTGTAGCGACAACTTGAAACCTACTCGTAACGTGTTCCACGAGACTTCCATAATCGATTTACTATCGCACGTTCGATATGTATCGTTTGGAGCCCTCCAACTTCGACAGGCAATCATTCTTGCAAATCACCCCAAAAAGTTGTATACTCAGTTAAGTCACTCTTCCCTTCAGTTTAGCTCCCTAAATGGTTCGTGATTCATTTGGAATTTCTGTTAACGCAGTGGCAACGTATTTGCGCTTCAGCTGCCACATGTTGCATGTACACAGATAGGACATGTATTATGATGTTGATTTAGTTTTCTAAAGTCGATTATATGAACTGGTATGTAAACATTGTCTCTTATTTCAGTTTTCTTCATCACTTATTTAAATGCTTTGGCGCGACTTTCTTTCCTCAGCCAATATACGATTATGTGTTACATAATACAACCTTTGTCCCCAGTATTGTCAGATAGCTCACATGAATGCTGATATATATCCTTAGAGTTGTCTGGCGCATTAGCTATTTCAGTTTTTGCAATGTGTACCTGTAGTCAGACGCAGTAAATACCACTCAATGCATCTTCCATGCGACGCATCTTGCTTCACGATGGCGGCGTATATACAAACTGTGGTAAATTGCTCCAGAAATTTTGAGTTATTATCATCAGTAAAGTGTTGTTCATGTGATATTATAGTGGAAAAAGGTATTATAGTATGCTTACTAACGCATAAATGGTACCACTCAAGTCGTTTTGTGAAATTAAACTCTGATAAAATCTCGTGCGATTGTGGTCAACTGTGTAACGGTCTCCAAGTAGCAACGGAAATGCAGTGCCGGAATTGAACTAAATGTGTTACATGAGCTTTATTGTGATATAAATGCAGCTAGAAAATACGTAGAATTTCTGGAAAATCTAAAGCAAGTATTGAGGAGTCCTCTCGAAAACAAAAACTGTGAATCAGAAAGTGCTTACAGCAGACCTAGGTCTAAAAAATTACAGAACAATTTCGCCATTCTAGACGGTGTAAAAGCAAACAAGGAAGAACTTTAATGATACTGATTGCCATCTAACAAACGCTGCTGATATACGAAAATATAGAAACAGCATTGCCCCAAAAGGCAGTAATGGCAGAAATACATATCTTAGGAAATCCAAGTTAGTTGTTCACTCAGAGAGTCATGGTCACGATCTCACAAAAATCTTGCAAAACGAACACAATCTTAGAGCTACCAGCTATGTAAAACCTGGAGCCCCTATGAACAAAGTTATAAGGAGCATACAGTGTGATAACACTACAGAAGAAAATCGGGTTTTAGTTATAATTGGTGGTGGAAACGATGTTTATTACAATGAAATAAAAAATGACGTCTGTGACCTCCGGAAAACCGCAGATACAGTGAAAAATGAAAGTGTAATAGTGACTGGAATACCACACAGATACGACCTAACAGAAACGTCATGTGTCAACCAGGAAATTATTAAGGCCAACAGGCAATTTCGCAAAATATGCAAAACATACACAAACTTCCAAGATGTGAAATTCTTGGAAAGGAAACACTTCACCAGGCATGGTATGCATTTAAATACTCATGGGAAAAAAGTTCATAGGTTCTAGAATAAATGAGATGGCTGAGATGATGTACACAAAAAACATCATCATGCCTATTATTGTATCAACTCAAAACGGAGAAGCCATCTCATCACAGATAATACCAGCAACAAAAAAAGCAGCAGAACAAACACAACCAATAGCAGTTACACAAAATGCAGCAGTACAAACAATAATCGGAACAGAAATGCCAAAAAAAGCATCACCATCAACAGCAGCATCACAGACAGCAGTAACAGCAGAAATCCCAGCAGGAGCAGCAGCAGATATGGAAACAACCATCCATGGGGCAGCAAGTAGACGGAAAAGGACACCTCCATCCCATCTGAAGGCTTTTTTAATTGCAGATATGACGAAAAAGAAACCTCCAACACAGTAACTTTAAATGTCTAACAGTACTCCACCAGAATATTCAGTCTGTAAAAAACAAAGTGCAGCATCTGGAAGTCGAGTTACAAATCTTAGACAGCACTGTGATCTGTATTACAGAGCACTGGTGTGAAGAAAGTGAAATCTTGTTTATTAATTAACCCTCATATGTCCAAGCATGTTCTTATTGCAGAAACACAATGAAAGGTGGAGGATCATGTATTTATGTTAAGAACGGCATTTAATTTAAAGTCAGAAATGATATTATCATGTTAAGTGTAGACAAAAACCTTGAAGTGTCAGCAATAGCGATAGTTGCTATAAATATGCCCAAGCAACTAGCTATATTATGTGTAAATCGTTCTCCCAGTGGTAATTTAGAGATATTCTTTTCAAAACTTATACAAAGCCTAGAACTAGCGTTGACTCTGAAACATAATTTCCTTTTGTGTGGGGACTTTAACATAAATACAACTAAAACAGCTGACACCAGTAACACATTTATGAATATCCTACATACACTCCTGGAAATGGAAAAAAGAACACATTGACACCGGTGTGTCAGACCCACCATACTTGCTCCGGACACTGCGAGAGGGCTGTACAAGCAATGATCACACGCACGGCACAGCGGACACACCAGGAACCGCAGTGTTGGCCGTCGAATGGCGCTAGCTGCGCAGCATTTGTGCACCGCCGCCGTCAGTGTCAGCCAGTTTGCCGTGGCATACGGAGCTCCATCGCAGTCTTTAACACTGGTAGCACGCCGCGACAGCGTGGACGTGAACCGTATGTGCAGTTGATGGACTTTGAGCGAGGGCGTATAGTGGGCATGCGGGAGGCCGGGTGGACGTACCGCCGAATTGCTCAACACGTGGGGCGTGAGGTCTCCACAGTACATCGATGTTGTCGCCAGTGGTCGGCGGAAGGTGCACGTGCCCGTCGACCTGGGACCGGACCGCAGCGACGCACGGATGCACGCCAAGACCGTAGGATCCTACGCAGTGCCGTAGGGGACCGCACCGCCACTTCCCAGCAAATTAGGGACACTGTTGCTCCTGGGGTATCGGCGAGGACCATTCGCAACCGTCTCCATGAAGCTGGGCTACGGTCCCGCACACCGTTAGGCCGTCTTCCGCTCACGCCCCAACATCGTGAAGCCCGCCTCCAGTGGTGTCGCGACAGGCGTGAATGGAGGGACGAATGGAGACGTGTCGTCTTCAGCGATGAGAGTCGCTTCTGCCTTGGTGCCAATGATGGTCATATGCGTGTTTGGCGCCTTGTAGGTGAGCGCCACAATCAGGACTGCATACGACCGAGGCACACAGGGCCAACACCCGGCATCATGGTGTGGGGAGCGATCTCCTACACTGGCCGTACACCACTGGTGATCGTCGAGGGGACACTGAATAGTGCACGGTACATCCAAACCGTCATCGAACCCATCGTTCTACCATTCCTAGACCGGCAAGGGAACTTGCTGTTCCAACAGGACAATGCACGTCCGCATGTATCCCGTGCCACCCAACGTGCTCTAGAAGGTGTAAGTCAAATACCCTGGCCAGCAAGATCTCCGGATCTGTCCCCCATTGAGCATGTTTGGGACTGGATGAAGCGTCGTCTCACGCGGTCTGCACGTCCAGCACGAACGCTGCTCCAACTGAGGCGCCAGGTGGAAATGGCATGGCAAGCCGTTCCACAGGACTACATCCAGCATCTCTACGATCGTCTCCATGGGAGAATAGCAGCCTGCATTGCTGCGAAAGGTGGATATACACTGTACTAGTGCCGACATTGTGCATGCTCTGTTGCCTGTGTCTATGTGCCTGTGGTTCTGTCAGTGTGATCATGTGATGTATCTGACCCCAGGAATGTGTCAATAAAGTTTCCCCTTCCTGGGACAATGAATTCACGGTGTTCTTATTTCAATTTCCAGGAGTGTAGTTTTGGTCTATCATCACTAGTCAACTGTGCAAAAAGAATAACCACACATTTATCATCTACCATTGACCATGTAGCTACAGATGTAGGTGGAGAAAACTGTGATGTACCTGTCAAAAATCTGGGACTGTCTGACCATCTGTGTCAGATTATAAAAGTAAAAGCTTGTGTAAAAAAAGAATCAAAACTTCATGTATATAAAAGAGTCTACTCTTCATCAGTTTGCAAGAGTTTTCCTTAAAGTTAGCACATGAAAGTTGGGAAGGAGTATACATAGAAACTAAAGTGAATAGCAAGTTCTCCGTTTTTATGTCTGAGTTTAAATTCAAATTTGAAGAAACATTCCCCCAAGCATTAATTCCCATTGGAACACCTACCAACAATAAATGGATTACTAAAGAAATTAGAAAAAGTGCTCAGACTTGTAAATACCTAAACTCCATTAAAAAGGACAATAGTGATCCAGTTTTTTTGCACTACTACAAAAACTACAAAAGGATCTGTAGCAAGGTACTCAACACTGCAAAAAAATCAGCCAACAAGAGGTTTATAAATCTAGCCAATAATAAAAGTAAAGCTACATGGGCTGTAGTGAAACAAGAAACAGGAACTGTGAAGCAGAGAGGTACAAACATGCGAATCAGGAACAAGGCAAACTTAGAAAGTAACCCAAAAGAATTTGCAAATTATGTGAATACCTACTTTAGCAGCATTGCAACGAACTCACAGAAAATTTTTCCAAAAGGTGCTAATCAACCAATACAGAAGCATATGGCAAACTCAATGGTATTGCTTCCAACTACTGAGGAGGAAGTATGCAATGTTGTAAGGCAATCAAAGAACAAAAACTCGGCAGGTTTAGATGAAATCCCAATGTGTGTGCTGAAAAAATGCATAAACGGTATCAAAGCTCCACCAACAGAAATCATAAATGAATCCTTCAAAACTGGTAGCTTCCCCGACTATCTGAAGCATGCCAAAATTTTACCAGTTCACAAGAAAGGTGACGCAGAAAACGTTGAGAACTACAGACCAATAGCCCTATTGTCATGTTTTTCAAAAGTGATAGAAACAATAATGAAAAACAGGCTTTTGAGCTATCTAAGTAAATTCAGCCTCCTTTGGAATGACCAGCATGGTTTCAGGCCTGGTAGAGGTACAGAATCCGCAATAGCACAGTTTACAACAACAGTTTTAGAAGCACTAAATGAGAACAGCTATGTAACTGGCCTTTTCCTAGGCCTGTCTAAGGCATTTGATACAGTTGACCACCAGAAGCTGTCCCATAAATTCGAAGCGTTAGGAGTAACGGGAGTGGTTCTCAAATGGTTTCGTTCATATCTAGGAAACAGAGTACAGTCTGTAGAGATCACACATGTCTCCAGTGGATCAAAGAACATTGAGAAAAATATATCTGATTAACAATATATCAATATTGGGGTCCCTCAAGGAAGTGTACTAGGCCCTGTATTATTTTTGGTGTGTATAAATGATTTCCCACAACATATCAGCCATGGAGCTAAGATATTGTTTGTGGATGACAGCAACATAGTGATCACCAGTAAGACACCAGCACAAATGTTGGAAAATTCTACTGAAGTGCTGAGGGATGTTCACAAATGGTCTCAGGAAAACAAAGTAACTCTCAACATAAAGAAAACAAATACCATATGCTTTAGAATGAACAGAAAACAGAGTCCCTTAAATTTAAAACTAGATAACATCTCAATAGATGATGTACCTACAACAAAATTCTTAGGATTGCATATTGACACCAAATGAAGTGGAATGAACATGCTATGAAACTCTCGAAAAAGATATCCACAACATGTTATGCACTTAGAGTCCTTGTATCCACATGCAATAGTGAATGTTTGAGAACTGTATACTTTAGTTATGTTCATTCAGTAATCAGTTATGGTATTATTTTCTGGGGAAACAGTGCTCAGAATTTACAAACAGTATTTAAAATGCAAAAGAGAGCAGTAAGAACTATAACAAATAGCAGTAAGCGGGCCCACTGCAGAGAACTTTTCAAAATGTTAGAAATTCTATCTGTTCCTTGTGAATTTATATTCCAAACCAAGTTGTACATCAAGAAAAATATAGAAAATTATAGCACAAATAGGAGTTTTCATAACTATAATACAAGAACAAGTTACTGTCTTCACCTAGACAGGAAGAATAAACTTAAGACTCAAAATAACTTCTTGTATGAAGGTGTAAAACTGTATAATAAACTGCCACAGAAAATAAAAGAAGCAGATAACTTGTACCGTTTTAGGAGAAATCTTAAATTGTTTTTGCAGGACTACTGCTTTCACAGTATAAGTGAATTCCTTAGTACAAAATGATTGTAAATGGCTTTTGTTTCACAATATTTTGATAAGGAGCAAAAAGATTGTAAATAACTTGTATGTCACCATGTTTAACTACATGTAACAAAAAACTGTGTAAATATATGAATGTACACAACTGACAACATCCATGCATTTTAAAATGGCCACGGATGGCTAAATAAATAAATAAATAAACTCCCAGTGCTGCTGGAAAGCGTCGGTTTGTTTCATGTTTCAAACAAAATTATTTTTAAAGTAGAATTTAACGTGCCCTTCTAGCTCATCCAAATTATTCAAGTACGATATTCGTTTTATCGATATGTATCAACAGGATCAGTAACAACATTCGAAGAATAAGCAGTGCTCCAACAACGAGCAATGGGCACGTAAAATTCCTCTTGAAAAATAAGATTGTTTGTAATGAGATACAAACCTCTAAAAAACCTCCTCTGCTCAACAAGTACTCACTGTTCTTATGGTATTCTTTCTAGGGCCCATGTTTACTACACTGATTAGCTTCGAATGATCGTAGCTGCCTCATCCCTGAATACTGACTGATACCATATATGTCGCCCACTGCATGTCTTTTTACATCAGACGCTGGTGTAACTTGTAGAGGCGCTGCACTTGGTTCCGCGAAAGTGTATACATGTTTACTGCATCTTAACTGACTATAATAATTACAGACTGAGCCGGCCGGAATTGCCGGGCGGTTCTAGGCCCTACAGTCCGGAACCGCGCGACCGCTACGACCGCAGGTTTGAATCCTGCCTCGGGCATGGATGTGTGTGATGTCCTTAGGTTAGTTAGGTTTAAGTAGTTCTAAGTTCTAGGGGACTGATGACCTCAGAAGTTAAGTCCCATAGTGCTCAGAGCCATTTGAACCAATTACAGACTGATGATCACATTCCTATCGCACAGCAGCAGGCTGTAAGCCAAATACATTTATTGTTGTTGAGATATTAGAAATGATTTTGTGTATTCAGTGAAATTCATTTCCTCGTTGCTATGCCTGCTGTTACATGTTGCACTATGAAAGTGAGTGTGAACTGTGTAACTTTACTTTGTCGTGTTGTAGTCGGGCTTCATTTCTAAATTAATTGCAGAGGACAAAACGTTTTATATGAGAAGGCCTAGTTTTCTGAATCGTTGCATGTCAAGATTTGCTTATTTACTCGACAAGGCGAACTAATTTCGTAGGTGGCAGCACCGTCGTCTTTGTCAGAGAAGCAGGGGGGGGGGGGGGGGGGGGAGGTGGCAGCACCGTACACTCCGGCAGACTTGCTAGTGGAGCGTAGTCACATGCTACATGACTGTACGTGTCACTGACAGAGGTGTGTATTAGTAACAACAACAGAGACAGAGCGTACAGTATATCTTACTTTTGTTGCTACTCGCAGTATCTGCAAAACTACGTTTACTGCTAATGTCGCTGTTGACTGGTCGTCTACTGTTTCAGTCGTGGATGATAACGCCCATTCTTCGTTCGAATCTAGACCGGCTGGTTTTATTATACTTTGTTTCCTCGTGCGTCAAAATATCTCTCCTGCAATAGTCATAACCCACATTTCTGACGTAATACACAACTTAAAACGATTCTAATGTCAAAAAGCTAATATCACAGCATAGTCTGTAAAATGACCATGTGCTCTAGTGATTAGCGTTTCTTATGCTAAATGCACCGGTCCTGGATCGATTGCTGGTGATCACCTCAAATACACTCCTGGAAATTGAAATAAGAACACCGTGAATTCATTGTCCCAGGAGGGGGAAACTTTATTGACACATTCCTGGGGTCAGATACATCAATACATCACATGATCACACTGACAGAACCACAGGAACATAGACACAGGCAACAGAGCATGCACAATGTCGGCACTAGTACAGTGTATATCCACCTTTCGCAGCAATGCAGGCTGCTATTCTCCCATGGAGACGATCGTAGAGATGCTGGATGTAGTCCTGTGGAACGGCTTGCCATGCCATTTCCACCTGGCGCCTCAGTTGGAGCAGCGTTCGTGCTGGACGTGCAGACCGCGTGAGACGACGCTTCATCCAGTCCCAAACATATTCAATGGGGGACAGATCCGGAGATCTTGCTGGCCAGGGTAGTTGACTTACACCTTCTAGAGCACGTTGGGTGGCACGGGATACATGCGGACGTGCATTGTCCTGTTGGAACAGCAAGTTCCCTTGCCGGTCTAGGAATGGTAGAACGATGGGTTCGATGACGGTTTGGATGTACCGTGCACTATTCAGTGTCCCCTCGACGATCACCAGTGGTGTACGGCCAGTGTAGGAGATCGCTCCCCACACCATGATGCCGGGTGTTGGCCCTGTGTGCCTCGGTCGTATGCAGTCCTGATTGTGGCGCTCACCTGCACGGCGCCAAACACGCATACGACCATCATTGGCACCAAGGCAGTAGCGACTCTCATCGCTGAAGACGACACGTCTCCATTCGTCCCTCCATTCACGCCTGTCGCGACACCACTGGAGGCGGGCTGCACGATGTTGGGGCGTGAGCGGAAGACGGCCTAACGGTGTGCGGGACCGTAGCCCAGCTTCATGGAGACGGTTGCGAATGGTCCTCGCCGATACCCCAGGAGCAACAGTGTTCCTAATTTGCTGGGAAGTGGCGGTGCGGTCCCCTACGGCACTGTGTAGGATCCTACGGTCTTGGCGTGCATCCGTGCGTCGCTGCGGTCCAGTCCCAGGTCGACGGGCACGTGCACCTTCCGCCGACCACTGGCGACAACATCGATGTACTGTGGAGACCTCACGCCCCACGTGTTGAGCAATTCGGCGGTACGTCCACCCGGCCTCCCGCATGCCCACTATACGCCCTCGCTCAAAGTCCGTCAACTGCACATACGGTTCACGTCCACGCTGTCGCGGCATGCTACCAGTGTTAAAGACTGCGATGGAGCTCCGTATGCCACGGCAAACTGGCTGACACTGGCGGCAGCGGTGCACAAATGCTGCGCAGCTAGCGCCATTCGACGGCCAACACCGCGGTTCCTGGTGTGTCCGCTGTGCCGTGCGTGTGATCATTGCTTGTACAGCCCTCTCGCAGTGTCCGGAGCAAGTATGGTGGGTCTGACACACCGGTGCCAATGTGTTCTTTTTTCCATTTCCAGGAGTGTATTTCTCTAGTGCAAAGGTCAGGATGGGGATGTACTGAGACCAGTGACGCCACCTGAAAAACTGCTTGAATATAAATGTAGCGAAATTGACGCGTACATCGCCGGAGTTCAAATGTTCTAAAGTGTGTGAATTGCTCAGGGGCCAAGCTGCTGAGTTCATCGTTCCCTAGACTTACACACTACTTAAACTAGCTTAAACTAACTTACTCTAAGAACAACACACACGCCCATGTCCGAGGAAGGACTCGAACCTCACCGGAGTAATGTTCCGTCGAAATGTGACACAGGACGTATATTTATCAGGAGCAAAAGCATCAGCTGTTATTTTTTCGGGTTATAGTGCGAGATGCTTAAAGTATTAAGACTACATTCTTCTAAGACTCCACACCAGTTATAGGATTTAACTGTAGGTGGTATGGCGGCAGTAGGAAGAGAATAATTTTCTTGCAAAATTTTGTTGCTGGACTATAGAGGAGGAGGTTCGTACTCTTTAACGTTCGCAATACCAACATATTTTCAGTGACCTGCGTTACTAAGGTGTGTGTGTGTGTGTGTGTGTGTGTGTGTGTGTGTGTGTGTGTGTGTGTGTGTGTATGGGGCGGGGGGGTTACTTTAAGTCCACCTTAAAAAATTAAAAAATAACAAAAATTTTTAATTGTTGTTGGATTATATTAGCAATGTACTTTTTAAAGAGATACTGAAATGTAAGTAGGACCCAGAACATGAAAATATGTTGTAGCGCACCCTTAGAAATACCAATGTGATTTCGGTAGCACGTACTACCAGGTGGGTGGGGGGAGTTGCTTCTCACCACAATGTAAAATTTTTAAAAACTATAAATTTCGTTAATTATTGTGCCTTTTACTCACAACATACTTCTCAAACAGATACTGATGTGTAGGTGAGGTCCTGGACCTGAAAATAGTGAATATGACATTCATTGCGAAAAGTCACGTCTACTGCTGAGACTGACGTTTACGGGTTAAGTTTAACTGCAGCTTTAAAACATCTGTCATCTCTGGTAGAAGACTTGATTAAAAACAATCAAAAGGTGGAGATAAAGCCCCCCCTCCCAGCTCCGCCCCACCCCTTGGTATCGCGAGGGGTAATGCCGGTAGTGAGACTTTCCTTGTTTATGTACTTTAAATTTTTTAAATTAATTTCTAAATGATATCCCGAACATTTCCTGTTTAGTCATAGGGTATAAGTGACCTTGACAACAATGAAACATCACTTGGCGCTGTTGATTTGATATTACTTTTGGCACTCTGCAACATTTAGTCACAATCTAGTGTGTGTGGATCCAAGGTGAGGCTAACTCAACCAGTTTTTCAGTTTTTCTCAGTTTCTTTGCTAACCCAGAAGTCCAGTTTAGTATGACATAAGTTACGAAGTTGTTGCAAATATAGCCTTAAGGTTATTGCAAATTTTGGTGATAAAAATATCAGTAAATTTGCCTACTGTGCCTATTTTCATTCACTGCTTTTATATGGCATCATATTTTGGGGTAATTCATCCCTAAGAGAAAAAGTATTCATTGCACAAAAGCGTGCAATCAGAATAATAATCTGAACGTGACTGCATCGAGCCGTGTGACTGAGTTCCGACTGGTTAAAGGTGGTTTCGGTATTTGTTTGGTTTCGCGTATAACAGGTTTCTTCCTTTTTTACAAGTAACTTCGTGAAAAAAATGTCATATCTAGGGTAGCCATATTTCAACATGAAAAAACCTGGAGGTATTACAAACAATCGTTCTGTGAACCACAACGGGTTACTTTTCTACAAAAGTACTTTTCTCGCTTCCTCGAACATTCTTAAGTAACTCTCTTTTGGAACTGAAGTTATCATAGTATTGAGAATAATAGCTATAACCGATGCTCAACAAATTTTTTACTCATAGTGCACAAAGTCTGTTTCTTTCATCAATCCAATGTATATGTAATAAGGAAAATATACTTTCCACACCTGTACTGCGAGCAGGGATTGCAAAACAGTATTGCACAATTTTCATTAGTTCTGAATATTTATCTCCAGAACGATTCTCCGTAAAACCACACCGTGTATCAGATACAGTTTTTTCTAAAAATGTTGGTCTGATTTCCTATTTGAGCTGTTCGTTTGGAAACATTTTTAAACGACTTGCTTCATCAGTCTTTAGGCGTATTCGAAACTTTCCCCACAATGACAACACCTAATATCGATGACGATGCCACGATCACTGCCGACTCGATGCGCGGTACGCTGGGCTAGAGGGGAGGAGCTGAAGATCAAGTCGCCTTGCCACGACAGCCGACGATCGCCTGCAGTATTGCCAACTTTTATCACGTCCAGTCCATGCCCAGTTTATATTTCAGTGCGCCAGAGGACACTGGACAACAACTTGATACTGAAGTCCAAAAACGGTATTTTTTTCTGTTTTATAAATTTGCAATCGGGGGTTGAAATAAAGCGCTAAACACCGGGTGATTTGGTTACCCTAAGCATAACAATTTACCAAAGCAGCGTTACTAAAATGTCTGTTTTCAAATTAAACTTTTTTACTAGCGTGTAATGTTTATTCATATATGTTCCATTGCCTTTTTTGATGTAATGGGTTATTATAGAAAAAGGGGAGGATATCTATGCCAGTTTAACAACATCGCTGGCAGTTAGAAACTTGTAACAACGCATGACGTAAGAATCGGTACAACATTGTTCGAATTATAGTGTACCTGTTGCCGTGTGGCGTGGCGCATGAGACAGCACACGTCAGCGTGCAGTGTGAAAGACTTAACCCCCACGTGGTCTATATGGTAGTTTCTCGCCATCGTCCCCTGACATCGGTTGTATTGCAGAATGCCATCGTCCCCACTTCGGAAGTATTTTACGAAATGTCGTAGCAATGAAGTACAATATTACATTTTCTTGAAACGATTAAAAACAGGAGAAGGGACGAGAAACTTGCGACGTCGTATGAGGAGAAAACATCCACTACGTCACTCGGAAGAGAGGGTAAATTTGATTGTAAACCTAGAATTTTATGAATATGCTATGAACTTGCGATAATAACTGATAATTAAATTTTTGGTTGCCACAGGATGAAAAATTAATGCCATTCAACGTGATGTTGCAGGTAAGTCATAAACTCGTGGCCTTTCGCTCTCGCCGTAGCCCTGTGCATCTCCTTCATCTCCGCCATCTTTACTGGAGACACTGGGATCCTTATGTTTCCATAACATGAGGTTCAACAGCCGTAAATTATTTTATAGAGAGCATTTTAAGCATCAGCTGTTTTTGTCCCATTACTCATCTGTGGTTCATGGTGTGGGTTCCTGTAGTCATGTCCTAGTTCATGAACCACGGGCAACGTATGAGTGGCCAAGTAAGTGGTCCCGACAGTCGGGATACCAGTTACTTTGGAATAAGGCTGGGCGTCTCGGACATATTCTGAGTCGTGGTCACCGTTGTGCTCATACGGCAAAGACTACCAAATCCACCGGTTAGTCCCTCAGCCGTTAGGGGTAAAACCCAATGGGACTCGGGGCAAGTAAGGTTAGCAACCTGCTTCCCTGGTACTTTAAATATGATGCTGGCAACAATCAGAGCAAAATGCCTCGGACCTTTGGAGGTGACGGAGTCCCACCTCTAACTGACAAACCAGGGACTCCTAAGATACGACTTGGCAAACAAATGGTAATGAGATGGGGAGCTATTAATATCAATGGGGGCTACTCTGGGAAGAAGGTAGAGCTGGCAGAGGCTGCAAGTAAGATGGGGCTGGACGTTTTAGCTGTTAGTGACATTCGGGTAAGGGGTGAGAAAGAAGAGGAAGTGGGAGAATACAAGGTCTACCTGTCAGGAGTCAAAGCAGGAATAGCACAATGGGGTGTAGGGCTTTACATCAGGAAAGAAATGGGACCCAGCGTAGTTGCAATAAGGTATGTAAACGAACGACTGATGTGGATAGATTTGACAGTGTCTAGCAAGAAAATTAGGATTGTGTCAGTATATTCGCATTGTGAAGGGACAGATCAATATAAGATGGATAGCTTTTATGAGGCACTCAGTGATGTAGTTGTTAGAGTAAAGGACAAGGACAGTGTTCTGCTCATGGGTGATTTTAACGCCAGGATTGGAAATCGAACAGAAGGGTATGAAAAGGTTATGGGTAAATTTGGAGAGGATATGGAGGCCAACAGGAACGGGAAACAACTCTTGGATTTCTGTGCCAGTATGGGCTTAGTAATCACAAACTCCTTTTTTAAACATAAGAACATTCACCGGTATACTTGGGAAGGCAGGGGAACCAGATCTGTCATTGACTATATAATAACAGATCAGGAATTCAGGAAGGCTGTGAGGGACACACGTGTATTCAGGGGATTCTTTGATGACACTGATCATTATTTAATCTGCAGTGAAATTGGGATTGTGAGGCCGAAAGTGCAGGAGGTCAGGTCCATATGTAGGACGATAAGAGTGGAGAAACTTCAGGATAAGGAAATCAGGCACAAGTACATAACAGCGATCTCAGAAAGGTACCAGTTAGTTGAATGTAGTCAATTACAGTCATTGGAAAAGGAATGGACAAGGTACAGGGACACAGTACTAGAAGCGGCTAAAGAGTGTCTTGGAACAGTAGTGTGTAAAAGTAGGATGAAGCAAACAGCTTGGTGGAATGATACAGTCAAGGCAGCCTGTAAAAGGAAATAGAAGGCGTATCAAAAATGGCTACATACTAGAACTCAGGTAGACAGAGAAAGTTATGTTGAAGAAAGAAACAAAGCCAGACAGATAATTGCAGCATCCAAGAAGAAATCGTGGGAAGACTTTGGAAACAGGTTGGAGACTATTGGTCAAGCTGCTGGAAAACCATTCTGGAGTGTAATTAACAGTCTTCGAAAGGGAGGTAAGAAGGAAATGACAAGTATTTTGGACAGGTCAGGAAAACTGCTGGTGAATCCTGTGGATGCCTTGGACAGATGGAGGGAATATTTTGAAGAGTTGCTCAATGTAGGTGAAAATGCGATCAGTAATGTTTCAGATTTCGAGGTAGAATGGGATAGGAATGATGATGGAAATAGGATCACATTTGAGGAAGTGGAAAAAATGGTCAATAGATTGCAGTGCAATAAAGCGGCTGGGGTGGAGGAAATTAAGTCGGAACTCATCAAATACAGTGGAATGTCAGGTCTTAAATGGCTACACAGGATAATTGAAATGGCCTGGGAGTCGGGACAGGTTCCATCAGACTGGACAAAAGCAGTAATCACACCAATCTTTAAACATGGTAACAGAAAAGATTGTAACAACTACAGCGTTGTGGGTAAAATCTTCTCAGGTATTGTTGAAAGGAAAGTGCGAGTATTAGTTGAGGACCAATTGGATGAAAATCAGTGTGGGTTTAGGCCTCTTAGAGGTTGTCAGGACCAGATTTTTAGCTTACGGCAAATAATGGAGAAGTGTTATGAGTGGAACAGGGAATTGTATCTATGGTTTATAGATCTAGAAAAGGCATATGTCCTGGTTCCTAGGAGGAAGTTATTGTCTGTTCTACAAGATTATGGAATAGGAGGCAAATTTTTGCAATCAATTAAAGGTCTTTACATGGATAGTCAGGCAGCAGTTAGAGTTGACGGTAAATTGAGTTCATGGTTCAGAGTAGTTTCAGGGGTAAGACAAGGCTGCAACCTGTCTCCACTGTTGTTCATATTATTTATGGATCATATGTTGAAAACAATAGACTGGCTGGGTGAGATTAAGATATGTGAACACAAAATAAGCAGTCTTGCATATGCGGATGACTTAGTTGTGATGGCAGATTCGATTGAAAGTTTGCAAAGTAATATTTCAGAGCTAGATCAGAAATGTAAGGACTATGGTATAAAGATTAGCATCTCCAAAACGAAAGTAATGTCAGTGGGAAAGAAATATAAACGGATTGAGTGCCAAATAGGAGGAACAAAGTTAGAACAAGTGGACGGTTTCAAGTACTTAGGATGCATATTCTCACAGGATGGCAACATAGTGAAAGAACTGGAAGCGAGGTGTAGCAAAGCTAATGCAGTGAGCGCTCAGCTACGATCTACTCTCTTCTGCAAGAAGGAAGTCAGTACCAAGACTAAGTTATCTGTGCACCGTTCAATCTTTCGACCAACTTTGTTGTACGGGAGCGAAAGCTGGGTGGATTCAGGTTACCTTATCAACAAGGTTGAGGTTACGGATATGAAAGTAGCTAGGATGATTGCAGGTACTAGTAGATGGGAACAATGGCAGGAGGGTGTCCACAGTGAGGAAATCAAAGAAAAACTGGGAATGAACTCTATAGATGTAGCAGTCAGGGCGAACAGGCTTAGATGGTGGGGTCATGTTACACGCATGGGAGAAGCAAGGTTACCCAAGAGACTCATGGATTCAGCAGTAGAGGGTAGGAGGAGTCGGGGCAGACCGAGGAGAAGGTACCTGGATTCGGTTAAGAATGATTTTGAAGTATTCGGTTTAACATCAGAAGAGGCACCAATGTTAGCACTGAATAGGGGATCATGGAGGAACTGTATAAGGGGGGCTATGCTCCAGACTGAACGCTGAAAGGCATAATCAGTCTTAAATGATGATGATGATGAATGATGATGATGACTCATCTGTCGGTTTGGGTTATTAACCATCATCAGGGAAGTAGGGTACAGCAGCTTCAAGCATCCCATATTCCTCTCAAGCTGAACAATATCGAAATTACCCATTGAAATTGTGCAAACAATTTGTCTCCCCCCCCCCCCCCCCCCCTGAACCACGGACCTTGCCGTTGGTGGTGAGGCTTGCGTGCCTCAGCGATACAGATAGCCATACCGTGGGTGCAACCACAACGGAGGGATATCTGTTGAGAGGCCAGACAAACGTGTGGTTTCTGAAGAGGGGCAGCAGCCTTTTCAGTAGTTGCAGGAGCAACAGTCTGGATGATTGACTGATCTGGACTTGTAACACTAACCAAAACGGCCTTGCTGTGCTGGTACAGAGAACGGCTGAAAGCAAGGGGAAACTACAGCCGCAATTTTTCCCGAGGGCATGCAGCTTTACTGTATGATTAAATGATGATGGCGTCCTCTTGGGTAAAATATTCCAGAGGTAAAATAGTCCCCCATTCGGATCTCCGGGCGGGGACTACTCAAGAGGATGTCGTTATTAGGAGAAAGAAAACTGGCGTTCTACGGATCGGAGCGTGGAATGTTAGATCCTTTAATCGGGCAGGTAGGTTAGAAAATTTAAAAAAGGAAATGTATAGGTTAAAGTTAGATATAGTGGGAATTAGTGAAGTTCGGTGGCAGGAGGAAGAAGACTTCTGGTCAGGACACCACAGGGTTATAAACACAAAATCAAATAGGGGTAATGCAGGAGTAGGTTTAATAATGAATAGAAAAATAGGAATGCGAGTAAGCTACTACAAACAGCATAGTGAACGAATTATTGTGGCCAAGATAGATACGAAGCCCACGCCTACCACAGCAGTACAAGTTTATATGGCAACTAGCTCTGCAGATGACGAAGAAATTGAAGAAATGTATGATGAAATAAAAGAAATTATTCAGATAGTGAAGGGAGACGAAAATTTAATAGTGATGGGTGACTGGAATTCGTCGGTAGGAAAAGGGAGAGAGGGAAACATTGTAGGTGAATATGGATTGGGGATAAGAAATGAAAGAAGAAGCCGCCTGGTAGAATTTTGCACAGAGCGTAACTTAATCATAGCTAACACTTGGTTCAAGAATCATAAAAGAAGGTTGTATACATGGAAGAAGCCTGGAGATCCTGACAGGTTTCAGATAGATTATATAATGCTAAGACAGAGATTTAGGAACCAGGTTATAAACTGTAAGACATTTCCAGGGGCAGATGTGGACTCTGACCACAATCTATTAGTTATGAACTGTAGATTAAAACTGAAGAAACTACAAAAAGGTGGGATGTTAATGAGATGGGACCTGGATAAACTGACTAAACCAGAGGTTGTACAGAGTTTCGGGGAGAGCATAAGGGAACAACTGACAAGAATGGGGGAAAGAAATACAGTAGAAGAAGAATGGGTAGCTTTGAGGGATGAAGTAGTGAAGGCAGCAGAGCATCAAGTAGGTAAAAAGACGAGGGCTAGTAGAAATCCTTGGGTAACAGAAGAAATATTGAACTTAATTGATGAAAGGAGAAAATATAAGAATGCAGTAAATGAAGCAGGCAAAAAGGAATACAGACGTCTAAAAAATGAGATCGACAGGAAGTGCAAAATGGCTAAGCAGGGATGGCTAGAGGACAAATGTAAGGATGTAGAGGCTTATCTCACTAGGGGTAAGATAGATACTGCCTACAGGAAAATTAAAGAGACCTTTGGAGAAAAGAGAACCACTTGTATGAATATCAAGAGCTCAGATGGAAACCCAGTTCTAAGCAAAGAAGGGAAAGCAGAAAGGTGGAATGAATATATAGAGGGTCTATACAAGGACGATGTACTTGAGGACAATATTATGGAAATGGAAGAGGATGTAGATGAAGATGAAATGGGAGATACGATACTGCGTGAAGAGTTTGACAGAGCACTGAAAGACCTGAGTCGAAACAATGCCCCGGGAATAGACAACATTGCATTAGAACTACTGACGGCCTTGGGAGAGCCAATCCTGACAAAACTCTACCATCTGGTGAGCAAGATGTATGAGACAGGCGAAATACCCTCAGACTTCAAGAAGAATATAATAATTCCAATCCCAAAGTAAGCAGGTATTGACAGATGTGAAATTTACCGAACTACCAGTTTAATAAGTCACGGCTGCAAAACACTAACGCGAATTCTTTACAAACGAATGGAAAAACTAGTAGAAGCCGACCTCGGGGAAGATCAGTTTGGATTCCGTAGAAAGATCGGAACACGTGAGGCAATACTGACCCTACGACTTATGTTAGAAGCTAGATTAAGGAAAGGCAAACCTACGTTTCTAGCATTTGTAGACTTAGAGAAGGCTTTTGACAGTGTTGACTGGAATACTCTCTTTCAAATTCTGAAGGTGGCAGGGGTAAAATACAGGGAGCGAAAAGCCATTTACGATTTGTACAGAAACCAGATGGCAGTTATAAGAGTTGAGGGACATGAAAGGGAAGCATCGGTTGGGAAGGGAGTAAGACAGTGTTGTGGCCTCTCCCCGATGTTATTCAATCTGTGCATTGAGCAAGCAGTGAAGGAAACAAAAGAAAAATTCGGAGTAGGTATTAAAATCCATGGAGAAGAAATAAAAACTTTGAGGTTCGCCGATGACATTGTAATTCTGTCAGAGACAGCAAAGGACTTGGAAGAGCAGTTGAACGGAATGGATAGTGTCTTGAAAGGAGGATATAGGATGAACATCAACAAAAGCAAAATGAGGATAATGGAATGTAGTCGAATTAGGTCGGGTGATGCTGAGGAAATTAGATTAGGAAATGAGACACTTGAAGTAGTAAAGGAGTTTTGCTATTTGGGGAGCAAAATAACTGATGATGGTCAAAGTAGAGAGGATATCAAATGTACACTGGCAATGGCAAGGAAAGCGTTTCTGAAGAAGAGAAATTTGTTAACATCGAGTATAGATTTATGTGTCAGGAAGTCGTTTCTGAAGGTATTTGTATGAAGTGTAGCCATGTGTGGAAGTGAAACATGGATGATAAATAGTTTGGACAAGAAGAGAATAGAAGCTTTCGAAATGTGGTGCTACAGAAGAATGCTGAAGATTAGATGGGTAGATCACATAACTAATAAGGAAGTATTGAATGGGATTGGGGAGAACAGAAGTTTGTGGCACAACTTGACTAGAAGAAGGGATCAGTTGGTAGGACATGTTCTGAGGCATCAAGGGATGACCAATTTAGTATTGGAGGGCAGCGTGGAGGGTAAAAATTGTAGAGGGAGACCAAGAGATGAGTACACTAAGCAGATTCAGAAGGATGTAGGTTGCAGTTGGTACTGGGAGATGAAGCAGTTTGCACAGGATAGAGTAGCATGGAGAGCTGCATCAAACCAGTCTCAGGACTGAAGACCACAACAACAACAACAAAATTTTTAACACTGACAGTCATATCTTATGTCAGATAGCTGTCTGTGTGACATAATATGAGTGTCAGTATTCTGAGACAAATTGTTTGTACAAACAGCAGTCTTTTTGACGTAAGATATGACTGTCCATGTTCTAAGAGAAATTGTTTGCACAATTTCACTGGATATTTTCGGTATTGTCCAGCTTCAGAGGAATTTGGGATGCTTTTAACTAATCTGTTGTACCATACATTCTTGATGATTGTCAATAACCGAAACATAAATAACTAATGGAACAAATAAACAGTAGATTGTTAAAATGCATATTATAAAAAACTGAGATCGAATTCTGCCATAGCTGCAACCTCATTTCGATCGAGATCTCCCACTGGAATTCATTGGAATTTTTCAGTGTCTGTTCGTTTATTGCTGGAAATAACGGCAACATAAAAACCTAATTCGTGAGGATATTTTTGTTCTGTCGTTGCAACTACAAAAATGCGTGACTTTTTTTCACCAGACGCGTTTCGCTGTATCGAGGTAAAGCATCATTAGTGGTCTGTATTTAAGTTATTTACATTTTGATTAGATTTTAGATCGAAAAACAGTTCGTTAAGAATAAGTTAATTTGTACTTACGGTGATTTTCGGTTGGTTTCTCGCTTACATCGGGAAATGCCGTCCGCTAGCACATCGTTTCGTATGTACGTTAGACACTGATAATTTTGGTCTAATTGTTAGTTTTTCTGCAGCACTATGCGTTTCTTACGTTTTTCACCCCACACTTGTATGCACGCCACTGTATTCTGTTTGTTTTTGTACATCTAAGTATATGTTGTGGTTTGTAGTTTGTAGTGTTGCCAACTTCGCCTTTCCACAACTTTGTTTTTGACCTACAACTTTTTTAAAATTATATTATTGTATATGTGTAATTATATTTAATTATGTTTCTGTCTGTTTATGTACTGTGTAAGAGTAGGCAAGGATGAGCTAGCAGACGGCATTTCCCGATGTAAGCGAGAAGTCAACTGAAAATCACCGTAAGTACAAATTAACTTATTCTTAACGAACTGTTTTTCGATCTAAAAGCAAGTGAAAGTGTAAACAACTTAATTATAGACCACTGATTATGATTTACGTCAGCAAAGCGAAACGCGTCTGGTGAAAAAAAAAATCACGCGTTTTTGTAGTTGCAACGGCAGAACAAAAATACCCTCAGGAATTATAAAGCAACTACGGACACCGTGGCCACACAAATGAAGAATTTAAAAACTTATATTAGGTAATTTTGGAAGCCGGTTATTCTGAACAGTTTTTTTAAGTCAGGTTAAAGTGGAGACGAAAAAAAATTAACGGTATCACCGGAAACTCCAACTTTAAAGCGAGCAGTGCGCTTTCTCAGTGATGTGTCTCAAGTGTGAGGACGGGACAGGTTGTGGTAATGAGGAGAGTAGACGGCGGGTGGTTTTAGCAGTTTTATTGGAAACAGAGCTAGACGGGCCCCTTGGCGGGCGGCTTGTGCGGGCGGAAGCTCCAGTACTTCTCGTCGCTGCCGAACACCTGGGCGTCGCGCAGCGTCTCGGGCAGCTGGCAGTGCAGCGTCTCGGGCAGGAAGGACGCCAGCAGGCCCCCCACCACCAGCGTCGCCCCCAGCACCGCGTACGGCAGCCGCGGGTCGTACGCCGAGCCCTGCAAGCGCCAACAATCGACTCTCTCAAATCAATCGACTCAGTCGCATCTTGCAGCACAATTGACTCACTCGGTCGTAGTTTTACTACAGTCTAACACATACAGTCGAGACACTTCCCGCAGCGTGAGTTGTTAACGTCCGATAGTCGGAACGACACTAGCACCCCTAGCGGCTAGAAAGCAGCCGTGAGATTAATGTTTGTTTTTAATTATTTTTTCACTTAATTAACATAATGCTTACTATATTTTTGCATTCCAAGCATCAGTAAAATATCAAGGGAGATGAATTACCTACAGCAATAATAAAAGTATAAAAACCGATGTGTGTGTCTGCTTGAACACACTAATCTCCAGAACTACCAAACGAATTTTCACCAAGTGTTCACAGGTAACTTTAGCATAGTCTGAGGCAACGTATAGGCTTTATTTCATCAAAATTGGTTCACACGCAATTTTTTTTTATCTACAATCGTCTGTTCAGCTTAGTAATTCAGTTGTTTAGTCATAATAACGTAGTACACCACAAAACGAATAGATGGCGCTGTTACTTTCATAGTCACCAAAGAATGAATAGCTCTTTTTTAACTTAGTGACACATGTCAGTGACATATTTAAGTGCCGCAATCTTATCTTTACAAATTTTCAGCGAATTTACTTAGCTAGGATATATCGATTTATTGAATTTGCTTTCTATATTAATAACTTACCGACATTGCCTTGCTTCTTTCAACACGTTTTTTTAATGTTCGACTTGTTTCTCCGCATAGTGTTTAGACCTCAGTTACAGATATACACTCGGAAGTTTACATCAGTGACTGAAGTGCCATAATCTTATCTTTACCACTAAAACTATATTAAACTCCGTCCGAACAAGCCTTCGAAGACCCAACGGTACCGACCGGCCGCCGTGTCGCTTTGAGTCCACAGGCGTCACTGGATGCGGATATGGAGGGGCACGTGGTCACCACACCGCTCTCCCAGACTTATGTCAGTTTACGAGACCGGAGCCGCTACTTCTCGATCAAGCAGCTCCTCAGTTTGCCGCACAGGAGCTGAGTGCACCCCGCTTGCCAACAGCGCTCGGCAGACCGGCTGGTCACCCATCTGAGTGCTTGCCCAGCCCAACAGCGCCTAACTTCGGTGATCTGATGGGAGCCGGTGTTACCACTGTGGCAAGGCCGTTTGCTATCTTTACAACTACAAGCTAAAATTGAATTTAACTTGCTAGGGTATATGGATTTACTGATTCTGCTTTGTGTGGAAAGAACTTAACGAAATTTCTTTCGGTCTTGCGATAGATTTTATGCGTATTTGGTCTCTTGGCTAGGAGAAATGAATTTGAGTTTCCTTTTTAATTTGGGTGTCTAACTTATTACATTTTGATTTATGAATAAAATGCCTATAAAATGGAAGGGGCTTTCTAAGTACCCTACAATGGCTAAAAGACTGAGGACAATACGGTCTCAAAAATTCAATGAAGATCACGAGGGAAGATTAGTTGTGACTCAACCTCATCTCTCTCTTACTCACTCCTTGGAAACTCCGTGCGAAAGCGAGGCATAATGTAGCTCTGGTCGAGAGCGTCTTGCATTATCTCTCTCCCTCAGAACCCTTTACTCAAAGGAGCTTAAACTTACTTCTCTCCAAGGTAACATAAAAAATATGTTCAAATGTGTGTGAAATCTTATGGGACTTAACTGCTAAGGTCATCAGTCCCTAAGCTTACACACTACTTAACCTAAATTATCCGAAGGACAAACACACACACCCATGCCCGAGGGAGGACTCGAACCTCCGCCGAGACCAGCCGCACAGTCCATGACTGCAGCGACTTAGACCGCTCCGCTAATTCCGCGCGGCTAACATCACGGATGCAGAAGTTCTGATGGGAAGTGGCATAGGGTGCGAGTTTTTATACCCTGAACCCTGTTTATTCCTAACAATTTATCTTTTTACTTTAAACACGCACAATTCTCACTGAGTTTGTTACGCCATGATCGTAAATAAAGTACAAGGCCAGACACTGTGTCTTGTAGGCGTGAACCTTAGTTGCTTTACAAATAGCCAGCTCTACTTGGCTGTCTTTCGTGTTAGCAAAGCAAACAAGCTCTTCAGTCATGCTCTCAATCATACTACTTCGAACGGTGTGTACAAAGGAGCTTTATAAGTCAAAAATAAATCCCATATTTACAGCTACAAATAAATAACCAGGCAATGCTGAGTTTCTCAGCTAGTCATGAAATAAATGCAGAAACAGACGAATCTCACTACTTCAGTGGCATAAGCTACACGTTATTCACGAAGAACTGCTTTCGAATATGTGCATAATTGCAGCTAACTACGCTGAAAGCAAGAGAGCATGAAGTCATTGATCATGCACGAGAAGCATGTATTTCTGTTTCGTAACAGTTTTGTGAGGTAACTAATAATTCACACATTTTCACACCTCACTCGAATTTCCAATGCTCGAATTTTCTTGCAAAAGTAATTTCTTGTGCATCAACAAGGACGTTCTTGCCGCTTTGGCTCAGATGTAGCAACAAATGTGGAAATGATTTCTTCTCTGTTGGGAACAAGTTTTATTGCTTTCAACGTCTTACTGTCACATGTGAGTAGTTTTCCCTTGAGCTACAGTTGAGAGGCCTTATTTGGTACGAATAAAGTAGGTACTGCTTTCCATACAAGTTTCCTACGTTCCACATTCACTGATTTGACTGAAGTGTAGTGAAGAAAACTTCCCGTTATTGAGCCAATATACGATGTCTTTCTGCAGAAATTATGTCTTCTGATGTTAATTAGCTATTTTCTATTCTTAAGACAAAACTACATTCTTCAGTAAACGTCTGTTGTCTGCAAGAGAGTCGTAAATGGCTCAAATGGCTCTGAGCACTATGGGACTTAACACCTGAGGTCGTCAGTCCCCTAGAACTTACAACTACTTAAACGTAACTAACCTAAGGACATCACACACATCCATGCCCGAGGCAGGATTCGAACCTGCGATCGTAGCGGTCGCGCGGTTCCAGACTGAAGCGCTTAGAACCGCTCGGCCACACCGGCCGGCAGAGTCGTAAATAAAATGTCCTGTGATGTATCATTTCATACCTCTCAGGTTCCTTAGGAAAAAAAGAACAAAAAATCCGAATGTGGTGTCTTCTTCTTGTTGCTGCAGATTATTGCGCTACAGACGCTCACATTTGCATTAACAATTGTACGAACTAATATAAACAATTAAGATTCGCTTTCACTTTCACAAGACCTGCCGAACTCAAAAGAATACAACTCGTAGGCCGGCCGCGGTGGCTAAGCGGTTCTAGGCACTGCAGTCCGGAACCGCGCTGCTGCTACGTTCGCAGGTTCGAATCCTGCCTTGGGCATGGATGTGTGTGATGTCCTTCGGTTTAAGCAGTTCTAAGTCTAGGGGTCTGATGACCTAAGATGTTGAGTCCCATAGTGCTCAGAGCCATTTGAACAACTCGTAATTTTTTTCCATAGTGGGAGCGGGGAACCAGGACACAGATTTTCATTGTCATTTCATTATACAGCTGGTGCTGTCCATATTCGCAACTGCGAATACATTTAAGGTAAGTGAATTAGCGAAAGAGGAACCCTTACAGAGCAGGACGGAAACAAGACTAAAAAACTTGACATGGAGATGCGAAGGAAACGACCAAGAGGAAGACCAAGGGCGATGGCTGAAAAGTGTGGAGGAGTGTGTTGCAAAAAGAGCCAAGAACTGTACCAGAGTTGACATAGAAAGACGGTAAAAAATAAATGTTGTGTGACTAGGGCCTGCCGTCGGGTAGACCGTTCGCCGGGTGCAAGTCTTTCGATTTGACACCATTTTGGCGACTGGTGCGTGGATGAGGATGAAATGATGATGATTAGGACAAGACAACACCCAGTCGCTGAACGGAGAAATTCTCCGACCCAGCCGGGAATCGAACCCGGGCCCTGAGGATTGACATTCTGTCGCGCTGACCATTTTCTTTCTTTTTTTTTTGTTGATCTTATTTTGTTCTAGATAATTCGTTGAATTTGTTCGTGGCGGACGTCCGATGACACCCGTTCAGGTTCTGTGTTGAACTCAGTTTTTTATTACAGAGGGTAGCTAACCCTCTGACCAAGCACGCTGAGCTACCGCGCCGGCAGCATTCAGCTACCGGGGGCGGCAGAAAGACGGTGGGAAAACAGGACTAGATGACGAAGCTAATGTTCCAAACAGACCCAGCCAGGGGCTGGAAACTGTTCAAGATTATGATGACGATTATGATCGGCGATCAGATGGAGCTTAGGAGCCCAGCCCGTGAACTCTGTTCTGAGTCTGCAGGCAGTAACTGTGCTGTGTTTAGAGATGAACAGAATTTGCAACATTAGTCTGACGGTACAAAGAGCCGCCACAGAGGAGTACATACCCCTATTGAAGAATTTCAGCCATTTACACGGTGTCGCATTGCGGACCAGGGTAAGCTGGATGAACGTATCGACGGGTTGTTGCACATGTTGGGCACAGTGTGCTATTGGTGTGTCGCCCTTTCAGCGGTGGGTCTGTGGGACATTTCCACACTCGAAGATCGAGATCGGCTTATGGCTGTCGAGAAGTCGACAAGGAGGTCGCATTATCGCGAGAGGACAAGCATTTACAACCAAATAATTTTCCTGAGTACTACTTATAAAGCAGAATTAATAATACCTATACTGATGACATGACCAGCTGGCTGCTGTAAGTAACAAAACTCCTACTATTTTCATCACTGTCCTAAAGAAATTAATAACTCGATAAAATAAAAACATAGAGGAACTTAGAAAGATTTTGATTAGTCGATGATGTGTGTCACTCATTGGCTATGTTTGCATGTATTACAATGAGCAATTTTTAGAGAGCTATAAACATAGTTTTACCTGAATGAAATGTATTTTGTTGTATGTTGCCATGTTTTCATTATCAGTTGACTAAGAATATTTGCTATTTTTGGATTGGCGGAAGTTGGTTTTCGATCTGAGACATTGTACAGATCAATTGCTTTCTTTTATCACCACCGACCCTATAGCAAGTATTCCGTTACAATAGATCTTAATTTTCTAGAATTCCCCACAACTTTTGATACCTTAGTTGTCATGCTACTTTGTTCTCTGCCATTGGCTGAAAAATGTCAGATTTGATGTATGTGAAGAGATTTTAAATAAACTCTTCTTTGGGTATTGGGGGGAGAGTGATCACGACTTGTAGGACACATTCCTTGACCCCACACCTGGCCCACAGCCTACAGTGATAGTCTCCAATAGAGCACCTCTTCTAAAATGTCAAAAATTGAGTTGTAAGAACCTTCGCGAAAGCTTAGCTATGTCAAATAAATGACTGTTTACATACATATTAACTTCTGTGGCATCTTTCCCTACTTTGGAACATCTTTGGATAGATTTAAGTACTGGGAGACATGGACACCATTATGCCATTGTACCGATGGTCGGTAAATCAAGAAGAGTAAGCTAAGGGCAACGTTGGCACACATTGTAATAATATCTGGTGTGCTATAGTGGAGTGCCGTACTTTGGAACAACAGTATAAAGAAATATAAAATGCAACGAGTATACACAGTGTGTCCCAGTTCTGTTAGGACTCCAGCTACGAAAAATTAAAAGTGATGGATTATGATCACAAAATCACTGTATTTATTCAAAATAATCTACTTTTGAATGAAAACACAGCTGAAATCGTTTTAAAAGTGTTTTGAAACAATCGCTGCGGTCTTTTTTTGTGTTGTATTTAGTACTGCAGTACAGTTTTCTTGGATGTCCTTTATTGTCATAATGGTGTCCTTTCACTGGCAGCTTCAATTTGGGGAACAACCAGAAGTCTGCTGAGGCCAAATCCGGCGAATACGGTGGGTGATCCAGGACTGTGGTCAATTTGCTGCCCAAAAATTCGTGCAAAATCTTCGCTTTGTGGGCTGGGGTGTCGTCATGGCGTAGCATCCAGGAACCTGCTTCTCGGTATTCGGGTCGAATTCGACGGATTTTCACCCACAAACGTTGGAGGACTCAGAAACCTTGATGTTGCCTCACTGCTGCACTACCGTTTACCTGTGAGTGTCACACGTGTACTGTTGTAAGTAGGCTGTTTAGGTTTTTATGTTGGTAACGTCACGTAGCGCTCTGTGTGAAAATCACTGACTGTGCTGTGTGCAGTCTGTGGCTGGTTGGAATTGTTGGAATATTCGCTATTGTAGTGTTGGGCAGTTGGATGTGAACAGCGCGTAGCGTTGTGCAGTTGGGAGGTGAGCCGCCAGCAGTGGTGGATGTGGAGAGAGAGATGCCAGACTTTTGAGAACAGACGATCTGGACGTGTGTCAGCCAGAAATAAGAAATTTGTAAAGATGGATGTCATGAATTGGTAGATATATGTATGATGACTTTTGAACACTATTAAGGTAAATACATTGTTTGTTATCCATCAAAATCTTTCATACGCTAACTATGCCTATCAGTAGTTAGTGCCTTCAGTAGTTAGAATCTTTTATTTAGCTGGCAGTATTGGCGCTCGCTGTATTGTAGTAGTTCGAGTAACGAAGATTTTTGTGAGGTAGGTGATTCATGAAAGGTATAGGTTATTGTTAGTCCGGCCCATTCTTTTGTGGGGATTATTGAAAGTCAGATTGCGTTGCGTTAAAAATATTGCGTGTCAGTTTAGTGATGATCAGAATAAGTAAAGAGAGAAATGTCTGAGTACGTTCAGTTTTGCTCAGCTGTTTGAAAAACAAATAACGTAAGAGATTTTCCAGCACAGTCGTGCTTAATTTTTCAAAGGGGACGCTTGCACAGCTAAAACTTCAAGGATCATAACGCCGCAATTCGCCATGAGATAGCACTGCAGTTTGGAATTTCTCACAAGGAGTGCTACCGAGCGAGGCGGTGCAGTGATTAGCACACTGGTCTCGCATTCGGGAGGACGACGGTTCAAATCCGCATCCGGTCATCCTGATGTAGTATGTTTTCCGTGATGTCCCTAAATCGCTTCAGGCAAATGCCGGGATGGTACCTTTGAAAGGGCACGGCCGACTTCCTTCCAACATCCTTCTTCCTTTCCAATGGGACCGATGACCTCGCTGTTTGGTCCCCTTTCCCAAAACCAACCAACAAAGCAGTGCTAACGGAACTGGGACGCACTGCGTATAGTCTCAGTTGTGGGTAAAGGAAATGGCAGCCTGGAATTCATTGGTTACGTACTTGGAAACTACGGCTTGACTACAAATGAGATTGCAAACAGAACAATTTTTCGGCCCATACCTGAATAGTTCTCAGGTATGTGACATCCATATGAGGTCACACTAACAGGGGAAATGGAGCGTGTACATACACAGCGGTGTGAAAATTCTCCGCTTCTCTGACTGGTGAGAGAGCGTAACAGTAATGGGGGCACTCGAAGAGAGATACAGTACACCTCGCGAGAAAACTTCATATCAAAATTTCGAATCAAGAACAGCTGCCAACGTAGAAGCAGATATGCACGGAGTAGTGAAGCAACTTAAATCATTTAATAAAAGCAAATCTTCTGGTCCAGATTGTATACCAATTAGGTTCCTTTCAGCGTATGCTGGTGTAATAACTCCATACTTAACAGTCATACACAACCGTTCGCTCTACGAATGATCCGTATCCAAAAACTGGAAAGTTGCACAGGTCAGATCAATGTTCAAGAAAAATAGTAAGTGTAATCCACTAAATTACAGGCCCATATCATTAATGTCCATATGCAGTAGGATTTTGGAACATATATTTGTTTTCGAACATGAATTACGTTGAAGAAAACGGTCTATTGGCGCACAGTTAACAAGGATTTAGAAAACATTGTTCTTGTGAAACACAATTAGCTCTTTATTCGCATGATGTGTTGAGTGCTATTGACAAGGAATTTCAAATTGATGCCGTATTTCTGGATTTCCAGAAGGCTTTTGACACTGTACCTCACAAGCGGCTTATAGTGAAATTGCGTGCTTATGGAATATCGTCTCAGTTATGCGACTGGATTCGTGATTTCTTATCACAGAGGTCCAGTTCGTAGTAACTGACGGAAAGTCATAGAGTAAAACAGAAGTGATTTCTGGCATTCCCCAACGTAGTGTTATAGGCAATTTGCTGTTCCTTATCTATATAAACGATTTGGGAGACAATCTGAGCAGCCGTCTTAGATTGTTTGCAGATGGCGCTGTCGTTTATCGACTAGAAAAGTCATCAAAAGATTTAGAAAAGAGAAATAACTCAAAAGCCAAGATCTCTTAAATGCTGTTTACTGGATAACCGGTTTCAACACATTAAAGGTGCCATAAACAGATCTGAATGTAGATTAACATTTATAAACCATTTGGATATAACGATACATGAGGCAGACCAGCTAATATAAAATCATTGTCACAAAAAATCAAAAAATAACTGCTCTCATGGTCATTCTTTTCCATAAAATATGTAAAACCGAAGTCACAAGATAAAACTATTTGGTACATGACCGCTGCTCGACTAACAACGGTCAGCATCACATATCCAGATGGTTTATAAATGTTAATCTACATTCAGATCCGATGATGGCATCTTTAGTGTGTTGAAACCGGCTTTCCAGTAAACAGTATTTAAGCGATCTTGGCTTTTGAATTATTTCTACAACGGAGTGATCGCCCCACTACGCACTATGTGTTCACTGCAAAATTTAGAAAAGATATCTGTACGGTGCAAAAATTGGCGATTGATCCTAAATAACGAAAAATGTGAGGTCATCCACATGAGTGCTAAAAGAAATCCGTTGTACTTCGGTTACAAGATAAATCAGTCAAATCTAAAGGCCGTAAATTCAACTAAATACCTAGGAATTACAATTACGAACAACTTAAATTGGAAGGAACACATGAAATGTTGTGGGGAAGGCTAACGAAAGACTACGCTTTATTGGCAGGACACTTGGAAAATGTAACAGATCTACTAAGGAGACTGCCTACACTACGCTTGTCCGTCCTCTTTTCGAATACTGCTAGGCGGCGTGGGATCCTTACCAGATAGGATTGACGGAGTACATCGAAAAAGTTCATAGAAGAGCAGCACGTTTTGTATTATCGCGAAATAGGGGAGAGCGTATCACTGAAATCATGCAAGATTTGGGATAGACATAATTAAAACAAAGGCGTTTTTCGTTGCGGAGTAATCTTCTCACGAAATTCCAATCACCAACTTTCTCCTCCGAAGGTGAAAATATTTTTTTGACGTCGACCTACATAGGGACAAACTATCACTATGATAAAGTAAGGGAGATCAGAGCTTGTACGGAAAGATATATGTGATCGTTCTTTCCGCGCGCTGTACGAGATTGAAATAATAGAGAATTGTGAAGCTGATAGAAACAGCTGCATTGTGTAGCCCCTTTAGTTTCTGCCCCGTAGGGATCGAACGGGTGAAACCGGACAAATAGCAGCTCGTCCAGGGGCGTACAAGCAGACATACTTCCCACGCTCAGCCCATGGATGGAACATGGACCACCCTTTTCTATAAGGTGCAATAGGAAGTACCCTCTGCCAAGTACTTCACTGTGGTTCACGGGTCGTATATGTAGAAGTAAATGTAAAAGAAGCGATAACGTAGCTCATTCGGCTTTTCAGTGACACAACTGTAGCCTTAGTGGTACACGAGGATTATCAAAGGTCGACTAGCAGATTGGCGCTGAGGGCTGGGGAGGGGCTGTTGTGATGTGAGTCGAGACCGCCTCCCAAACAACATTCTGCTAAAGGTATTTAATGTTTTACACATATTAATTTATAATTTTTTCAGCTTTCACAGAAGACAGATGCATGAAAAATGAGTGCCAAAAATGACAAGAATTGAAAAAAAATACTAGCTTCGTTTAACATGTACGCATACTGTAATATCGCTGCCTGTCCCTCATGAAGATATCGATAATCACCTCTCTGGTGAGTGCAGAGCGCTATTCAGGGAGAGGTGGCCAAGGCTTCCGTGGTGTGTGTGTGTGTGTGTGTGTGTGTGTGTGTGTGTGTGTGTTTCTTGCAGTGTCGGTGCCACGGTTGCAGATCTCAGTTTACGGTTTGTTGTCGATGTAATTAATATTCATGGCACGGACTTTTATCACTGTTGATGGTTCTAAATTGGTTATTTATTTCAGAAAGATAATTCCAACATCGAGTGCCGTGTCGGATTGACAACAATCAACGCCGCGCGGGATTAGCCGAGGGGTCTAAGTCGCTGCAGTCATGGACTGTGCGGCTGGTCCCGGCGGAGGTTCGAGTCCTCCCTCTGGCATGGGTGTGTGTGTTTGTCCTTAGGATAATTTAGGTTAAGTAGTGTGTAAGCTTAGGGACTGATGACCTTAGCAGTTAAGTCACATAAGATTTCACACACACACAATGATAAGGCGAGTGATTAACTGCTTGCATAAGGGCCAGAGATGGACCAACGCGTTGTTGAGTTGTTCAATTTGTGAAAATTTTTCTCTTGAATTATTAATCCAAGTTTTCTGAAACTGTAATCATTTGTTTGTCTGTCCATGTACATCACCTCTACCGATTTCCGTCCCATCCGGATAATTCCTTCGTGGTCCGTACTATTTTTGGCTTAGACTGTACTAAGAACTGATGTTAACAAATATTATTTGCTTATATGGATATGATGTCTGTTCTTTCGGACATGTCCGAAAGAACAGACACCACATCCATATAAGTATATAGTTCTGGCAATACCGGCCATAACCTTCTTCTTCTGTGCGGATGCACACATATTCCCCGAACTCTTACGGGACTTGGAAAGGATGTCTTCCACGAGTAATGAGTGTATTGGGGTGGGACACTACGAGTGTAGTGTGTGGACATACAAGGTGAGAATGTGGGTCTCGCGGGAGGCGTGCGCGAGATAGTCCCTGCAGTCACACTATCGTCTGTGCCCTCGGTGGCTCAGGTGGATAGAGTGTCTGCCATGTAAGCAGGAGATCCCGGGTTCGAGTCCCAGTCGGGCACAAAATTTCACCTGTCCCCGTTGATGTACACTACTGGCCATTAAAATTGCTACACCAAGAAGAAATGCAGATGATAAACGGGTATTCATTGGACAAATATATTATACTAGAACTGACATGTGATTACATTTTCACGCAATTTGGGTGCATAGATCGCGAGAAGTCAGTACCCAGAACAACCACTTCTGGCCGTAATAACGGCCTTGATACGCCTGGGCATTGAGACAAATAGAGCTTGGATGGCGTGTACAGGTACAGCTGCCCATGCAGCTTCAACACGATACCACAGTTCTTGTGGCGTATTGTGACGAGCCAGTTCCTCGGCCACCATTGACCAGACGTTTTCAGTTGGTGAGAGATCTGGAGAATGTGCTGGCCAGGGCAGCAGTCGAACATTTTCTGTATCCAGAAAGGCCCGTACAGGACCTGCAACATGCGGTCGTGCATTATCCTGCTGGAATGTAGGGTTTCGCAGGGATCGAATGAAGCGTAGAGCCACGGGTCGTAACACATCTGAAATGTAACGTCCACTGTTCAAAGTGCCATCAATGCGAACAAGAGGTGACCGAGACGTGTAACTAATGGCACTCCATAACATCACGCCAGGTGATACGCCAGTACGGGGATGACGAATACACGCTTCCAATGTACTTTCACCGCGATGTCGCCAAACACGGATGCGACCATCATGATGCTGTAAACAGAACCTGGATTCATCCGAAAAAATTACGTTTTGCCATTCGTGCACCCAGGTTCGTCGTAGAGTACACCATCGCAGGCGCTCCTGTCTGTGATGCAGTGTCAAGGGTAACCGCAGCCATAGTCTCCGAGCTGACAGTCCATGCTGCTGCAAAGTCGTCAAACTGTTCGTGTAGATGGTTGTTGTCTTGCAAACGTCCCGATCTGTTGATTCAGGGATCGAGACGTGACTGCACGATCCGTTACAGCCATGCGGATAAGATGCCTTTCATCTCGACTGCTAGTGATACGAGGCCGTCGGGATCCAGCACGGCGTTCCGTATTACCCTCCTGAACCCACCGATTCCATATTCTGCTAACAGTCATTGGATCTCGATCAACGCGAGCAGTAATGTCGCGATACTGTAAACCGCATTCGCGATAGGCTACAATCCGACCTTTATCAAAGTCGGAAACGTGATGGTACGCATTTCCCCTCCTTACACAAGGCATCACAACAACGTTTCACCGATTCATGCCAGCACGTTGTAGGTGTCGCCACCGGCGCCAACCTTGTGTGAATGCTCTGAAAAGGTAATCATTTGCATATCACAGCATCTTGTTCCTGTCGGCTAAATTTCGCGTCTGTAGCACGTGATCTTCGTGGTGTAGCAATTTTAATGGCCAGTAGTGTATATCAACGCCCGTCGACAGCTGAAGCTATTAACATAATTCTAATTTCTTTACAAATATTATTGTTCCAATATTAAAACGTGCTATATATTTTATTGTTATTGTTCAAAAGTGGCTCTGAGCACTATGGGACTTAATTGCTTAGGTCATCAGTCCCCTAGAACTTGGAACTACTTAAACCTAACTAACCTAAGGACATCACACACATCCATGCCCGAGGCAGTATTCGAACCTGCGACCGTTGCGGTCACGCGGTTCGAGACTGTAGCGCCTAGAACCGCTCGGCCACTCCGGCCGGCTATTGTTATTGTTATTAACGCCTTAGACACCTGTGACTCGTTAAATGTGGGGGTGACGATAGTTATATTTTGGAAAGAGACAGTAACAAACTGTGACTCCTTGACAACCGAGCCCTGGACCTCCACCTGGCGGTAAGAGGGCAACGGCAACACGACAGTAGCGGGTAGCTCGTTGGGAGAGCTGATGAGGAGGTCGCCACTCACCAGATGGACGACGTAGGGCGCGACGGCGGCCAGAGCTCCAGCCGCCAGCATGCCGAACGAGGTGCCCGTCTGCCGGATGCACGTGGGGTACAGCTCCATGCTCTGCAGGTAGGCGATGTAGTTGACGATCGTCGTGCCGAAGCGGATGAACACCACCAGCACCGTCGTCGGCCAGCTCACCGACGTGACTGCAAACGAGGCGAAAACTGTACTACGTGCTGTTTAGCGTTTCGTTACAACGTACTCACTGAACAGTGTAAATTATGAGGACAGTCTGGAAAGTAACCTTCATTTTCATATACCCACTGATCAGCCAAACCAGTATGACCACTGCCCAATGCAAGGTTGGATGCCTCCTGCTGGGATTGAGGGTGTGAGAGGTCCATGATTAAGGAATTTGTTGCTAGCGCACTCGAGCAGATGTAATTTCGATGGATTGCTCATGCACTGCCTGCGATATGTAAGGTATAAGAGAATCTCAGACCAGAGAGCGGTGTTGTATGCAGTAGGAACTGTGTGGCAGTAGAATTAAGTAGTAGCTAGCAGTCGTGTGTGTGGAGTTGGCTGGGCCGGTCGTGGGGGAGCGATGACGGTGCCTGAGCATTGTAGTATAAGGTAAAAGCAGCCTCGCGCATATGTAGTGTTGTTACATCAAGTCCCATGTAAATGTTTTTAAAAAGAAATCTCTTAGTAATAATGTTTCTTATAAAAATTATCTTTTTGACAATTATTCATCTCAATTTAAAGAATTTACTAATTTCTCCAAACCATGGTCATTCCGACTACTGTAAAGAAAAATCAGTTGTTTCCTTTTATACATGACAAATCTATCGGCCAACATTGCACTGGGCTGTGCCAGAAAAAATTCTTATAGGAGCAGATATATGCGCGTTATCCGGCGACCATATTGAGGTAAGAATTTTCAATTTATTCAGAATGAATTTTCAGGGCCATGACGCCGCACTGCTGACGTCTAAAATTTACTAGCTTAAATTCACAGTCAATTATTGAAAGGTCATAAGTGAACCACAATTTTATTGGGAGGTTAGTCACATTTTATTGTTCAAAGGTTACGGAATTTATCTGTTGGGTAGTTACACTGAATGTGAATTAGGCTATATAATTATACACTCCTGGAAATTGAAATAAGAACACTGTGAATTCATTGTCCCAGGAAGGGGAAACTTTATTGACACATTCCTGGGGTCAGATACATCACATGATCACACTGACAGAACCACAGGCACATAGACACAGGCAACAGAGCATGCACAATGTCGGCACTAGTACAGTGTATATCCACCTTTCGCAGCAATGCAGGCTGCTATTCTCCCATGGAGACGATCGTAGAGATGCTGGATGTAGTCCTGTGGAACGGCTTGCCATGCCATTTCCACCTGTCGCCTCAGTTGGACCAGCGTTCGTGCTGGACGTGCAGACCGCGTGAGACGACGCTTCATCCAGTCCCAAACATGCTCAATGGGGGACAGATCCGGAGATCTTGCTGGCCAGGGTAGTTGACTTACACCTTCTAGAGCACGTTGGGTGGCACGATGGAGCTCCGTATGCCACGGCAAACTGGCTGACACTGACGGCGGCGGTGCACAAATGCTGCGCAGCTAGCGCCATTCGACGGCCAACACCGCGGTTCCTGGTGTGTCCGCTGTGGCGTGCGTGTGATCATTGCTTGTACAGCCCTCTCGCAGTGCCCGGAGCAAGTATGGTGGGTCTGACACACCGGTGTCAATGTGTTCTTTTTTCCATTTCCAGGAGTGTATTTATCTGTTGGTAGGTTACGCTAAATGTGAATACAATATACATTATATTTTTTATCCTGGGGAGGTTACAAGGGAATGTGTGTGTAAGCCGAGCAGGGACAGATGGGCCAGTATCCTAGCGAAGATATGCGCTGCAAATGGAGAAATCCACTAAGATAAGCGACACTGACAAAGGGCAGATCATCATTACGCAGAGCCTGTGGACGAGTATCTATAAAACGGGGAAGCTGGTCGAATGTTCAAGTGCTATTGTCGAGAGCATCCATGGAAAGACGTAGAAAGGGAGTGCAACTAGCGCTACTCACTAAGTAGTTGGACGTCGACGACTACTCAGAGAACGTCGGGTTTAGAGGCTTTTCTACACTGTAAAGTAAGATAGGTGGTATATTTGCCGAAAGAGAACAATGGACAACCGCTTCGGCGCACAGCGTTCATCGTACATTGCTGGATAAGGAGCTCACCAGCAGACTACACCTGTGTGTTCACATGTTGACCCAACGACTTCGTCAGTTATGACTGCAGTGGGCACGGGACCCTCGGGATTCGACCATCGGCCAGTGGGAATGTGCCAGCTCTTCTTGTGATTCACATTTTTGCTGCACCAGGTCGATGGTCGTCTCCACAAACGCCGTCGTCGAGGTGAACGGCGGCTCGAAACGTGCAGCGCGCCAGGTACGCAGCCCGGTGGGAGCAGTATTATACTGTGGGAAACATTCTCCCGCGCTTACATGGGGCCCGTGGTAATAATCGAAGACACGCTGACAGCTGCGAACCATCTGCACCCCTTCGTGCTTGACGTCTTCCCCGACGGCGACGTCATTTTTCAGCAGTATAATTGCCGCTGTCTGGAGCCAGAACCGTGCTACACTGGTTTCAGGACCATTATAGTGAACTCACGTTGATGTCTCTGCGACCAAATTCGCCTAATGTAAATCGTATGGAACCCATTTGGATCGCTATGGTGCAACATCACGGCCTGCACAAATCAGTGGCCCGCTATTTACGCGAATTGCGTGGTCTGTGCGTATACATCTAATTCCACATACCTTCACAAGCTTACCAAAGAACTGTCGGATACCTGATACACAGAATCATTGATGTACTTCGTTCCAAACACGGACAAAGAATCTATTAAGCACGTGGTCATAATGTTTCGGCCCATCATTGTATACCATCCAACGATACCAAATTAGAATCTTGTCAACATAGTATATGGAGCGGAAATAATAGTTTGGCATCAACATATTTGCTTCATACAAATAAAACATGTATTTGCAAGAGACGGCATTTTTCTCATCGATATGATAAAGAATTATTAACGCGTCTCATTCATTGACAATACTGTAATTCTGAATCAACTCGACTTTCTCGGTCTTCATCTCTTTCAGTCCTTGGTGTCACCTTTCACTCGAGACAGAGGCAACGCTGTAACGTTTTGTCTCAGGCACATAGTGATGGAACCAGTTTCCGTCGCTTATCAGAATACTCATCGAAAACTCTTGGGCATCTTTTCGAAATCTGTAAGTTCCAATGAGCTGGGCAAGTTATGGACAACGGCTTCTGCTGTGGAGACATTTCTAATATTGTGATGGTTCTCCACTAAACTATGTGACCTTCAATCAATAAACGTGAAACCCATTGGGGACAAACTTGTAGACGTTCCAAGTGCAGAATAATATCCTACACTGGCCATCTGCGGCACCTCAGGCGAAGGAGCACAAAGCCTGGAGGGCGCACATGTGTTTTGGAGCACACCATTCAGAGCACACTGTTGAACGAGGGGCTCGGCAGCAGACGACCCCTGCTTCTTCACAGGTTGGCCCAACGACATCGTCAATTACGATTGGGCCGTTTATCACTGGAAACGTGTTGCCTCGTCGGATAAATCGTCGATGGTCGTCTCCTTCCTCGAGGCGGCTCGAAACGTGCACCGCGCCACGGACGCAGTCTGGTTTGAGCAGTATTATGTTACTACTTGTGGTAGTAATCGAAGACACCATGTCAGCTGTGGGCCATCTGCATCCCTTCATGTTTGATGTCTTCCCTGACGGCGATGAGATCTTTCAGCAATGTCACTGTCCTTGTCTCGAAGCCAGGGTCGGGCTACAGTGGTCTGAAGAGCATGACAGCGAAATCACGTTAATGTCTTGGCTACCAGATTCGCCTTATGTGAATCCGATGGTTCCAGTCTGGGTCGCTATCGAGCACCATCACCGGGTACACAGATCAAGGCGAGTTATTTACGGGTATCACATGACTTGTGCATAGGCACCTGGTGCCACAGAACTCCGTAAATCTATCAGCCAACAACAGAATCGATGATACGCAGAATCGGTGATATACTACGTTGCAAACATGGCCCAACAAGCTATTAACAGGTGGTCATAATGTTTTGGCTCGTCAGTGTACGGTACCTGAAGCAAACTTCCGATTATGTGAGTCAATACGAACGCGAGATTGCTTGGATAAGTCATAAAACACGACTAATCCCAAATACACATGTTTCTGCCACGATGTTGTACTTACTGTGTTTACAAAGTACGCTTCATGTCATCTTTGAAAACCCAGTGCTTCAGTTACCTAATGTATCATTTACGGGAAACTGGCAATTTGTTTACAAAATTGCACTTAAAACGCACTGTATTTCATGTCATTTACTTTAAGTTCACTTTCAGAAAATTACCATCCAATTCTGTTCATGTTTCTGCTTTTCATTCCGTTCTTTTTCCTGTCGAAGTTTATCGTTTCCGGGGATCAAACGAATTGTACGCTGAAGCTCCTAATCACAAATCAGTGCATTTCAGTAGCTCGGTGAGGATGCTGATGGAGTTGGCTTCTTCATCACAATTACTTACTAATAAGCTGATAAAATCTCGGTGTTTAAACACTCGCGGGTACTTTCCTCATATCTGCCTTAACAACCAGACATTTGTGTTCGAAAGTAAAATATCTTTTCTAAATATAACAATACTTTAGGTTTCGTTTCTCATTTATTTAATAAAAACGCCGAACTGTGCACCGCGTAATCCGTAGTAAGGATAACAGGGAGCTCTGCGTAATCTGACATCATGGAAGTCAAGCCGTGAGGCAGCAGCACTGTCGCTAGCGTCACGTTTAGTTCATCGTCGTTATCAGCAGGAGGGCAACTCGTAATCCCGCTGGTCGCAACGGCTGTACTGTTACGTTTCACACCGATTCGCGTACAAGCTGAGATTGCTTTGGTTCCAAGTTGTCATCGTAGCTCGTATTAGCAGTCTCTTTTTAACTATTCTGTCAAACACTGTAATCAATGCACGACAGTGCTCTGCCTCACTTAACCTGGCAAACATAGGACCTGCTAAGGGTGTTGAAATGAGGCGTTTTCGAACGTCCACCCGACAGTCCAGACTTGGCTGCACTGATTACCGCCTCCCCAAGCTCATGGATTAGGGGCTTGACTCCCAGTCTTTTTGTCTCTAGCCAAGAACTTCAACGTGTTCTCATGGTCTGGATGCAGTATTAGGCGGCACAAGTTTATGCAGCGGTATTGTTGATGCTCAACCTGGAAATTATGAAAGGTGATTATTCAAACGAATAATACATGAGCGCTGTTTTACAATTTTTCTAATACTTTTTTAAAGGGGCGATATCTTACCTCTTTATCGAAACACTGTCAGTTTCGGCTAAACATCAGACTATCCTCATGCCATAGGTGTCCGCAACGGGGACCAGAAGGGGTACTTGTTCACCAACGCTCAGATCTCGAGTACACAGTTTTTATTCATATACTGAGTCAACAACCATCTTTCAGGTATAGTAAGCCTTTAATATTCATACACTGAGTCGAGAACCATCTATTCTCTCAGGTATAATAAGTCTTAAATATATAAGAAAACAAAAGACGCACTACGACGGAATTATTCGAACGGAATGGAAATCGGTGGAAGTGGTGTACATATTCAGACAAGTAAATAATTGCAATTTTAGAAAAAATGGATGATTGATCCAAGAGAAAGAACTTCACAAATTGAGCAAGTAAATAACGCGTTGGTCTACCTCTGGCCCTTGTGCAAGCAGTTATTCGGCTTGGCATTAATTGATAGTGTAGTTGGATGTCCTCCTGAGTGGTATAGTGCCAAATTCCGCCAGACTGGCGTGTTCAAGCGTAAAAATTCAGATACGGTTGGAGGACAGTCTCCATAATGCTCAAAACTTTTTTAACTGGGAGGGATCCAGGGACCCTGCCGGTCAAGGTGGGGTTTAGCAACTACGAAGAAAAGATCAACTGAAATCGGGACTCATCTGACCAGGCCGCGGTTTTTCAGTCGTCTAGGGTCCAACCAATATGGTCACGAGCCCAAGAGAAGCGCTGCAGGCGATATCGTGCTGTTAGCAGAGGCTCTCGCGCCAGTATGGTCATCAGCCCCCTAGAACTTAGAACTACTTAAACCTAACTAACCTAAGGACATCACACAACACCCAGTCATCACGAGGCAGAGAAAATCCCTGACCCCGCCAGGAATCGAACCCGGGAACCCGGGCGTGGGAAGCGAGAACGCTACCGCACGACCACGAGCTGCGGACTCTCGCGCCAGTCGTCCGCTGTCATAGCCCATTAACTAATGCAAAATTTCACCGCACTGTCCTAACAGATAAGTTCGTTGTACGTCCCCCGTTGATTTCTGCGGTTATTTCACGTAGTGTTGCTCATTTGTTAGCACTCACAACTTGAAGCAAAACACCGCTCTCTCTGTCTTTAAGTGAAGGCTGTCGGCCACTGCGTTGTCCATGGTGAGAGGTAATGCCTGAAATCTGGTATTCTCGGCACTCTCTGCACATTGTGGATCTCGGAAAAATGAATCCCCTAAGAATTTTCAAAATGGGATGTCCCATGCATCTTACTCCAACTACTATTCCGCTTTCAAAGTCTTATTTCCCGCCATGCGGCCAGAATCGCGTCGCAAACCTTTTCACATGAATCACCTCAGTACAAACGATAGCTCCGCCAATGTACTGTCCTTTCGTACATTCTGTACATGACACTAACGCCATCTGTATAAGTGCATATGTTCCCACTTTCGTCACCTCATTGTATAAGCCCGGGATGGCATGCCACGAAAGGCAACAAAACGGGGTACAGAATACCGTCGACGTACCTGGGACATTACTGACTGTTCAAATGGTTCAAATAAATAGCTCTGACCACTGTGGGACTTAACATCTGAGGCCATCAGTCCCCTACACTTAGAACTACTTAAATCTAACTAACCTAAGGACATCAGACACATCCATGCCCGAGGCAGGATTCGGACCTGCGACCGTAGCAGTCGCGCGGTTCCAGACTGAAGCGCCTAGAACCGCTCGGCCACACCAGCCGACTCTCACTGACTGTAGCAGAACGGTCTTCAGTAATGAGTCTTACTTCGAACTGAGCCGCGATGACCAGCCACGCCTAGAGATGCCCCAGACAGTGGCGGGATACCAACCAGCCTGTCGCTAGCCATGCGACCCGACATGCAGGAGTGGTTGTCTCGGGTCTTGTGTCTTTTCATAACAGATCACTTTGGTTTTCATCCGCCTCACCTTTACGGCACAGCGGCACGTCCACAATATTCTAGGCCCCGTTCTGTTGCCCTTCAAGGCGAGCCATCCTGGGCTTACATTTCAGCAAGATAACGCCCGCCCGCACACAGCGACAATTTGTACCGCTTGGCATCGTGCTTGCCAAATCCTGCCTTGACCAGCGAGGTCGCCGGATCTCTTCGAAATTTAAAGCGTTTTGAACATTATGGGCAAAGACGTCCAACTAGCTTGGGATTTTGACGATCTAACGCACAAGTTGGACAGAATTTGTCACGGTATCCCTCAGGAGGACATTCAACAACTCTATCAATCAATGTCATCCGAATAACTGCTTGCATAAGGGACAGAGGTGGACCAACACGTTATTGATATGCTCATTTTATGAATCTCTTTCCCTTGATTACATCATCCAATTTTTCTGAAATTTTAATCATTTGTTTGACTGTACGTGAACACCACATCTACCGCTTTCCATCCCATTCGGATAATCATTTCGTGGTGCATCGTTTTTTTTCTTTTCTATCGTAGAGTGTATGTAATAGTGTGTCACCTATAACGTTTAGGTCTTATGACATGACACGCCTTGAAACTGGCCAACTCATCTTCATTAAACATGCCCTGCCCCCTTCCACCGCAAAACCTCTGTGGACTCTCATGCCACAGTCATCAGGGAGGTCGTCTCAGGTCATGCGTCCAGAAATGATAATTTGTATCATTGTTACCGATGTAGTGTATCAAGTTACGCATGAAGCAATATGTTCGCAGGGTGAAGCATAACGTCAGACTAATACAATGTGAAACGTGGAACTTAGGGAAAGCAGGAAAAGGTGTGAACGGGGCCTAATCAGTTACCGTTGGTTGCACAGTATACACGTACACCTTATTTAAGGAAGTAATTTTTTAAAAACAATCATTAAAAAAATCGACTGTAACACAAGCTACACTGACGGCTGAAGGCCTTATTAACAAAGAATTCGAATTATTTGTCGGCTGAAGGCCACGAGATATACTTCAGAACAACTAACGGCTGAAGGCCTGTATTACAAATGAGGAAGACAATTGCATGTTAAAAACAGCAAATAATTTTTTAAACAATCTTTAAAAAAATTGACTGCAACACAAGCTACACTGGCGGCTGAAGGCCTTATTAAGAAGAATTCAAATTATTGTCAGCTGAAGGCCTTATTAAGAAGAATTCAAATTATTGTCAGCTGAAGGCCTCAAGCAATAGGAATAATTTATACAAAATATTATTTTTAAGCAATTGACACAATCAGACCAAATAAAGAAGGGAGTGATCCACAGACGGTGCTCCAAGGATCGCCCTGAGAAAAAGTCCCTACAGCTGTGTAACCGGTGAGACAGGTAGCCAAGAGTTATGCTCACCTACCATTGTGGCAACTCAAACTAGGTAGAGTTTAAACACTGATCAATGCTCTTACCAAATCCACCTAACATGTGATAACCAGTACGAAAACAGAAAAATTCAACCGAGAATGAAGTGACAGACAGCACTGTGTTTTCAGAATCCAGTGTTTAAAATATCGAAAGGCAGAAGGAACCACTACAACCAAGGTAGACAAAAAAAAACCACAATCCTCACTGCAGTCAAGAAGGCTCTCAAACTACACATCATGCCGGACAGCATCGGCAAGACGAGGAAAAGTACACTGCCACAAAAATACGCTAACCTCCAAGGCATTAGCGGCCACTAGGCAGTAAAATACCGCTGGTTGCACTTCACCAATAATAACACAGAATTCAAAAACTAGTAACAGGCAGTAGAAGACGGCTAATAGATTCCGCCAACTTGACTCGCTCCACTTGTTGCTATTCGTCTCACGGCGACCTCGCGACCAGCAATGCACGAACAAACGGCGTGATCACAAAATAGTGGAAGTTTCACTACTGGATTAATGTTCACTCAACTCAACGTCCTGGGTCCGGTGGACAACGAGGTTGTGGCCCTCGCAACTACAGCCCCTCGATCTGGCAATGCCTGCGTGCCGCCAGCGGTCCCGGCATGTCCTTGTACTGCCGGACCTCTCTGCTGCTCCGTCCCAACCGAACTACCGACACACCCGACCCGGAAAACACTTCACGTCCTTCCAAAGATAGTACGGGTACTAGATATCGATAAACGCTGCTGCTGCCACTCGCGGACAGACAACACTAGCAAACGTATTGGCGCCAGTAAACAGAAGAAGAAAACGGGACGCCACGATCCCTATTACACGATGCCAACCTACCAACGGCACCAACACGAGCCGCACACGGCTCACAATGGTTTTGATTGTTCCAGTATTTTAAATATAGCCTAAACGGAGGTTTCACATTCCAGGCAACCGTCGTATACTGAGAAAGAACTTATGATCAATGAAAGTCAGACTGAAATAATAACTATTACTGTTTAACACAGATAAAGGGAAAAGAAGTAAGTTGTGAAATTTCCCTTAAAAAGAAGGCTTGCAATCTCTTCTACGTTTTCAATTCGACACTTTTTTCAGGTTTCAAATGATTACTGCAACTACAAAGTAACAGTCCCAAAATGGGACTAAGCTGGGAGAAGCAAGGAGATCATGTTGGCTGGTCTGTGGTTTTTCTGTGGACAAGCTGTGTCCTGTTTGTGAAAGAGTTTTGTCGTGTTGAAATGTGACATCAGGAGATTGTCTCGTGAGAGGCAGTACATGACGGCGCAGGATGCCTTGCGGGCCTGTCACTGTGGTGTGAGAGTTCCTTGAATCACTGCTAGGGATAACCTAAACTCACAAGTGACGGTTCCACACACCATGATGGTATTGGTAACAGTATTATGTCTCTCCAAAACGTTTGGAGTATGTATATTATGGCCTGGTTGCCGCCATACTTATATATGATGGTTACCTGAGGCAGTGTAAAACCCAGTTTATCACTGTAAATGATGTTATGCTACTTGTCAACAACCCGTTTTCCAGGTCTGGCATCACTCAAAGACAACATTTATGAGGATTATAAAGTTTAGCAACCAGTCACAAGCATAGCATAAAATGTTTGTTCACGTTTAATCATTACTTGATTTGGATTTTTAAACTACATCATCTGATGGCTCTTAAAACCTTCTATGGTGGAGCCTTGCTTTGTGCTGCTTGTTTCGTGCTCTAAGACAAACAATAATTCTCTGTTTTGTGTTGTGGTGATAACAGAAACGTCTTCTGCTAGACTTGTAACCGTATGCGATGACAAAAGCTGTTGTAGTGAATCAGTTACTTGTAACCAGACGCCAGGTGCAGATGTGAAGGGGTTATGATGTTACTTAGTGCACAATGGATGTGATGTGATCAGACTTGGTCGACTAGAAATTTAGTGATGTGTATAGTTCTCCTCAAATTTGGATACAGTCCAATACCTGGCCGTGGTCACATCTGGACGCCTAAAATGCCCAGATATTCCAAGAATTGTCCAGCCGACCACGCGCAGACCCACAATGGTGATCCTTTTCAACTCTGTCAGGTGCTGACTACATTAATGCATTGCACTCGCATTAGACCTGGTAATATGGAGACGTGTTAACAACACCAACCCAGTCCAATGGCCTATGCAGTCACTACATATGACTGCAACACCAATCATTTACATAGACATGGATGGTATGTATGTTAGTGGAGTTGTCTATAGCGGACAGTTCTTTCTAAGTGCTTAATGTTTCTTTTCACTGAGTGCAGTACAGATGAATAATGAGACAGATGACTATAATGATGTTTGCGAAGTTGTAGAGGGCCAGTAACACGTGCCGCCCTACGTACAGTATCAGCCCAACCACTTCTCACTTATTGATTCATGACGGAGCCAAACGACTATGGATGGGTAACGCAACTCACAGGTGAGGATGATGACGATGGTGAAGTTGGCGAGCGCCATGACCCACTGGCTGCCGGCCTGGGTCCAGCGCCGGCCCAGCCAGTCACCCAGGTAGCGTCCCATCACGAAGCCGGGCACCTCCACCAGCGCCTGGTACAGGAAGTTGAGGTACGGGTTCCCCGACATGTTGCTCACGTTCAGTACCAGCACGTAGAACGTCAGGAAGCCGCTGATCCTGTAGGCGGCAACACGCAAACACGGTCAGTCCGAGGCTTAGTTTCTGTTTAGCTGCTTTGATTTGCTGTAGTAAAGAGATGCCATAAATTTCAATAATCTCTTGTTTCATGTTGGTCTACTTGATCTAAGAATGAGTTTGTTTCTGGGGCTTTTAAAGCTATTGTACTGTGTGGGATTCGTTCGAACAGATGAAGTCGAAAGTTGTCCTATGATGAGATTCTTTGTTTAGGACAGTCGATCACCAACGGAAGGTCACCAAATGTTTGTAAATAAACGTATCACGAGAAAAGACTATGAAGGTAAAATTGGGGAGATTCGCACCCGTACAGGGTGTTAGCAACAATCGTTTTTCCCTCGCACCATTCGAAACTGGAACAGGAAAGGGGGAAGGGAGTGGTAGTGGTAGAAAAAGTACCTTCTGCCACACACCATAAGATAACCTGAAGAGTGTAGATGTAGATGGTAAAAAAAATGGCTCTGAGCACTATGGGACTCAACATCTTAGGTCATAAGTCCCCTAGAACTTAGAACTACTTAAACCTACCTAACCTAAGGACATCACACACACCCATGCCCGAGGCAGGATTCGAACCTGCGACCGTAGCAGTCCCGCGGTTCCGGACTGCAGCGCCAGAACCGCTATGTAGATGGTCAGTTAAGAATCTGCTCATTAACGTTCAACTACGTATTAAGAAATAGGGAGCTCGTTTGAAATGTGGCTGCATTTCTCTTGAAGATGGTCCACTTGAAGGACGTGTGGAACTTGCAAACACAGATGAGAACAATGAAAAAGTGGACTGCATAATATCGAACGATAAGCAAGTAGGGCTTGTTGTTTAGATTACACCACAGGTATGTAAGAAAAAACACCGTGTTACATTTTACGTGAAGATAGCAAATAAAATAATATAGGCGCAAAAGAACTGCAGAATTTTTTGAAAACTGTTTCAAAAATAAGAAATCGAATTTGTCAGGATTGTATGGATCGTTTTCATGCCGTAATTAATGACTGTGGATCAGACATGGATCCGTCGCATCACGCTACAAACAAAACGGCAACAGCTGGAAGTCAGTGATCCGGTAAGAAAAGAGGGGGAGTCAATTTCACCTTCAAGAAGCAAGGCCTGGGAGTCTGGTGGTAAAGCGAGTTTCTGGAAACCGAAACGTCCCAGGATCGAATGAAAATCGGACTGCAGAATATTTTAGTCTGGCTTTAACCTCGCTATCGTCTGTAAATCATGTCAAGATTCACGAGAAACGACACGTGGATCAGATTCCGCTTTACACTGTAGGTCACTTTTGCATCGTTGGCTTACTGAGGTAGGTCAGGGACACACAAGTAACCGAAATGGTGTCTAACTGAAAGACTTGCACCAGGCTGCAAAATATCCGAGATGATCCCAACCAGTTATACTATACGATTGTTTTATTAGCTACTGCTGTCTGTGGCCTCATATGCGTTGACGTGGTACGTGGGACGCATTTATAAAGCAGGTAGGAGTACTGGATCATGTCTTAGGATTACCTCAGGAGATTTTTGGACGTTTGGCAGCCGAAATATCGGAAGAAAATAAGACTTAGTTACGGCTGCACTCCCGTAACTTCATCAGTCGAGAAATACATGGTAAAACATTAAGATACTCCTTTAGATAATTACTGATAATTTTAAGTAAAGGACAATACTGTGGCCGGAAATCAGTACCTGCTGAGGTTTGGGCCAATCGCACTCTGCCTCATCTGTTACGTAGAAGTAGATACCACGCATGCTGATCCACCCTTCAGCCCTTTCTCGCAGTGTATCACACGCTCTTTCAACTACATCTGGCTCCATTCCCTTTGTGTCATATACATTGGTTACACGCTCCTGTAACGTCTGTACATCGTCAATGGGTTGGTGGTACATCAATGCTTTTAAACATCCCTTAGCCAGAAATACAGCAGATGTAGGTCTGGTAAACGAGGAGGCCGTGCCACAAGACTTTCTTGGTAAATCCATCGTCCGTGAAACGTGGTGAGGCACTGTTGTACGATCCGTAAAACAGTGTGTTTGCCCATCCTGTATAAACCACAGTCGTTGACTTTCTGCAAGGGTAACGTTCTACAATACCGCAGGTAATTCATCGTGCATAAATCGGTGATACACAGCACCTGTTAATCTCTTTGGTAAAGTCTGTGACCCTGCGAGTTTTTCGCTGGCAATTCCTGCAAATACGTTGATAGTGAAACGATCCTGCTGTCTCAGGTCCATGACTCTCAAAGATTTGCGTCCGTCCGCATGTGCGTATTGTAGCAATTTGCTATGCCCTCAATTGTGGCCATCCACGTGACCGATTACTATACATTACTCGTCACATGTAAAACGTCCCAAATGTCAACATGTATTGATTTCTTAACATATAGCTATGGAAGTTTTCTCCTTGTCTTCACCAATACTACCTTCTGTTGTAATATGTTATACTTTTTCTTAAAAATCCTGTATATAGAGTTGTGGAATGACTGTCTCTCTCTTTTCCAACTGTTACAGTCTTCAGCCATTTCCATCAGTGTTGCTTCATGTTGTTCCTTGATTCATGTTCGTATTTCTCCTAGTAATTCCCTTCTCCATCTCTCTGGTATAGTGGTTAATGTTATTGCATACTAATGGAAAGGTTCCAGGCTTGATTTCTGGATTCCCCAGACCAACTCAGACTGTACTGTACTGGAAACATATGGAATGTCAGCTCGGCATTGTGAAGTCAAATGAGAAGCTACATGAAAAATTAAGCAATGGAAATGGCAGAAGCTGCCGAAGTACCATGACATCAAGGAGAGAAAATTTTAATGACCGGAGAGGAATCATGAAGGTTCAATTTTGGGTCCACTCCTTTCCTTAGATACGTAACTTTCCACTAATATTCAACAAGCAAAGTTGTGATTTTTTGCAGACCATGCTAACATTATAATAAATAAGTTTAGAGATAAAGGTTCAGAAGAAATTGTAGTGATATTTTTAAAGGATTCTGAAGCGGTCCTCTAGAAATGGTCTGTCCTAAATTTAGGAAAAACACACTATACTCAAATAGTCATACCAACAACTGATGTATAACGGGCAGCCAAATGAAAACCGAACACCCACCATAGTGGAACCATCGAATGACTCCATTCAGAAGTAATCACCACAAACATTAACACATTTACCCCACTGGGAGAGGAGACGGTCAATTCATGGTTCGTAGAACGTGGTCGGCCACTGGCGGACCACCACTCTTGCACTTCCTCGTCCGACTGAAACTGACGTCCACGCATGTCTTTCTTTGGGTCGCCAAAGATGTGAAAATCACGCGGTGAAAGGTCCAGGCTGTACAGAGGATTCTGCAGAGTTTCCCAACAAAATTGCTGAAGCGTAGCCTTCGTCCGATTGGCAGTGTGGGGGCGGGTGTTATGGTGCAACAGGATGATTCCGTCCGATATCATTCCGGCAGCTCGAGGGCAAACGGCGAAGTCTACAGTGGAAACATCTCACATCTCCCCCACCGAAGAAATCAAAAGCTGTTCATACAAGTTCCAGTAGTCATGATGACCTTCTTCTTCGACTGCAGGGGCCCTCTGCGCGTCGAGATCCTCAAGCGTGGAACTACAGTCAATGTGTAGCGCTATCAAGACACTTCGCTTAAACTGCAACATGCCATAAAGTCAAAACGCACAGGAAAGCTGGCTGATAACGCCCTGCCAATCAGACGAAGGCTACACATCAGCGATACGGTTGGGAAATACCACAACATCCTCCATACTGCTCGGATCCTCCAACATTTGATTTTAACACCCTTTCCGACGTGAAGAAATACATACGTGGACGTCGGTCTCAGTCGGACCAGGAAGTGCAAGACGTGGTGGGGTTGTGGGTCCTTCAGTGGCCGACCGCGTTCTACGAAACAGGAATTGATCGTCTCGTCTCCCAGTGGGATAAATGTGTTGATGCTTGTGGTGAGAACTTCTGAATGGAACCATTCCATGGTCCCGTTGTGGCGGGAGTTCGGTTTTCATTTGATTGGGTGAAGTACGAGCGTTTATATTGAAACAATGTATAGAGAGTATACAAGCTACTTTAACAAACACAATAAACTAATCCTGCACATCAGCAAAATTTCCAGAGTATTTAAAACAGGGAAGAGTCGTACCTGTGCTAAAGAAAGATCAAGCAGAGGACACAGAAAATCACTGGCTCATTTTCCCACTGTCACCGTTCTAAAAAAAAGTAGAATCAGTTATGAGACACAGGTAATTGAGTTAATTAGATAAATACACTCCTGGAAATTGAAATAAGAACACCGTGAATTCATTGTCCCAGGAAGGGGAAACTTTATTGATACATTCCTGTGGTCAGATACATCACATGATCACACTGACAGAACCACAGGCACATAGACACAGGCAACAGAGCATGCACAATGTCGGCACTAGTACAGTGTATATCCACCTTTCCCAGCAATGCAGGCTGCTATTCTCCCATGGAGACGATCGTAGAGATGCTGGATGTAGTCCTGTGGAACGGCTTGCCATGCCATTTCCACCTGGCGCCTCAGTTGGCCCAGCGTTCGTGCTGGACGTGCAGACCGCGTGAGACGACGCTTCATCCAGTCCCAAACATGCTCAATGGGGGACAGATCCGGAGATCTTGCTGGCCAGGGTAGTTGACTTACACCTTCTAGAGCACGTTGGGTGGCACGGGATACATGCGGACGTGCATTGTCCTGTTGGAACAGCAAGTTCCCTTGCCGGTCTAGGAATGGTAGAACGATGGGTTCGATGACGGTTTGGATGTACCGTGCACTATTCAGTGTCCCCTCGACGGTCACCAGTGGTGTACGGCCAGTGTAGGAGATCGCTCCCCACACCATGATGCCGGGTGTTGGCCCTGTGTGCCTCGGTCGTATGCAGTCCTGATTGTGGCGCTCACCTGCACGGCGCCAAACACGCATACGACCATCATTGGCACCAAGGCAGAAGCGACTCTCATCGCTGAAGACGACACGTCTCCATTCGTCCCTCCATTCACGCCTGTCGCGACACCACTGGAGGCGGGCTGCACGATGTTGGGGCGTGAGCGGTAGACGGCCTAACGGTGTGCGGGACCGTAGCCCAGCTTCATGGAGACGGTTGCGAATGGTCCTCGCCGATACCCCAGGAGCAACAGTGTCCCTAATTTGCTGGGAAGTGGCGGTGCGGTCCCCTACGGCACTGCGTAGGATCCTACGGTCTTGGCGTGCATCCGTGCGTCGCTGCGGTCCGGTCCCAGGTCGACGGGCACGTGCACCTTCCGCCGACCACTGGCGACAACATCGATGTACTGTGGAGACCTCACGCCCCACGTGTTGAGCAATTCGGCGGTACGTCCACCCGGCCTCCCGCATGCCCACTATACGCCCTCGCTCAAAGTCCGTCAACTGCACATACGGTTCACGTCCACGCTGTCGCGGCATGCTGCCAGTGTTAAAGACTGCGATGGAGCTCCGTATGCCACGGCAAACTGGCTGACACTGACGGCGGCGGTGCACAAATGCTGCGCAGCTAGCGCCATTCGACGGCCAACACCGCGGTTCCTGGTGTGTCCGCTGTGCCGTGCGTGTGATCATTGCTTGTACAGCCCTCTCGCAGTGTCCGGAGCAAGTATGGTGGGTCTGACACACCGGTGTCAATGTGTTCTTTTTTCCATTTCCAGGAGTGTACAACCTTTTAAGTGAATCACAGTTTGGATTTCGAAGTGGTAGAAGTACTGAATCAGTCACAGCGCAATTCACGAAAGTGGTTCTTGATGTTCTTGACGAAGATGAGTATGTCACAGGCACATTTAGAGATCTTACTATGGCTGTTGATACGGTTCAACGTAAGATTCTATCAAATAAACTTCGTGGAAGCATTAGGAACCAGCGAAAAAAAATGCTCCTATCAGAATACAAAAAATGCGAATATGTTCGTGTTTGTTTAAAAGATTCTGACTGAAAAGTGGCGTACCAGCTGCCTCATTGTAACTCCCTCAGCACCTTTAAAACTATTCCTAAAAATTTTGGCATGCGAACAAATTCGAGCTCTTTGTAACATGCAGTTCAATTCTCACTCGCACAAGTTTCCCTAACTGTAACTCGCTCAGTTTCACTTATCCATCGCTGTAAGTCGCTCACACCCATCCACTTCCACTTGGTCATTCTCACTTGCTCATTCGGCTCAAATTATTGTCATTCTCTTTCTCTGTCACTATCCCTGTATCGCAGCCACAGTCTCCTTCGTTCTCTCATACTACTACCGTTTCCTCTCACTGTCACTCTCTCCCCCTTGCTCTCTCTTACTGCTACTATCTCATGTATTCCTTCCCACTGCCGCTGTCTCTTCTCATTATCACTATTCCTCTCTTTCTCGTTATCACCATCATACTCTATGTCTGTCATTATCACTGGCTCTAACCCACTTCTGTTTTCTCTGTATTTCTCCCTCACTCTTTTCCTAGCAGTGTTTTGTCACTGTCAGTTATGTTTCACAACCGATGTCTCCCCTCTTCCTCTCACACTACCTTTGTGTCCTTCGCTCTTTCTGTAACACAACCACTGTCTGCTGTCTTCCAGTATTTTTTACTTTTATGACTGCCACTGTCTCCTTCTCTCTCTCGGCATAAAGAAGCACGAATATTTCGCATGCCGAAATTTTTGTGAAAACTTTTAAAGATGCTGAGGAAGGAACAATGAGACACCTGGTACGCAACTTTTCAGTCAGAGTCTTTGAATCAGGAGCATATTCGCCTTTCTCTTGTTCCGACAGGAGCATTTTTCCGCGGATTCCCTTCTTTTCCACACCACATCAGGGCATGTCACTCTTGTGAAAAGAACTTTATGGGCCAGTAAACTTTTCATACTTTACTTGTGTGAAATTGAAATAGCGCAGAACTATAATTTTGCACCTCAGACCGGATTTAATGTACAAAAAACATTTTGCATCTGCTTCAGTACTACATCATCATAGGGTTTCCAGAACCCTTCTGATGATAACTAACACACTTAGGGCATATTTCTCTGTGTTACGTCACTTTATAAACTACGTTTTCGCTCCGTATCGTATTATATGTGTACAAGTAGGGTATCTCGGAAACGGATAAAGATATCAAAAAATGTCCAAGGGTATCCGACATCGGGATCTTAGGAACATATCGTAACAATTTCAGTCATTTTCTGTGCATAGCCACCTCGGAATCCGAGACTCGGTTTTTCTAAGGAACCATCCATGAACTAGTGGTGCCTCCATAAACACCCTACGGCCCAGCGACGACCACATCAAATGCAAAAAGAACCAAACGATTTGCTCAAGTTGTCTAAGCTAGAGGAAGTAATTCGACCATAATTTGAGCCTGTACTGTGCGATAGTGAAACTAAGACGAGGGGGAGGAGGAGGAGATTAATGTTTAATGACCGTCAACAATGAGATCATTTGAGACGGAGCGAAAGCTCGGAGTAGGGAAGGATGCAGAAGGAACTGGGCTGCGCCCTTTCAAAGGAACCATCCCGGAATTTGCTTGAAGCGATTTAGGGAAATCACGGTAATCCTAAATCAGGATGGCTTGGGTTTGAACCGTCGTCCTCCCGGAAGCGAGTGCAGTGTGCTGACCACTGGGGCACCTAGCTCGGTGAAACTAAGACGATCGTTCTGTTGGTATATAAATGGTCTCTAGCTCAAGGGCATCCAAAATACTTGACAGTACTTTTCTATCACCAACAGAACCCGAGATACGAGCCACGGAAAAATCACGTTTTTATGCGTGACGTTTTGGAACATACTGGAAAGAATGCTGTTGCGTCCGTAGCGAGATATATCTAATGATTGGTTCTGATCACACATAGCAGATAGGGTACAAATATTAAAGATAACACACACCTCAAATAAGTCTAAAGTTTTAGTAAATTTTCTTTTCTTTATTGAAGTTCTTCAGGGTAGCATTTTGTGACCAGTACTGTTCCTGATATACATCAGTGATAGAAGGGAAAAATTCATGCAAGTCCGAAGGAACAGGTGGTGCGGCGGCTACAGCCACCATGAAATACATGAAATGTATTCGCAGTTGCGAATACGGACAACCATTAGCTGTATAAGGATACGACGACAATGAAAATCCGTGCCGGATCGGGATTCGAACCCGAATTATCTGCTTATCACGAGTGACCGCCTTACCACTTGGAAGGAATCGTCGTAGAACTGTTGCTGGAGAGAATAATGAAACTGCGATATTAGCTACAGTGAATCAATACCCCCATATTAGCACTCGGCATCAAAGTTGTAAGTTGGGCATTAGTCGGACTACTGTTTGCCGAATTTTGAACCATAGAAAATATCATCCGTCTAATATTTCCCTCCATCAGGGACTTCATGGCTATGATTTTCAGAACCGAATAACATTTTGCCCCTGGTCGCTTCCGTAAATACAGAAAGATCCAAATTTTTTCTGGAGTATTGTTCTCTGACGAGTGACCTCCAGGAATGTGAAAAACTCACATTGATTACTCCAAGTTGATTGTCAGCGCCTGTGAAAGACGAATGTTTGGATGGAACAATTTTTGTCAAAGTCAGTGGTCCATTCCTTATCGGTGGCACCTTAAGTGTTGATAAATATCGAAAATTCTTGGAGGACAAACTTTCAGTATTACATGCAAACCTTCCGCAGACCTTCCTTTGGACTTGCGAGAAACAATGTAATTTCAACATGATGGTTGCCCATCACATTATTCTGTAGCACCTTCAGAAGTATTAGATTGGGTGTACAATTGTCGGTGGGTTAGAAGAGATAATCTAATGTCTTGGCCTCCAAGATCGTCACATCTTACTTTTCCTGCATTTTGTATGGTAGATTACTTGAACAGTGAAGTGCCAACAATACGCGACAACCTACTTTAGCATACAATAATGTCGAATGATTCCGTCTGCAGATAAATTATTGCATCGAAGTGGGCAGCCACATTTCTGAGCACTTACTGTGAAACAGTTCTCAGAAACAAGCATCCTGTTAGCAAGATGCAAGAAGACATACCTAAAAAGAGCACCCCGTTGGTGAGAGGCGAGAGAACACATGACAAAAAAACTTTTTTCACTATTACTGAACTTATCTGCGTTTCTTTTTTTTATTCAAAGCATTTTTTTCGAGATAACACAATTCGGGAACTCAACTGTGTTATTTGGCGCTTACAGCGCCACCTATCATACAACGACAAGAATGTTACATGCAAAAGTTACGTATTTTTTCCCACTGAGTCCGAGTCTACAACAAAAATGGTATTTTCCTATTTAAGATTTGGAAGTTGCCCCAAACCCAAAATCCTGGGGGTGGGGCATCAGGTCAACATTGGTGTTGCCAGATAGCATTTTTAAAGATATCGAACCTGTATTTTTCGTGTTTTAGTCTGAGATTTTTGTGATATTTTTGTTCTCTCAAGGTGAAAAACTCACCCTGTATACGCAAAATTTAATAATCTAATAAACATAGCATTGTTGTTACAATGAACAATATCCACATCAATCTGAACTCTAAATGGTGAGTGATCAGACAAAGATACAAGTCAAATTGCAAACTGAATCAGCGAACAAGCCAATACAGCACAAGGAGAAACAGTGAGTGAGTGAAGAGCGCAAAAAGCAGGGTGACTCCTGAGTCGCCTTGCGATCCACTCTGCACGAACTCGGGGGCAGTGAATGGTTGCCTGGAGCTGTGAGCCAGGAGTGCACTGACTCATGAGTCAACAGCAATCTGCTCCACACTGAGTCAGGAGTGTTAGGGGAGCCAAGTGCTTCCACTTTGTAGATCATTACATCTTGTGGTGAAGCACTGAATGGGCTACCATGGCAGTTTTTTGGAAGCTGTCTTTTCAAATCAAAAGCAGAAATAAAAAGGCGATAAAGTGCTTTATGCATTAATGAAGTGTTTCTTTGCTTTCTATTATGTTTGTGGCTGATAAAGCTGTTCAAAACAGTAAGATGTACAGTCACATGTAGAACGCATTATACAGGGTGGTCCATTGATAGTGACTGTGCCAAATATCTCACGAAATAAGCATCAAACGAAAAAACTACAAAGAACGAAACTCGTCTAGCTTGAAGGGGGAAACCAGATGGCGCTATGGTTGTCCCGCTAGATGGCGCTGCCATAGGTCAGGGGATATCAACTGCGTTTTTTTTAAAAATAGGAACCCCCATGTTTTATTACATATTCGTGTAGTACGTAAAGAAATATGAATGTTTTCGTTGGACCACTTTTTTCGCTGTATGACAGATGCCGCTGTAATAGACACAAACGTAGAAGTACGTGCATAACGTAACACTCCGCCAGTCTGGACAGTATTTGCTTCGTGATACATTACCTGTGATAAAATGGACCGTTTACCAATTGCGGATAAGGTCGATATCGTGTTGATGTATGGCTATTGTGATCAAAATGCCCAACGGGCGTGTGCTATGTATGCTGCTCGGTATCCTGGACGACATCATCCAAGTGTCCGGACCGTTCGCCGGATAGTTACATTATTTAAGGAAACAGGAAGTAGGTGTTTTAGCTGCTGTAGTGGCTAATCCGCACATCAGTAGCAGACGAATTGCGCGAGAATCGGGAATCTCAAAAACGTCGGTGTTGAGAATGCTACATCAACATCGACTGCACCCGTACCATATTTCTATGCACCAGGAATTGCGTGGAGACGACTTTGAACGTCATGTACAGTTCTGCCACTGAGCACAAGAGAAATTACGGGACGATGACAGATTTTTTGCACGATTTCTATTTAGCGACGAAGCGTCATTCACCAACAGCGGTAACGTAAACCGCCATAATATGCACTATTGGGCAGCGGAAAATTCACGATGGCTGCGACAAGTGGAACATTAGCGACCTTGGCGGGTTAATGTATGGTGCGGCATTATGGGAGGAAGGATAATTGGCCGCCATTATATCGATGGAAATCTAAATGGTGCAATTTATGCTGATTTCCTACGTAGTGTTCTACCGATGTTACTATAAGATGTTTCACTGCATGACAGAATGGCGATGTGCTTCCAACATGATGGATGTCCGGCACATAGCTCGCGTGCGGTTGAAATGGAGTTGAATAGCATATTTCATGACAGGTGGATTGGTCGTCGAAGCACCATACCATGGCCCGCACGTCCCCGGATTCCTTTCTGTGGGGAAAGTTGAAGGATATTTGCTATCGTCATCCACCGACAAAGCCTGACAACATGCGTCAGCGCATTGTCAATGCATGTGCGAACATTACGGAAGGCGAACTACTCGCTGTTGAGAGGAATGTCGTTACACGTATTGCCAAATGCATTGAGGTTGACGGACATCATTTTGAGCATTTCTTGCATTAATGTGGTATTTACACGCCGGCCGGTGTGGCCGTGCGGTTCTAGGCGCTTCAGTCTGGAACTGCGTGACCGCTACGGTCGCAGGTTCGAATCCTGCCTCGGGCATGGATGTGTGTGATGTTCTTAGGTTAGTTAGGTTTAAGTAGTTCTAAGTTCTAGGGGACTGATGGCCATAGATATTAAGTCCTATAGTGCTCAGAGCCATTTTTTTGTGGTATTTACAGGTAATCACGCTGTAATAGCATGCGATCTCAGAAATGATAAGTTCAGAAAGGTACATGTAACATATTGGAACAACCGAACTAAAATGTTCAAACATACTTGCGTTCTGTATTTTAATTTAAAAAACCTAGCTGTTACCAACTGTTGGTGTAAAATTGTGATCCATGTGTTTGTGACTATTACAGCGCCATCTATCACAAAGGGAAAAAAGTGGTCCAACTAAAATATTCATACTTCTCTACGTACTATTCGAATATGTAATAAAAATGGGAGTTCCTATTAAAAAAAACACACAGTTGATATCCGTTTGACCTATGGCAGCGCCATCTAGTGGGCCAACCATAGCGCCATCTGGTTTCCCCCTTCAAGCTAGACGAGTTTCGTTCTTTGCAGTTTTTTCGTTTGATGCTTATTTCGTGAGATAATTGGACCGGTCACTATCAATGGACCATCCTGTATGGTGTATTTTTTGCAGTGTAGTCTATGTCATAGTGACCAATTCAGCATACTGGATGGGATGCCATTGTGGCACCCTGTCCTAGAATCTGTGTTCCGCACGCTGATGTCACTGGAGACACCTTTAGTATCAAAGTGATACTACTCCTTTTTTCTTAGGCACCAATCGCTCACTCCATGAAAGGATCAGTTCAAGAGTGGATCGCACATCACTAGGGCAGATCGCATACTGTTAGATGGGCGAGCTGGGTGTGGATGGCATATGGAACACCAAACACAGGAAGGCGGTGGGTACAGGTGAAGAGCATGTGTGGAGGGAAGACAGTCCCCCTGACATTTCAGCATGGAAGGGAGCACCTGATGATGACGACGAGCTATACTGTCGAAATATTGTGCCAAGAAAATGCAACAATCTAGCAGCATACCTGCAAGAATGTTACGATTTTTCAATGCCGACAAGACGCGAGATCTTCACCTACAGTCGATGTTAATAAACTAAACGACGCAGAGAGAGCTGGGGCAGTACCTGCAGAGTGAGATCATGACGGTGTTGCGGATGATGCGGGCGCTGCTGAAGAGGCCCGCAATGCCGAAGTGTCGCTCCTTGGCGGCGGCGATGCGCTCCAGCACCTCCATGGCGCCGTGCGGCACCGACCGGCCATTCACCTTGGCGATGTGGCGCAGCACCGACAGGCACTGGTGCGTGCGCCCCTTCGCCGCCAGCCACCGCGGGGACTCGGGGAACATCCTGTACAAAACAGCCAGCACGTCGCTCTGCTACTATAGCTCACAGCTGCACAGCACACTCTCTGCTCGGCTGTTATCGAATCATTGTTAGCGTTCAGAGGCTAGCGCAGCTGTGGAGGGAGGAGACAGTTTAACTCGAAGCTTACTGGACACAGGCGTCAAGATGACGTGACTTGTTCAGCGTCTTGTCGACTGCTATGGAGTGTTGTCATCACATCTAGCCGCGCGGGATTAGCCTAGCGGTCTAGGGCGCTGCAGTCATGGCATGTGCGGTTGATCCCGGCGGGGGTTCGAGTCCTCCCTCGGTCATGGGTGTGTGTGTGTTTGTCCTTAGGATAATTTAGGTTAGGTAGTGTGTAAGCTTAGGGACTGATGACCTTAGCAGTTAAGTCCCATAAGATTTCACACCACATTTCTGAACATCACATCGAGTGAGGTGTGTGAGTGGATCCTCGGGAATCGTGATATATTACGAAATAAGCAGCCGAATATTTGTAATAAGCGAGAATACAAATTTCATCGTTACTCATTTCACTGACAACATTTTTTAATCAGACGGAAGTCACGAAATCGAAAAAACTCACTCCTGAGGGAGAGAGTCTTTACATGTAAATAACATCGAAACTGCTGAATATTGTTCTATTGCATTAACAAGAAAGTCCTATAATCTTTTACAAACACGAAGATGTGTAAGAAATATTCGGACATAACAGCACACAAACCTACTTCTTCCGGCTCCATAACTCCACGTTTCTAACTATTACACGGAGGTGAACTCATACAACATTCAACAACAGTGTCTTTCATCATTGGTATTCTGAAAGCTTTAACTGCTGATGAATCATTCACTGACATTTAATTGTGGCACATTGTGCCAAGAGTTACGTGTCTGTGATAAATCTTCAGTGTCTCATTGCCTTGAAACGGTGTAGTGTCATAACACACAAGCGTAGCACGAAAACAACGAAAAACGAGGAAATCCAATATGGCGTCTCACAAGGTCTTCATTTATCGACTGATATTGAATTTCATGTTTCCTTCGAGTTCTGTGGAAGATGCGTCATTTTGACGCCACTTCAATGTTAGTTTCGAGCGACACTAGCACCTCCCAGTTGCGGGCATCTTCGCCCACCACTAGCCTAGGGCAACTAGTTGAGGCGCTTGTGACGTCACTGCTGGTATCGCTAGTAGCCAGAGGATTCTATTCTCTATTTAAGGATATCAGTGGTAATGACAGTATAAGTTTTCTGTCATCTTTAAATGTCAAATTCTTCAACTTTTCCAATTGTTTGGGTACATTAAAAAGATGTAACGTGAATAAACACAGAACTACAAAAGTTTATTTGAACGGAAGAAAAGTTAGTCTACAAACAGCGGTAATTATTCATAAATGTTATTCCAAATAAAAGACGGTCTCTGTGCTCTTAGCGCAACATCAGGTTAACATGAAAAGACAGCATTGGTCATTATTAGAAGCCATGACGGCAGCCATCTTAGTTTCCATCTGATGTTCAAGAAAGCACTGATGATGCACTAAGAACGCGAACCGCGTTATTGGCCAATAAATCTTGCCACAAAGCCTGTCTTTTATTTCGAACGTGGAACCACTGTTGGTGCACTAGGACAGAATAGAATGGAGTAATTTGTCTTAGATATTACTTTATTTTTCGCAAAATTATCTATAATTTTGAAGATTGATTATTGATAGTTAATAACTACAGCAACAAGCAGTAAAGATAAATAAAAACAAACCAAGTAAGTATTTGAACATTCTATTTACAAGGCAAGAAACAATACATTTCTATGAGTTAAAATGCAGTATATTATTTGGTATTTACACATTTATTAAAAATATCAGCACAGTTGTATAAGTAATGTGACTAGTGTCATAAACATTGTGTTGTATTAGAAAAGCTATTGAAAGATTTTGGGGACTAGAGCACATGTTGAAGTCCTGGATAACATTCATAAGCCTGATGGAAGTCTCATTAACCAGGTGTTGTTAATTTGACAATGAATCTGTTAAACTAAATTTGGATAAATATTGTTTTATAATGTAATTCATGTGATTTCTTCCTCGTAGTTAATTCATCCTTGTGGTTGCTTTGCATGTTTGCATATAGTTTGTTGTGATCAATCTCGCCCAATTGATAATCTTTCTTAATTACACCAATACAAGAAACAATGGTTCAAATGGCTCTGAGCACTACGTGACTTAACTTCTGAGGTCATCAGTCACCTAGAACTCAGAACTAATTAAACCTAACCAACCTAAGGAAATCCTACACATCCATTCCCGAGGCAGGATTCGAACCTGCGACAGTAGCGGTCGCTCGGTTCCAGACTGCAGCGCCTAGAACCGCACGGCCACTCCGGCCGGTCAGGAAACAATCACCGATCTTCTAGACTGAAGTACTCTGAGAGCGCAAGACTGTCTTGGATGCTACTAGCCTTCACTTGGCAGGATTTTAAATACGAGGTGGGTCTTCTGTGGAGCAAGCGAATTCGCAGTCTGATTATTTATATGTCTAGTGAGGCCTACATAAATAGTGTCTCGGCGAGAGGAAGTGATGGAGAGACAATATGAAACGGGAACGAAAAGGTAGGTTACAATGTTGTAGAGATATTTGCAGTTTCACTTAGGACAATTTGTTTCCGTCTGATGTTCAAGAAAGCCGATATTTGTATCTTTTCGAGCCAATTACGATGATGAAAGTTTTCTCTATGATAACTCTCCAGTAAAGTTGCAAGTAAATGGTGTTGCTATCATCTCAGTATCTTTGGCCTCGGAAGGGAAGCGGGAGAAAGTCAAAGGGGAGAGGAGACTTCCACCAAGTGGATTCTACAGCGACAGCGTGGTGAGACTTGCGGGATGTGTCGACGCCCGGCAGTGGAGTGCGCAGTGCTGCAGGCTACTGTACTGTACCTGAAGAAGAAGACGACGCCGAGCGAGGGCAGCGAGGTGATGAGCATGAAGGGCACCCAGTCGCGGCACGCCCACGCCACCAGCGGCACGATGCACATGCCCGTGGACCAGCCCACCAGCTGCATCATGGCGATGTGGCCGCGCCGCTCGCTGTCCGACACCTCCATGCCTGCCGCACACAGCGTCCCACTCAGCCGAGTGTCCACACGGAAGGAGCCTGCTCCACGTTCCTGCTGTACTGCTTCTTTACTCCCCCACAACTATCTTCAGTAACTGCTTGACACGCAGACTGAATGGTGTCCGACTATTATAGCTTTGCAGTGAAGTAACATACATGTTTCGGCTTATGCAATTCACTAATTCACTAAGTTTCAATATGTTCTTAAATGGAATATACAGGGTGTCCGAAAAGACTTTCCCTGATTGCATAAATTGATAAATCAGGCTAGATGTAAGATACAAATATGAAACTTGTGTCGAATTGTTTACAACTATCAAAGTTTTTTTCTGTTTTAGGTTCGCAGTACGTAAGTAGTGGATGAGGTGCAGTGCCCAAGAAGCCATGTTAACCAATCAGGAGAAGGCACAGTGTGTCCTGTGGTACCATGAGACACAATCACCAACCACAGTGCAGAGACACTTCCAGACAACATTTGGAAGGAATCCACCTGATGTCAAGAGCAATAAAGCCTGGTATGAGAAGTTCAAGAACACAGGATCGGTTGCTGACCTTCCGAGGTCTGGTCGACCAAGAACCTCAGCAGACAGGGTGGAAGCTGTAAGGCAGTCTTTTCTGCGAAGTCCGAAGAAATCGGTGCGCAGGGCCTCACGTGAATTACAGATGCCAAAAAGCTCTCTCCATGACATTCTACACAAACGTTTATTGTTTCGTTCATACAAAGTGCAAATCGTTCAGGCCTTGTTGCCCAATGACAGTACACGTCGATATGACTTTGCAGTCGAAATGGTATCACGTATTGAGGACGATGATGGTTATCTCAGACGAATTGCCTTTTCCGACGGAGTGACCTTTTTTGTTAGTGAAGTAATGAATCACCATAATGTGCGTATTTGGGGTTCACAACCTCCTGGTGAGGTCATGGAGTGCACTAGAGGCAGTCCAAAGGTGAATGTTTGGAGCGCGCTATTGCACGATCGAATTATCGGGCCAGTCTTCTTCGCTGAGGCTACCATCACATCTGCAGTGTATCTGGACATGTTGCAACTGTGTGCTGTTCCTCAACTGCTTCAGTATCACCCCGATGTCTTGTTTCAGCAAGACGGTGCACCGCCTCATTGGGGTTTGGCCCGTCTGTGCCTATCTCGATATGACCTTTCCTGGGCGATGGATTGGTCGTGATGGGCCAACGGTTTGGCCTCCACGCTCTCCTGGCATAAATCCATTAGACTTCTTTTTATGGGGTTATGTCAAGGACGAGGTCTACCGAACACGTGTACCAGATCTTGAAACCCTGCGGCAACGGATAACCACAGTTGTGGAATCGATCCCTCCAGTGATGTTGGCTAATGTGTGGACGGAAATTGAATATCGCCTAGATGTGCTACGTGCTACCAAGGGTGCTCATGTGGAAGTTTACTGATGTATGAAAAAAACTTTGATAGTTTGTAAACAATTAGACACCAGTTTCATATTTTTATCTTACTTCTAGCCTGAGTTATCAATTTATGTAATCAGGGAAAACTTTTCGGACACCCTGTATTATATCTAATCGTTATTCCAGCTCCAACTAAACTCGACGCAGCACGTTTTCGTCGGTTTTGGCGCTACTGTCAGTGATCTGAGTATTGAAGTCATTGATGTCTTCTATGTGCATTTACAGAATTTAATCATTGAGAAACCCCAGTAGAAAAAGTCCAAGAGCATAACGTCAGGTGATGTAGAAGCCCAGACAATGTCTGCCAATCCCATAACTAAGCCGCTACTGCCTTTCCAAAAATAGATCCACCTCTGACAATCCAAGCATTCAATCATTTGGTCATCTCTGACAATCCCAGCATTCGGGCTGCCTCTAACATTTCAACAATTAGGCCACTTCCGCCAATCTAAAATTTGGGCCACCTCTGCGAGTCCGTCAACAGGGCAGATTTGCAACATTTGAGTCACCTTTAGAAATTGACTGGCTGATTCAGAACGTTTTTCCAAGTGTGGTCATACCATGCACGACCCAATTGTGGTAGAAAGCTTTAGCGTAAAAACAGAAATGGGTCAATAATGTAAGCATTAAACAACACCACACATTTATTTTACGAGTGTTACAAACAAATAGCCTCCAATATGCGTTAGTTGTTCCTTAAAAAGGAACGTTATACACTGTCCAGTCATATTAATGTGACCATCTGTCAAAAATCCAAATGACCACCTTTTGCACTCTGGCCTACTGTGAGACGCGCAGGAGGGGAGTGAGTGAGGCCCTGGAAGGAACGGACAGGCACGTGGACTCCAGGGTGGTGGCCACATGCGCTACGTTTCTCAGTTGACTATCCATGGTACGGACAGCCCTATCGTGCTGGACTCACAAATTCTCAAGTGGGTTTAAATATGTGGAGTTTGGTTGCCAGGGAAGAACGGTAAACTTATCCTGGTGCTCTTTGAGCCAGGAAAGGCACAATGCAAGCTGTGCGAGACATTGCATTGTCCTGCTGGTAGATACCACTATTCCATGAGTCAACTCATGGAACACAAACATGTCATTTCAAAGAGCATTGTTACTGAAATTTTAAAGTCATTATATGAGTTCATGTAACTTTTAACATTCTGATGAAGATAGTCTTAGAACTGTCGAAACCTGGTTAATGCGTTTTTTTAAAAACAATTGTGTGTAAACAGTTGGCTGACTATTACATTTTACATAATTGCATAGATGGTTGCTAAGATCACAGCCAGAAAATGTTTACAATATCAAAATTTTTCGAATATAAAAATAAATAAAGATTCAGGTGTCGTTCACGTATTCCAGAGAATGCACATGTGCAGCTCCTTTGCTTGTTGAAAAATTTCCATCAATGGTTGAATTGGAATGTCAGACACCCAATCTGCTCCCAGTTTGTTGGGATTCTGCCTCCATTATATTCCATTCTGTTCATTGTTTATCGTGTTCCGTAAATCACATCATGAAGGGACAGCTTTCAAGGATGTGAACCGAATCAAGACACACATTAATAGGCGCAAGCAGCCACTGCACAGCACTTGTGTAAAATCTACTAACAAACCATGGCTAGTGTCAATCTACTCACAGCTATAAGTATGGCAATTACTTTTAAATAACTTTAACACACACACGCACACACACACATGTTAATTGCAGAGATACGCCACTACTAAAGGAGTGAAGTGGTTGAATGAGCAAGAGGCTACCTACAAATCCGAGGTAAAGGAAATTTGTGGTAAGTTCCTATGGGACTAAACTGCTGAGGCCATCGGTCCCTAGGGTTACGCACTGCTTAATCAAACTTAAACTAATTTACGCTAAGAACAACACACACACCCATGCCCGAGGGAGGACTCGAACCTTCGACGGGGAGAGCCGCGCGAACCGTGGCAAGACGCCCAAGACCGCACGGCTACCCCGCGCATCTCAAATCCGAAGCCTGAGGTTCAAACTTCAGTCGGTCCTAAGATTTGTTCTGCATTTTGTCCCTTATTTCAACTCTGACATTATGTTGTTAAAGTGGAAAATGCCAATTTGGAGCGTGGTTTCGAGTCCACATCAAACTATAGGTCCCTTATGGGTGGCTGAGTATGTCAGTCAAAAGTTCACAGGAAGAGAAGGGCTTATCACATCCAATAGGACTATGCCTAGTATGGGGCGAACAAGTATACGTGTTTTATAGAGAGGTACCGACAACTCTGTTATGCCTGTATCATTCTGAAATAGAACTGAGAGTGAGCTCATTGGAGGGAAGTCGATGGGTCTGCTGCTTTACCATGTATAGCCTGTGGTATGTAGACATAAGAATGAATTTAAACGTATTCAGTAGATCTTCTGCAGTTTTGGAAAGTATGAGCGAGATACTAGGAGATTGAACCTCACTCGGATGTATCCACTGGCACCAGTTCAAAAATGGTTCAAATGGCTCTGAGCACTATGGGACTTAACAGCTGAGGTCATCAGTCCCCTAGAACTTAGAACTACTTAAACCTAACTAACCTAAGGACATCACACACATCCATGCCCGAGGCAGGATTCGAACCCGCGACCGTAGCAGTCGCGCGGTTCCAAACTGTAGCGCCTAGAACCGCTCGGCCACCCCGGCCGGCCTGGTACCAGTGTTACCCTCTACATGTAAGGATAAATGTTTAAGAGCAGATCTGGCCGCCGGTTAACAATGTATATGGAAGTTTCCTTGTATGGTTTTCTGCGCACTATTTCCCGACTTCCTGCAAAAAACCGCTGGGGCACAGTACTCCTCGCGCTCGTGTCGCACAGTGTGGCTTTCTGTAGGCGTGGTGCGAGGTTTTATACTTACTGAGGGCTAACGGCGCCTCGAAGACAGCGCCGATGGGCGCGCCGCCCAGGATGGAGACGACGAGAAAGAGCGGGTAGATGGATGACGTCGCGACGAGCAGGCTGCGCGCCAGGCTGGCCAACACCATGGACAGGAAGAACTGCGGCCGCCGGCCCAGGCTGCGGGCACACAACAGCCACAGGGCAAAAACCTCCACGCAGGGCAGCCAGTGCTGAGCACTCTAGCACGACTCCAGTACACCACCACCACCAGACACCAGCACAATTATCACAGTGTGCGTCTCGTCGGAGGACAGAGCGACAGAAAGAGAGAGAGAGAGAAACAATGAGCGACGAGGAGGTATGGAAGCATAAAGAAGCATAAAGATCCCTGCGATTGCGGTTTATCGTATCGCGACATTGCTGCTCGCGTTGGTCGAGATCCAATGACTGTTAGCAGAATATGGAATAGGTGGGTTCAGGAGAGTAATACGGAACGTCGTGCTGGATCCCAACGGCCTCGTATCACTAACAGTCGAGATGACAGGCATCTTATCCGCATGGCTGTAACTTATCGTGCAACCACGTCTCGATCCCTGAGTCAACAGATGGGGACGTTTGCAGGACAACAACCATCTGCACGAACAGTTCGACGACGTTTTCAGCAGCATGGACTATCAGCTCGGAGACCATGGCTGCGATTACCCTTGGCGCTGCATCACAGACAGGAGCACCTGCGATGGTGTACTCAACGACGAACCTGGGTGCACGAATGGCAAAACGTCATTTCTTCGGATGAATCTAGGTTCTGTTTACAGTATCACGATGGTCGCATCCGTGGTTGGCGACATCGCGGTGAACGCACATTGGAACCATGTATTCGTCATCGTCACACTGGCGTATCACCCGGCGTGATGGTATGGGGTGCCATTGGTTACACGTCTCGGTCACCTCTTGTTCGCATTGACGGCACTTTGAACAGTCGATGTTACATTTCAGATGTGTTACGACCCGTGGCTCTACCCTTCATTCGATCCCTGCGAAACCCTACCTTTCAGCAAGGATAATGCACGACTGCATGTTGCAGGTCCTGCACGGGCCTTTCTGGATACAGAAAATGTTCGACTGCTGCCCTGGCCAGCATATTCTCCAGATCTCTCACCAATTGAAAACGTCTGGTCAATGGTGGCCGAGCAACTGGCTCGTCGCAATACGCCAGTCACTACTCTTGATGAACTGTGGTATCGTGTTGAAGCTGCATTGGCAGCTGTACTTGTACATGCCATCCAAGCTGTGTTTGACTCAATGCCCAGGCGTATCAAGTCCGTTATTACTGCCAGAGGTGGTTGTTCTGAGTACTGATTTCTCAGGATCTATGCACCCAAATTGCGTGAAAATGTAATCACATGTCAGTTCTAGTATAATACATTTGTCCAATGAATACCCGTTATCATCTGCAGTTCTTCTTGGTGTAGCAATTGTAATGGCCAGTAGCGTAAGTCACATTCTGACAATGTATTCTTAATTTTGCTTCTCATTTAGCACCCAAAGGAAAAAGAGAAAGTCAGCAGCGACTTTAACTCCAAGTATGCATTGAATGTCGTGCTTTCTGCAAAAAACGGCCTCGGAAAGACCAAAAAGAATCCACTTCTTGAGGGAGAGAAATGTTAGCGATAAATTAAGAAAAAGCTCTCTGCTCGTGAAGCACCTATCTCTGGTTTTAGCGATTAACGTTTTCCAGTATTTTCTCCATATTAATTCAATATTGTTTCAGTATCTGTACTGAATTAGTACAAGTCATGGAATATAAACTAACGCAGGTGTCATTTCTGATAAGAGTTATACATCGGACCTGAGGCGCTGTATGCAGCAGAATGATTCACGATGAACAGGAAATGTTCTCTCAACTAGAAGTTAAAGGACAACAAGAGGAAGCTCTCAGACCCGATAAGAGAAATGGAAAGTGTTGCGAATGGTATAATAACGATCTGGATCCGCTTGTCGGAAAGGTGATAGATACCACGAGGCAAAGGGACCCAGAAGAGTGACCAACGGGGTTTGGACCCATTTTCACGATAAAAGTCTCAGGTGGGCCCAATTCATTGTATTTGAATAGGCTCTTCAAGAAGTGGAGATAACAAATGAAAACATCCAGAAATGTGACATTATCAAAATGAAACATCAACCACGTCAGCGCTTAAAAGAAGAGTCAAAGTAGAAACGACATTATCCGCAGCTTGAAGAAATGAAAGAAGTCTCACAAACATCACACTACATTCTCCGTTAAGAAGGTTCTGCGTGACACTCCATTTCACAACTACTTTTTCCCAAGACCCACGCCCTTCGATATGGGATTAGGCCTGTCATTACAAAATTCTCAGGTATTCCTTCATGTCCACGTCGGCTGACCAGGAACTATAATCCGGTGTTCTGGTTCCCGTAGTGAATGATCTCCAGAGCTCTTCCGCAAGTACAATTTGGATATTAAGGTGTGATGATCGTAATTTTTATAATTAACTGCGTCGTTCCTTATGTTCTGAGTCTGCAGAAACGTGACAGTATTAGTAATATTTGCAATTATTTGCACCTATTCACGTTCGGTGTCTTCCGAATCAGAAACAGACTTCATCGGTACGAGATTTGCCGACAGCACTAGACGTTAGCCGTGCTACACTTGCATGAGCTAGATCACGATGATGAATTACAGTTCATATGCTGAACCGCAAATTCACTGGATGTCAGCTATGGTACTCTACCATAGCAAAGTTTGTTAACCACCCCTTGAAAATTGTGTGATCTTTGTATAGGCAACTGTCTACTGCCAGTAAAGGAAGAAGTATTTGCAAAATTCATGTAACGACCAATCATGGCGATTCTACATGGCTAATATTGGTCGATGCAATACTGGCGGTTCGTCATGTGCCCTGAATGACGAGTTTATACTAACTCGACATATGCATTTGGATATGAGAGGCACCGAAAAAAAATAATGTGGAGGGAAGAGATCTTTGGAAAATTTCTTCCAAATAGGCATCAACCTGAAGGAAAACGAAGAAATTTGCTGCGAACTTCATTGAGTACGGTGTATATTGCAATTAAAAGTGAGTTCCATACTCATTACAAAACCGCTGCATTGTTACTTTTGGGGAAAGCCTAGAAGTTGTTGTGCGCCGTTGCAAAAATTGTTGGTCGGGTGTTCGTATTGTGATGTTGGCTCTGACTTACGCTTCTGCATTTTGCTTATACTTCCATGCTCTGCATATCACTGTAACATATGTGGCAGAGGTAGCTCTCTGCCCTGATGCATGATAGTAACCACTGCACCACTGATCCGCCCTACTCCTTGGCAATACGGATTGGTAGGCACTAACTACTGCACGTTTTAGCACTTCCAGATATGGAGGAAGCGCGTGTAAGCTGTGAGGGTTGCATATGGCTCTCGGTAGAGTACAGTGTATGTTCATGAGAGACATGGGTGTAGTCAGAAGCGTTCCAGGGAAGTGTGATAGGACCATTCTAGTTTTCTATATACATAAATCATCTGACGGATAGGGTGAGTGGCCGAAACGCTATTGAAAAAGTTTAGAGAATCGTCGTTTACAGCTGACTGCGGGACGATCCTACTGCCGGCAACGTACATTTCGCGGAAGGACAACGAAGACAAAATAAGAGAATTTAGGGCTTGTACGGAGGCAAAAGGATGGTGGTTTTTCCCTCGCTTCATTTGGGACTGGAATAGGAAAGGAAATGACTAGCATTTGTGGGGGAGACCGAGGTTCGTCGGCACGAGGAGTTAGTTGGCACACACCTTCTATTTCCTGCCGCCGTGGTGCTAGAGCGCTGTCATCGCACTAATGGTGAGTGTATGTAAAGGTGCTTGTTTATTCTTTCAATAAGTGTTTTAATTACTATTCCAAATTTGATTAGAATTTTATTGAGATGGTTTCGGTTTGGTTTCTTATTGTTTAGTTATTATCAAAATGTGTTTTCTGTTTAGTGCAATCGAATTGGTGATGTTGCTATTTTCATTGCGACTGCTTGAATATTAACTTTGGTGGTTGACATTACATTTATTATTATTATATCATCTCAAATTCTTTTGAGACAAGCTTATTACTACGTTAATTGTTTTAGTAACTTAGGTGTGCCTGGAAACGTCACTAAGACAGGACCCCTGTTTAATCGTTTTTCTGACTGGTAAGTAAATTCGTTGATCGTAATTCTTTTTATTCTGGTGAATCTATAGATCACGATGGAAAAGTTTCGAAAGAGAGGTTAACTGTGGTTGCATGCATGTGTCATTTTGTGCCTGCTGTGATTGTGTGGTTTCCATTTTGCTTTTGATGTCCCTTTGTGGCTAACTAGCATAGTTCGGTATGGGGTCAGTTGGCATAACTATGACAACATGGCCTCATCGAAGGCAGAATCGCTGCTTCTTGGGGCTAATATGAAGAAAAAGCCATGAACAATCAAAAAGGGCGACCCGGCTACGGTTGACAAATCGAAGAAGAAAAAACTACCTGTAAGACGGCCAATTTCAACTTTTTTGTACGATTCCCATGATAGTGTGTAAGACATAAGCAATGTCGAAGGTGAGGACGGCGTGGCCTTCCTAATGATAGTTCATAGGCTGAAGAACTTCTCTATGGCAAAGACCTTTCACTTATAACCTGCTGCCAAGATAATGGCGAAGTATCTCTTTCGACAGTCCCCAAGAACCCTAGTGAACCTGAAGAAATACAAAGAGGTCACATGGAACAAAATCAACAACGAATGCCCCACATTCTGCAGGGCCTTTTGATCACCATGAATATATTTAAACTGTTGCGACCAGGTGAAACTACTTTCGTCTGGCCATAAGTGTGGATTCTTTCGCTACTCTGGGAGAGAGCTCATCATACTAGAACGCATTAAATATTAGTTCATTTTTAAACGAATAAAAGATTTACTTAACTCTGACGTACTTCTTTGCCAAAGGAGTACTTGATAATTTACAACTGTCATGGACTAGTAAAGCATCACTCGATGCACTGATTAAAAAACTGTTCTCTTGAGATACAAAACGCAACATTTATGAAGTACATTTCATCATAAACTTTATCTGTTTCTGTCCTACCCGATCATATCGACTGCTGTAGATGTCTCGAACCGGGCGAGCTCTGTCAGTCTCGACGCTATATTGACCTCAGTGTGAGGGCGCTGCAAGACTGATAGGGAAGGTGTGGTCTGTAGAAGCGCCTCTCATTGGTCGTTGCGGATTCCAGCGAACCCTCGCTAACGTCTGTGGTAAGTTGGCAACGCGATCTCTGCACGCTACCACATAAATGACTTTGTTTTGTTGAAATATCAGACCTATCAGAATGCTTGCAATATTCTCGAAACCGATGACAACGAGATTTGCGTGTCCACCAGGGATAAAAGGAGGAAAGCTAGAGATGGCCAGTTGAAGATGATTCAGTTTGGTACGACCAAAGTAAAAATGTGCGAATATTGAACCCTTCAGTTCAAATAAATGAGCGCTCAACTCCAAAATTCGTGGTCAACTCAAAACATTGTACTAACTCTTTTTGAATAAGTACAGGTAGCTATAATTACAAACAGAACTTATTTTCTTGAAGAATTCATTGGTTGTTCATTTAAGATAATACTGCTGTTTATACATCTAAGCATAAATTATTTTTGTTCAAGTATTATTTCTTCCTGACTAATTTATTTTCTGAAACTTTACTCTTTGAAACTGAAGCTACATGAAGTCTTGATAACATAAAATGTTTCTTCCTAGAAAACTGTTGTGTTCTGCAAGTACTCCAATCCATATCAGGTTATGCCACCTCCCCCTAAGGGTGTCTTAACTAACCTCCAACCTGCAGTTAACTGGCATAATTGCAAGCTTTTACCAAAATTGTTTTTGGGATTACCTAAATATATATTTAATTAATAGGGCATACATCATTTTGCAGTCAAAAAGTTTAGTTATCCGCCAGATTCACCAGAATGCCACCAAGTGCTGCACAAAAACAGAGAAATCAAAAACCAAAATTTATGCCAACTAGCCCCTATCTCCCCTACACGGTACCCTAAACTACATGGTGGCTTGCTTAGACGCAGTTGTAGATGTACTCAGTAGTCGCCGAGCTGGCAAAACATACAGATGTACTCATTAGCCGCCCAGCTGGCAGAATATGAAGATGTAGTAACTAGTCGCCCAATTGGCAGAACATGAAGATGTACTCACTAGTCACCCAATTGGCAGAACATGAAGCCGCCGACGACGTGGCCGACCTGGTGGACGGCGAAGGCGTTGGCCACCTTGAGGCGCTCGCCGCATACCCAGCGCTCCTGCGAGGGCACCGTGCGCGTGTACCACGTGTCGTCGAACTGGACCCCGTGCTGGCACTCCACCACCGCCGACTCGTTGCCCGTGCCCGGCGTCGCGAGCCCGTCCACGTACTCCCAGCTCACGTTGTACTGCAGGCAGTGCTCGAACGCCGACTCGCCCTTCACCCTTTAAACCAAGCAACAGCGACCTTCGTAAGGCAGGAGGCTGGGAAGAGGTCGCACAGTCAGCAAGTTTCTAACAAATGGAAAAGGGTCTTGCTGGGGCTGTTGTTGTTGTTGTGGTCTCCAGTCCAAATACCTGTTTGGTGCAGCTCGCCTTCAACCCCGAATAACGGCTGCAACCTACATCCTTCATAACCTGCTTACAGTATTCATCTCTTGGTCTCCCTCTAAAAGTTTTGCACCCCATACTTCCCTCCAGTACTAAACTGGCGATCCCTTGATGTCTCAGTATGCATCCTGTAAACCTATCCCTTTTTTTAATCAAGTTATGCCACAAATTTAGTTCTCTCAAATTCTATTCAGCACCTCTTCACTAGTTACGCGATTTACCCGTTTAATCTTCACCATTCTTCTGCAGTACCATTGAATCTTGATTTGAATTGGAATTCTTAAGGATAGATTGGATATATACAATCCAGAGCGTGTATAATGAAAAGTTCAAAACATGGAGGCTGTTTCACTTGCTGCTACCCATTGGTTTTATGCAACCCACAACGTCTTCAAAAACAACGAGCGAGATTTCCATTTTCTCTAGTTCACTTCCTGTAAACTACTAGTCCTACATAAAAACGTGCGAGAAGGTCACTTTCGTTTGTTATAAGCTTGTAATATAATCCTGGTCGCCATACCTTATCAAAAGCTCTTTCTATATCCAGATATAAGGCTGATCCACAATCTGTGATATTTAAGGCCTTGGTAATACTAATATATATTCTAATAATCGGATCTATAGTTGAATGTTACTGTCTAAAACCTGCTTGTATGTCAGGTATAAGCCTTTGGTCTTCTGCAAATTTATGTAATCGTCTGTTTAATATGGACTCAAAAGATTTTCCAGTAGTTTATAATAGTGTTATAGGGTGATAGGATGTTGGAATATTTAATGGTTTTCCAGGTTTTGGTATCATAATTACTAACGCTGTTTTCCATTGTTTCGGTATCTGTTTTAATTTTAAAACATTGTTGTACAGACAGTGTAAAGTTCTAATTATTTTCTCCCTTGGTGCTGCTCTAAGATGTAGTCTGCTAATTGCATCCATTCCAGGTGAGGTGTTTTTGCCATTATATATTGCTTTATCTATTTCCTCTTCTGTAATTTCTTGAATCAGTGCTGACTATTCCTCGTTTAAAACCTCTGGGGATGTTAATTGATTGGAATTTCTTCTTCGACTTTTTGTTTGTGTGTGTTATTAAAAAGTGGATCCTTAGGTATTTTATGAGTTTCTATTAAAACTTCTCTAAAATTTGTGCTTTTTCTTGACTATCTGTTATTATATTCCCATTATATTGTAGTGGAGCATCAAAGTTTATTTTATCTCCTGTAATACGTTAAAAAGTCTTCCAGAACTTGTTTGATTGATTGTGACCTAATAATACACACGTTTTTGCCCATCTTTGTGAGTGAAAATCTGCTAATTGTCTTTTAACAAGCATATTCAACCTGTTCCATACTATTCTCAATTCTTCAGATTGAAATCTTTTTAACTGTCGATTTATCCTACGTTTTTGTTTTATAGTTTCCAAAATATTTTCGGGTATCCTTTCTAGATTCTCTTTTATTCTTTTTACTGTGGCACTTTCATATTTCGCTTGTTTTATAGCTGCTACAATGGCATCGTTATATTGGTTTAATTCTTCAGTTGTTGTTATATCAATCACTTCTGGTATATTTTCATCAAGCAATGTTTGATATTTTTCTTGATCCATGTATTTTAAATCGTATATTACTTTTGCACTTTGTTGGCTTTTGATAGAATGGTACATTGTAGTTCTTACTAATAGTGGTAGATGATCACTAACAATACTTTTGCTTATCCAGTGAGCAGTGAAATGTCGATACGTATTGTTACTGTATAAAATATGGTCGGGTGTTAATGTACCTCTGTGGTTTATAAGAGTAGGCTCTTCACTGTCGACTCGTCAAATATTAAAATTTGTAAGGATAGACTCTAGTATTCTGCCATTTGTATTCGTTCCAGAATCTCCAAAAGTATTTGATCTTGCATTTAGATCACCCATAATAATGAAAGGACCCAGACTTGTCATATATTCAAAAAATTCTGTAGGTAATCTGTCCTTTGGAGGGACATATATTATTGTTAAAAAACATGAATTTCTTAGTTCTTGTTTGTGTCTTCAACACCACAGGTTGTACATTTTGCAAATTTTCTTGCAAATCAATCCTAAATGCTGGAAAGTTTTTGCTATGTAATATTGCTACTCCTCCACTAACATTCCTTCCACTGGTATTAGTATCATATCTATGGCATATAAAATCCTTGATCTTTATTGGATACTCAGATGCCTTTGTCTGTGAAATACCAATCACACTGACGTTTTCTGAGCCTATTAGATGTTCTATTAAATTAATTTTCGATCGTATACCGTTTGCATTGAGAAAGGCAATAATAGTTTCTCTAGCAATTACATTTTACATTATTTTCTCGAGGATCCATTTTTGTATGCTATCTTCAAAATTAGGGCTGGTTTCTATTCGTTACGGTATTTGTTTTAAGTACTGTCAGCTTTTGGAGAAGGCGTTTCTTCTACTTGCATATTTCTCTGTGGACTATTCTTTTCTAAAGGTGGCCATTGCTTTGGTGCCAACTGTAGTGGTTCTTGTATTGTACGTAATCGGTCCTCAAGATTGTTTATGGGGAAATGCATGGAGTTTAAGCTCTGTGTAATAGCAATTTTCCTGATGAAAAATTTCTTCGCTACATTTTCAGTGGCTGTTTCTATTTTTTTCTTCCTATCAGGTAGTATATTGATCAGAGCTGTAATAACTGCTCTAAGCAGATCATCTACTTGAACATGTTTTTCGTCAATGTCAGCTTCCTTTGTAACTGGTGTATTAATGCAGTGTACTTTGGCCTCTTTTGGTCTCTTGGGATATCTAACATCGGTTGCTAGGTGGTCTTCTCCGCATGTCTGACATTTTGATTTTACGTTTTTAGCTGTGCGGCTACTTGTAAAATGTTGACTTGCACATTTACCGCATTTTGGTGGCTTTGTGCAGTTTTTAGTAGAATGTTCGAAGCTATAACATTTTACACATTGTACTGGCTGTGGAGGAGGAAGCTCTGATGTTTCTACTATATGTACTTTGCAAAACATCTTCAAATGATTTTTTATAAGATAATCTACTATATGTTGATCACGCGTTATCACGCGCATTTTTGCAATTTTCTTTCCCGTTTCTTTGGATTTCATTCTAACTACCGTGACAAAATTGAGGTCTAGTTTCTTGAGAACTGCTTCAACGCCATTAATTGTAACATCAAAGTCAACCTTTGTTACGACTACACTCAAACTTGGAACAAAATTCCCGAAATTTCTTTGCTGTTGTTGTCTAGGAAACTAATAGGGTCTCATTGCTTCAACTTTCACTTCTCGTCGGCAATTTGCCTTTCGTTTTTTGACAATTAGTTCCTCAATATTTAGGCTTTTACTAATGAGAATTACACTACCATTTCGACTTTCTTGTGCCAGAGTTCCTTTTTTTAATTTTGTGTAAAATGTCTTTGTTGTTTCATCTTTTTCTAGATTTTAAACGCGAACTGCATGCTCACGATCAGTATAATTTTTTGAGATTGTCTCTTCGTTGTCAGGCTCAATGTCTGTTAAATGGCTTTTTTCTTCAGTTTCATTTGGGTAGTGTAGCCCTGTTCTTCACTACCTTGAATAACTATGTTATATGTGTGTTGATAGTCCTCATGAATGGAGTCTGTAACATTTGGGTGTTGCTCTCCATTTTGGTCAGTATCTAACACAGTTATATCTTGCTGTATATTTTCAGTTGGCTGTTATGTTGGTGTTTCTTCATTAGTTGTCTCATTTTCAACTAACTTGTGTTTGCGTTTTGGTTTTTGCGTGTATATTTTCTTTGTCATACTAGCATGAGCTGAAATGCTATGTTTGTTTGGTTCTACTCGCGGATTATTCTTTGCCCTGTTCTGCGCCTTGCCCTGTGCAAACGCGGGCTGATCCGACATGAACGGGGACCTGGTTTGCCAATACCCTATCTAACTTCCCTATTTCCGGCTGTCCGGAAAACTCGTCTACTGAATAACGTATATCAACACAGAACACGATAGTTTTGCTTAGCAAATAAATATGCTGATTTGCTTCAACTGACTTTGCGAGTCTGCCTTGCTGCCGTGACTGCTACTGCCTTGACAGAGCTGTTGATAAAATATCAATATATACAATTTTGAACATGGCCGATAGTGCAGCAACCGTAGACGAAATTTATAATATTACTTGAAAATACAGCTCTTCGGTTGCACAGGTAAAAATTTTCAACTTTACCTATGTTTCAACTGCTCTAAAGGCAGCCTTCATCAGAAGCAAAAAATTTTTACATTACATAGAGTAAATAGTTATGAAATGGTTTAGAGCAACAGTGCTCACGTTAAAGATAAAAATATATTAGTACATTATAAAATATTCCTAGGAATGCACAACTTGATTAAGACGCGCCGCTAAGCGTCGCGAGTGCGGCCGGCACTGTAAGCAGTATCTGACGGGGCACCCAGAAACTACAACGTTTAACTCCACCACGCAATTTCGACACTACAACTGCCGAGTCGATGGCGTTAGCAGAAATGAAATAAAAATAGGGAAGTCGACATGAAGTGTTCCAGACTTATCCAACAGGTGACGAAACCGAACGCGGGAGTCCTTTTATTGTGCCACTTACAAACAGTTGCCATTGTTAAGCGGTTATCACCAAGCAAGAGCGTGCATCGTTTTCCTTTCAATTCTTGCTGAAGGAGGATAGGCTTGATGTACAGAATAACTAGTAATAAATCAATACATAAAAATATAGCTCTAAAACCGGCATTACATTTGCATGTTGGAGCTAATATTTTTATAGGTCAGTACGTCGGTACTTCTTCCTTCGATATATCAATTTCTTCGTTGTGTAGAGTGCTGTTAACTATCGATATATCGGATTCCAGATATTTTAACAAGTATCAACAGTCCTAGTGGGAAGACCAGTTGAGCGGCTGGAGTGGTGGAGTTCTCGATGGTGTCATACTACTTGCTGTGATTTTGGATGCAGAAGAGGAAAAACGAGTGAAAATCGGAAGTTGGTTCATCAGGCCTGGAAAAATGAGCAACTCTATACCGTGAATTGATGGACGTAGAGCAAAGTTTTACGAATGTTTACAAATGTCCGAAAATTATTCATCTTTCTAGTGAACAAATTGGAAGTTCATCTGAAGAAGTGGTAGACATACGGGGGAAAAGCCTTCGCACCAAGAGAACAGCTCGCTGTTGGCTTGAGGTTTGTTAGTATATAATAAAATTAACACACAGTTGGACAATTTATTGTTAATTGAGTATATGAAATCAACATTCATCATTATTGGCTTCTGTTGTATAGTCTTGTGTGTTTTCTTCTGATTCGCGCGATACTGATTACTTACAGCAAAGACTACATTTGTTTTTATATCCCTCTACCCACCTTTTTCAGATATTTGCCTACTGAAGATGCGCTAAAACTATTTCATTTAGTAATCGCGTGGGGGATAGTATGGTTGAGATAACTGTACCAGAAACCCACAAGATAATGCAGGTTATATGATGGACGCATTGATGCGTACTACAACAGAAGGAATGTGGAAGAACATCGCTAAGGGTTTTTCTGAAATGTTGCATTTTTCTGACTATAGGAGCTTTGGATGGAAAACACGTTTCTATTCAGGCTCCATCGAGTAACGGAATACTATTCTTTACTTACAGAAACACATTCTCCATAACTTTGTTGCCTCTTGTCAAGTTTCAGTGTAGCTATATTAGTACTGATGTCGGGGCACATGGAAAGAAAATGTTATAGTATCAGCCGTCACTCTTAAACAATAATATTTTACCTAACAGGTTGTATTCATTGAGGCAAAATTAGAAATATACGCGTATGTACTTGTATTGTTTTGTACACTCCTGGAAATTGAAATAAGAACACCGTGAATTCATTGTCCCAGGAAGGGGAAACTCTATTGACACATTCCTGGGGTCAGATACATCACATGATCACACTGACAGAACCACAGGCACATAGACACAGGCAACAGAACATGCACAATGTCGACACTAGTACAGTGTATATCCACCTTTCGCAGCAATGCAGGCTGCTATTCTCCCATGGAGACGATCGTAGAGATGCTGGATGTAGTCCTGTGGAAGCAGCGTTCGTGCTGGACGTGCAGACCGCGTGAGACGACGCTTCATCCAGTCCCAAACATGCTCAATGGGGGACAGATCCGGAGATCTTGCTGGCCAGGGTAGTTGACTTACACCTTCTAGAGCACGTTGGGTGGCACGGGATACATGCGGACGTGCATTGTCCTGTTGGAACAGCAAGTTGCCTTGCCGGTCTAGCAATGGTAGAACGATGGGTTCGATGACGGTTTGGATGTACCGTGCACTATTCAGTGTCCCCTCGACGATCACCAGTGGTGTACGGCCAGTGTAGGAGATCGCTCCCCACACCATGATGCCGGGTGTTGGCCCTGTGTGCCTCGGTCGTATGCAGTCCTGATTGTGGCGCTCACCTGCACGGCGCCAAACACGCATACGACCATCATTGGCACCAAGGCAGAAGCGACTCTCATCGCTGAAGACGACACGTCTCCATTCGTCCCTCCATTCACGCCTGTCGCGACACCACTGGAGGCGGGCTGCACGATGTTGGGGCGTGAGCGGAAGACGGCCTAACGGTGTGCGGGACCGTAGCCCAGCTTCATGGAGACGGTTGCGAATGGTCCTCGCCGATACCCCAGGAGCAACAGTGTCCCTAATTTGCTGGGAAGTGGCGGTGCGGTCCCCTACGGCACTGCGTAGGATCCTACGGTCTTGGCGTGCATCCGTGCGTCGCTGCGGTCCGGTCCCAGGTCGACGGGCACGTGCACCTTCCGCCGACCACTGGCGACAACATCGATGTACTGTGGAGACCTCACGCCCCACGTGTTGAGCAATTCGGCGGTACGTCCACCCGGCCTCCCGCATGCCCACTATACGCCCTCGCTCAAAGTCCGTCAACTGCACATACGGTTCACGTCCACGCTGTCGCGGCATGCCACCAGTGTTAAAGACTGCGATGGAGCTTCGTATGCCACGGCAAACTGGCTGACACTGACGGCGGCGGTGCACAAATGCTGCGCAGGTAGCGCCATTCGACGGCCAACACCGCGGTTCCTGGTGTGTCCGCTATGCCGTGCGTGTGATCATTGCTTGTACAGCCCTCTCGCAGTGTCCGGAGCAAGTATGGTGGGTCTGACACACCGGTGTCAATGTGTTCTTTTTTCCATTTCCAGGAGTGTATGTTAACTGGGGGGCTAGAAACGACGGAGAGGCTCCGTCACCGCCGCAGCCGCAGTGGTCCACAACCCCACGACGACTACCGCAGTCCACTTCACTCCTCCGCCGCCCCGCACTGAGCCCAGGGTTATTTTGCGGTTCGGCCCCCGGTGGATCCCCCCCGGGGACGTCTCACAACAGAGGAGTGTAACCCCTATGTTGGCGTGGTGCACGCGTACTTGGAGAACTTGCTTGCGCAGCAATCGCCGACATAGTGTAGCTGAGGCGGAATAGGGGGAACCAGCCCACATTCGCCGAGGCGGGTGGAAAAACCGCCTAAAAGCCATCCACATACTGGCCGGCTCACCGGACCTCGACCCAAGTCCGCCGGGCGGATTCGTGCCGGGGACCAGGCGCTCCTTCCCGCCCGGAAAGCCGTGCGTTAGACCGCACGTACTTACAAGGGAACCTCCCCATCGCAACCCCCCCCCCCCCCCCCCCCCGCCCTCATATTTAGCTACAAGTTGGCACAGTGGATAGGCTTTGAAAGACTGAACACAGATCAATCGAGAAAACAGGAAGAAGATGTGTGGAACTATGAAAAAAATAAGCAAAATATACAAACTGAGTAGTCCATGCGCAAGATAGGCAACATCAAGGAGAGGGCGAGCTCAGGAGCGCCGTGGTCCCGTGGTTAGCGTGAGCAGCTGCGGAACGAGAGGTCCTTGATTCAAGTTTTCCCTCGAGTGAAAAGTTTAATTTTTTATTTTCAGACAATTATTATCTGTCCGTCCGATGCGAGGTAACTGCGTCGTAGTATGGGGACGCTACACCTAAACGGAAAAAGTTAAAAACGTTAAAAACATATGCTTTGACAGAGCACAGGGAAAAGTGTGCGACTGTGAAACTGTTTCATTCATTTGTTGCAAGTTTATGTGACAAACTCTTATGTTTTCATCACTTTTTTGGGAGTGATTATCACATCCACAAGAAAACCTAAATCGCGCAACGTAGAAGAATCTTTTTACCCATTCGCCAAGTGTACGAGTTGGGTGGGTCGACAACATATTCCTGTCATGTGACGCACGTACCGTCACCAGTGTCGTATAGAATATATCAGACGTGTTTTCGTGTGGAGGAATCGGTTGACCTATGACCTCGCGATCAAATGTTTTCGGTTCCCATTGGAGAGGCACGTCCTTTCGTCTACTAATCGCACGGTTTTGCGGTGCGGTCGCAAAACACAGACACTTAACTTATCACAGTGAACAGAGACGTCAATGAACGAACGGACAGATCATAACTTTGCAAAACTAAAGAAAGTAAACTTTTCACTCGAGGGAAGACTTGAACCAAGGACCTCTTGTTCCAGAGCTGCTCACGCTAACCACGGGACCACGGCGCTCCTGAGCTCAGACTATCCTTGATGTTGCCTATCTTGCGCATGGACTACTCAGTTTGTATATTTTGCTTATTTTTTCATAGTTCCACACAATTCCTTCCTGTTTTCTCGATTGATCTGTGTTCAGTTTTTCAAGGCCTATCCACTGTGCCAACTTATAACTAAATCTGAGGGGGGTGCGATGGGAAGGTTCCCTTGTTAGTAATGGTTTTTATTCCTGCACCTATTTTATTGAGCGTCACTGACCTGGGTATGGTGAGCGCCTTCCACTCGTCGAGCGAGTAGTTGGTGAGCTCGCGGCCGGGCACGTGGCACCAGTGGTCGGGCACGCTCATGGCGATCATGTAGTTGAGCGGCGGCATGGCGGCCAGCACCAGGAAGCACAGGTTGAAGATGAGGTTGAAACGCGTCTGGAAGCGGCCCCTGGAGCCGATGGCGGCGATCAGCCCGTCCAGCAGCGCGCCCGCCTCCTGGAGGCGCTGCGTCGCGCTGGACCGACGCCGCGCGTCACCGGCGCCCACGTCTGGCTCGGGCACCTTCAGCCCCATGGCGCCCTCTCAGCGCGCTGCGCTCCCACCTGCAGGCGGTAGAGTGGAGGCTACAGCGACTTGGAGGAACACTGACACATCCACAGGGTTCGATCGTTATTTGATAAGGAAGCAAAATTAGTCCTGTTTGCAGATCATACCTTATTGTCCAGCAAACAGAGCAATATGCGACAGAAAATAGTAAACGACATTTTCGCTAAAGTTATTAGCTAATTTTGCAAAAAATGAACTATCTTCAATCCTTGAAGAAATACAGCTCATCCAATTTCGTACTTGTAAAAATACCGCACTTATTATTAATTTTGAAAGGTATATGCTAAGGTCTGATCAGGGTAGATCCAGAAAATAAAGTCGATAGTTGCTAACCGCAAGGTGGAATGAGTATAATATCTTTGAGTAGGAGGTTCTTTGATGGTTAAGAGTGCCGAGCGCACGCAGTGAAAAACTGGGGCCCGCATCTCGTGGTCGTGCGGTAGCGTTCTCGCTTCCCACGCCCGGGTTCCCGGGTTCGATTCCCGGCGGGGTCAGGGATTTTCTCTGCCTCGTGATGGCTGGGTGTTGTGTGATGTCCTTAGGTTAGTTAGGTTTAAGTAGTTCTAAGTTCTAGGGGACTTATGACCACAGCAGTTGAGTCCCATAGTGCTCAGAGCCATTTGAACCATTTTTGAAAAACTGGGTGGTCGCAGCTAGGTGCCCGGAGGAAGCAGACGTGTGGTGACAGCTTTAAGGTAGGATTCGCCCTTTGCAGTTTTCAGGTTGTACGCTGAGCAAATTTCAGCACGTTAATGGGAGAAGCTATAAAATGATTTCAAAATGGCTTTGTTAGATAATGGTCAGAGTTAGGATTTGTACGTCCAAGTTTTGACGCAGTAAGCGTTTTGTAAAATTTTTTGTAAGAGTGATTCGTGCCACAAAAACTTTGGAAATGTTAGCTTTCGTATATGACTTAAATTTTTAACAATATATATATATAGAGGGGGAGGGAGAGAGAGAGAGAGAGAGAGAGGGAGAGAGAGAGAGAAAGATCAACATTGTGTTTAAATCTAACAACCTGAATCATAATCAACATCCTTTGCTTGTACTGAATATGAAAATGAGTAGCAAAGTGAAAGAACGTAAAGAAAATGAGGCCTCTATGAAATATATATGTGTGGTTCATAGTTTGAAATCGATAACTAAAGTTATCAGAGCAAAGTTATTTCAAATAACTAATTTTATGCAATTGCACAACTGGCATTATTCGAGTCAAGATATAATTTCATTACGTAAACATCAGGGCCAAAAGTTAATTTTTCAGTACCATGTTAATGCCATTGCACAAACGGCATTATTTTCTTAATCTTGATTGCTGAGTCAAATACATGTTTCATTACTGGCAAAATGGAGGAGTGCACGAAACAAGTTCACAGACGCAGTGAGATGCAGGTTTGTTGAATAATTATTTTGGAACAATTTTATCTTTGCTACTTCCACTAATTAAAAAGGAAACAATTTTGGGTTAGATACTTTCACTTTTAAAGATAATTTTGGACATGATACTTTCAGTGTAAGAGGGCCATTCAGTAAGTAAAGCAATCCATTTTATTCTGAAAAAAGAGTGGTTTTATTCAGGATTCCAATACATCATATTATTCCCAAATCTTTTCGCAACAAAATAATATTTTTCAAAATAGTCTCCCCACAGGGAAGGCCGGTATGCTCGCATGGCCAACTTCGGAGACCATGTCTTGCTGCATCAATAACTTTACCATCAACCAGGTATTGTTTCCCGCTGAGTGCATCCTTCATTCGGTCAAATGATTGGAATTTGGAAGGTGCGAGATATAGGCTGTAGGATGAATGTGGAAGGACAGTCCAATGAAGTTCCTTGAGCTCCTATCTGATGTGCAGATTTACGTGATGGCCGGCCGGAGTGGCCGAGCGGTTCTTAGGCGCTTCAGTCTGGAACCGCACGACCGCTACGGTCGCAGGTTCGAATCCTGCCTCGGGCATGGATGTGTGTGATGTCCTTAGGTTAGTTAGGTTTAAGTAGTTCTAAGTTCTAGGGGACTGATGACCTCAGAAGTTACATCCCATAGTGCTCAGAGCCATTTGAACCATTTACGTGATGCCTTATGTTGTCATGGAGAAGGAGAAGTTCGTTTCCACTTCTGTGGCGGCGAACACGCTGGAGTTGCTTCTTCCATTTTCTGAGGGCAGCACAATCCTTTTTAGAATTGGTTGATTCGGGGGAGGGGACCAAACAGCGAGGTCCTCAATCCAATCGTGTTTGGGAAGGGTGGGGAAAGAAGTCGGCCGTGCCCTTTCAAAGGAACCATCCTGGCATTTGCCTGAAGTGATTTAGGGAAATCACGGAGAACCTAAATCAGGATGGCCAGACACAGGTTTGAACCGTCGACCTCCCAATGTGAGTCCAGTGTGCAAACTGCTGTGCTACCTCACTCAGTCTTCAGAGTTGATCGTTGCACCGCGAGAGAGGACATCAAGCAGAATAATCCCTTCAGAGTCTCAGAAGACCGTCGCCTTGACTTTAACGGTTGTGGGTGGGACTTTGAACTTTTCCTTAGGAGGAGAGGTGGTGTGGTGCTACTCCATGGATTGCCGTTTTGTTTCTGATTCGAAGTGATGAACCCATCTTGCATCGCCTGTGACGATGCTCGACAAAAAATTGTGTCGCTTCGTCTGATAACGAGCATGTAATTAGCACAGATGTTCCTTCGTTGCTCTTTATGGTCTTCTGTTAGACGGCGGGGAACTCAGAGGGCACGCACCTTCGAGTGCTTCAACTGGTGGATGAGTGTATCAGTACTACGAACAGAGACGTCCAGTTGAGCAGCGAGGTTGTTGACTGTGAGCCGTCGGTCACCTCGAATGAGAGTGTCCGGACGTTCTAGCATAGCAGTATTCACAGACGTGTGCTGCCGGCCGGTAAGTGGGAGATTCTATTGGTTTGCGCGGCCTTGTTGCGATAATGATGGACGCTAAATAATTTTTCATAATGCGGGGCCACAGTCATAATATATTTCTTTAAAGTCAGTACCGCCATTAGACTGTTGTTTATTTACAGTGTTATATTCACACTTTCACAATCATGATTTCGGCTTCAAAGTGCCATTATCAAGTTTTTTAATTGTTGTACATTGCGTAAGATGGCATACTGTCGTATTAAAATACAATGTGCCTAATAGTATGTTTTAATACGACAGTATGCCATCTTAGCCAATGTATAACAATTAAAAAACTTGATAATGGCACTTTGAAGCCGAAATCATGATTGTGAAAGTGTGAATGTAACACTGTAAATATACAACAGTCTAATGGCGGTACTGACTTTAAAGAAGTAAAAAAAAAAAAAAAAAAAAAAAAGAATGATAGACGCCTCGCACAACGAGCCATCGTGCTTTTGTTCACTGCCAGGTCTCCCTAGACATTCTCCAAGCGCCTACGAATATCGGCGGTGCTCTGTTTTTCGGCCGAAAGAAACTCAGTATCGGCTCTCTGCTTGGAACGCACCTCCATTACAGATGACTTTTTGAAGGTAACGTACAGTACCGTTACCAAGCGGAAATATTCCACGATGTCCCGAAAGATGTTTCACATTTTCCAATGAAACTAGCCAAGAAAAAATGTATTGCATTACTTACTGAACGTCCCTCGTAGTTTATAATTATGGAAATGTGATTTCTCTTAATATTAAACTGCAAACATCTTGATGTTCTGCAAAATTGTTCACGGTGTATAACAATTGCTGGCGGAAACGTATACGGTTGGAAGCATACAACGCTAGAAGCAACAGTAACGCTCAGTAAACATAGGTCCTGGAGGTGTATTTTCTCGATCACCACACACACTCATCTACTAGCGACACTGGAAATCGCCACTGAAGTTGCCTCATAAATAAAAGAAGCGAAACCCACAGGGAAAAAATATGCTGCTTCTCATTTAGTTCAAATGGTTCAAATGGCTCTGAGCACTATGCGACTTAACTTCTGAGGTCATCAGTCGCCTAGAACTTAGAACTAATTAGACCTAACTAACCTAAGGACATCACACACATCCATGCCCGAGGCAGGATTCGAACCTGCGACCGTAGCGGTCGCGCGGTTCCAGACTGTAGCGCCTAGAACCGCTCGGCCACACCGGCCGGCTGTTTCTTCACAAATTGTAAAATTTTCCATTCTAAGTGATAGAAGTGGTTTTCTGTTGAAGATTTTTTTCATGCCACTACAGGTTATGTAAACTGTTCTTCCTAACACGCATTGTGTCACTGAAACATGTTTGGGTGTTAATCAAGAAAAAATTGTGTTTGCTCAAGGCAGAACCATGTTTCCATAAAAATATATTAGGAAGCAAACAAGGACAAAAAGACATGTTGTCTTCTTTGTTTTCCGGCGTCTTTCTTCCCCAGTCACAGTTATACAAGTTACACAGGTTAAATACAGTCTTTTGGACATTAATGATGTCATACTAAGACATTGGTTTTAATATGAATTTATTACAGTGGCAGAAGAGGGTATTTGACCCATATAGCAAAAAGAGAGCTTCAATGACGGGATGAATTAAGGTATTTTAATTAGTGGATATTAGGTTCCTGTTATGTAAATTCTGTTTTTTCACATCGATCCAAATAGGTTTCATCAACTTTGTGCCATAGTCAGTGGGTTTTCTTTATTCACTCTGTGAAATGTGAAATGTAACTGACGATCTCCAAAAAATAGGCCTACAACAGTTATTGTTTGTTATTCTTAATACTTTAGCCTTATGATATCGCCCGCATCTCGTGGTCGTGCGGTAGCGTTCTCGCTTCCCACGCCCGGGTTCCCGGGTTCGATTCCCGGCGGGGTCAGGGATTTTCTCTGCCTCGTGATGGCTGGGTGTTGTGTGATGTCCTTAGGTTAGTTAGGTTTAAGTAGTTCTAAGTTCTAGGGGACTGATGACCTAAGATGTTAAGTCCCATAGTGCTCAGAGCCATTTTTTGAACTTATGATATAGGGTTATAATAAACTAGGTAGAAAGTTCTAATTTCTAGGGTGTGCATATCGATGAAAACTTACATTGAAAAAAAGTAGTAGACCTGCTAAAACGTTTACGTTCCTCTACTTGTGTATCAAGGATATTAACAACGTCGGGGGCATAGAAATCAACAATTTAATATTTTTTGCAATATTTTCATTCACTGATGTACTACGGGATAATATTCTATGGTAATTCTTCACTTAGGAAGAAAATATTCATTGCTTAAAAGAAACCAATTAAATTATGTGTGGAGACTACACATGTGGAAATTTCTTCCACCATTCGAATTCGAAGCGACTTATCCTCGAGTCAGACGCTACTGCACAGACATGATTTAGCGACCTCCGCAGCGAAGAGAGATTACGCTGCGACAAATAAAGAAGCCACAAGTGGCCCATCGGGACCATCCGACCGCCGTGTCATCCTCAGTCACCGCTCTCCCGGTCGTTATGATGTTTTTTTGACCGGAGCCGCTACTATTCGGTCGAGTAGCTCTTCAGTTGGCATCACGAGGCTGAGTGCACCCCGAAAAACGGCAACAGCACATGGCGGCGGATGGTCACCCACGACCGACAGCGCTTAACTTCGCTGATCTCATGGGAACCGGTGTATCCACTGCGGCAAGGCCGTTGCCGCCTGCCAGAAATAGCTCCTTAGTAAATCAAATATTCTCCTCCCTTGCTTGTCATATCTTCTTGGTTTCACGTAACAATCGATATCAAATGTGAAGCCTTTATGGGCTGAGGATTCGCTCGAGGAAACTGATCGTACTTGAAGCAACATGTATGTCAGAAGTGATGTGAGCGCTGCAGGCGTGTTGTTCTGTCGAAGATATTTAATTTCCTTCTCGAGAATGAGAATGGCTGGTGCTGTTAGTAAGTTGTTTGCCAACAGTGACATTGCAATAGTACGGTTTACTATGAACCTCTCGTGATTGCAGCGATTAACGGTTTACGCAGGATTCTGAGGCTCAGGAGGATCTAACGCGATTTTCATTCTGTCTATAGCACACACGATAAGCGGCACCAAGCGATAAGAAAAGGTCTTATCTCAGTCCCATCGCAATATACCGGAATAGTTTATTACACTGTATGATATGTAAAGCCTCCTGTGTTGCGGTTATGAACATGTGGTTTAAATGTTATCTGTCACATTACGTCAATGAACTGTCATATATTTTCAACAATAGTACTGCGGTAAATCATTTATACTGTAAGTGTATTATAGCTTTAACCTGTTGATGATTGAGACAAGGTATGGGCAACCTGTGGCAACACGATTTCCTATCTCCGTGTCAGGATTGATATGTGATTTATCTGAGCAATGAAGGCTACAGTCAAGCAGCAATCTTTTGGGATCCCCAACTCCATCTGCTACGTCACAGTCATACTAAGAGGTGTGCAGGAGAGGTATCTCCTGAGAATGATAGAAGATATATTGTCGTAACGTACTGGTTACTGCGAAATAAGTCAGATAAAGTACATTAAATGACAGACTCCACAATAAAGACAGATGTTCGAAACTGGACGTTTGACAAATGGCACCGGGATTGGGACAGTGGGAATACAACACGCCAATTACACAGTCTTCTTCCAAGCAACAGAGAAAGACTACCCCAGTGGAGATACAGTTCAGTTTATAACAGAATCCGGACCATAGTTCCAATGCAGAGACAAAGGAGGAAAGAGGCCATCAGCGTCGTGCGAAATGGTTCAAATGGCTCTAAGCACTATGGGACTTAACATCTGAGGTCATCAGTCCCCTACACTTAGAACTACTTAAACCTAACTAACCTAAGAATATCACACATAGCCATGCCAGAGGCATGATTCGAAACTGCGGCCGCAGCAGTAGCGCGGTTCCGGAGTGAAGCGCCTAGAACCGCTTGGCCATAGCGGCCGGCGCGTCGTGTGAATGTGGCGGTTTACGACCGCCTGATGTTGTTTTCGTATGCCCTCTCCAACGACGAGCTGGGATGAATAAGCTCCTTTAGGGCGGAAAGCTGTTAATTAGAAGCACCGATATCTCTGTGTTACTAAATCTTGTACCAAATAACATACCTAGAAATGAACTAAATAAGTTCAGGATAGACATTAATAATAGAGACGGAGTTGCGGGTCTGGCAGGTCTTAACAGGAGAGAAGGGGTGAATCGCATTGAACACGCCAATGAAGGGTGTGGGATTTGACCACATCTCAGTAGCGCCGATGGTGAGTGAGTTTCTGTCGCGATGCACAAGTGAGAATGACCACGAATAAATGCTTCAGTAGAAACGCTGAAGTGCGTCAACTGTATGTACTATGTGCACAATACTGTCGGACGTAACTGTGATTTGTTTACTGTGTGTTGTGCGTATTAAACCGGAGACCTAGAAACGACGGAGAGGCTTCGACCCGCCGCAGCCCTCAGTGCTTCACAAGCCCACAACAGGCTACAGCACTCCACCCACCCCACCGCCGCCCCACACCGAACGCAGGTTTACTGCGCGGTTCGTTTGTGTGGTAGAGTAATTATGGTGTACGCGTACGTGGAGACAGTGTTTTCGCAGCAATCGCCGACATAATGTAACTGGGACGGAATTAGAGGAACCAGCCCGCATTCGCCGAGGTAGGTGGAAAACCGCCTTAAAAACCATCCACAGACTGGTCGGCACACCGGACCTCGACACTAATCCGCCGGGCGGATTCGGGCCGGTGATTGCCACGCCTTCCAGCTCGGAAAGCAGTGCGTTAGACAGCGCGGTTAGTCGGGCGGGCTTATCGTATGTAACTGTAATTTAGTTTAATATGAATACATCACTAACTAGTAACGTAATGGGTCGCTTATCTGCAGCGTAGTGTGATGTTTCGATATTATACCGAATCGCACCATAAACTAACAGTGAATTGTAATTACAGCGCTAAATGTCACTTAGGTAAGTAGTTTCAAGTAGTTAATACACCTAAGCGCCAAAGAAACTGTTATAGGCATGCATATTCAAATAAAGAAATATGTAAACAGGCAGAATACGGCACTGCGGTAGGCAATGTCTATATAAGACAAGTGTTCAAAATGGTTCAAATGGCTCTGAGCACTATGGGACTCAACTGCTGAGGTCGTAAGTCCCCTAGAACTTAGAACTACTTAAACCTAACTAACCTAAGGACACCACACACATCCATGCCCGAGGCAGGATTCGAACCTGCGACCGTAGCGGTCGCGTGGTTCCAGACTGCAGCGCCAAGAACCGCTCGGCCACTCTGGCCAGCTAAGACAAGTGTCCGGAGCAGTTGTTAGAAGTTGTTAGATCGGTTACTGCTGCTACATTGGCAGGTTTGAACGTGGTGTTATTGTCGACGCACGAGTGATGGGACACAGCATCCAAAATGGTTCAAATGGCTCTGAGCACTATGCGACTTAACTTCTGAGGTCATCAATCGCCTAGAACTTAGAACTAATTAAACCTAACTAACCTAAGGACATCACACACATCCATGCCCGAGGCAGGATTCGAACCTGCGACCGTAGTGGTCGCTCGGCTCCAGACTGTAGCGCCCAGAACCGCACGGCCACTCCGGCCGGCCGACACAGCATCTCCGGGGTAGCGACGAAGAGGGGATTCTCCCGTACGACCATTTCACGAGTGATCCTGCATATCAGAAATCCGATAAAACGTCAAATCTCCGACATCGCTGTGGCCGGAAAAAGATCTTGCAAGAACGGGATCAACGACGGCTGAAGAGAATCGTTCAACGTGACAGAAGAACAACCCTTCCACAAATTGCTGCAGATTTCAAAGTTGGGCCAAAAACAAGTGTCAGCGTGCGAACCACGCAGTGAAACATCATCGTAATGCGCTTTCGGAGCCAAAGGCCTACTCGTGTACCCTTGATGACTGCACGATACAAAGCTTTACGCCTCGCTTGGACCCGTCAACACCGACATTGGGCTGCTGATGCATGGAAACATGTTGCCTGGTCGGACGAGTCTCATTTCAGATTGTATTGAGAGGATGGACATGTATGGGTATAGAGACAACCTCATGAATCCGTGGACCCTGTATGTCAGCAGGGGACTGTTCAAGCTGCTAGAGGCTCTGTAATGGTGTGGGGCGTGTGCTGTTGAATATGGGACCCCTGATACGTGTAGATACGACTCTGACAGGCGACGCTTATGTAAGCATACTGTATGATCACCTGCATCCATTCATGTGCTTTGTGCACTCCGATGCACGTGGGCAATTCCAGCGGGACAATGCGGCACCCTATACGTCCAGAATTGCTAAAGAGTGTCTCCAGGACCACTCTTCTGAGTTTAAACACTTCCGTTGGCCACCAAACTCCCCAAACATGAACATTATTTTGTATATCTAGTATGCCCTGCAATGTGCTGTTCAGAAGAGATCTCCATCCCCTCGTACTCTAATGATTTATGGACAGCCTTGCAGGATTCGTGGTGTCGGTTCCCTCCAGCACTACTTCAGACATTAGTCGAGTCCACGCCACGTCGTGTTGCGGCACTGCTGCGTGCTCGCGGGGCCGTATACGATATTAGGCAGGCCTACCAGTTTCTTTGGCTCTTCAGTGTATATGAAACCCGTACGGAGCTGTGCTGGCTGGACATCTACCAAGCCACACACTTACCAGAGATACTAGAATACACATGGTCTGTTAGGAGATAATATTTGTGGGAAATACTAATATGATTACACAAGATTTTTCAGCCCGGTGTAGGTGTAAACCGAAGACATACTGAGGTAGCTACAATTTGAAGTACATCAAAAGAATTGCACATAGCTGCAAAAGTAATACGTTTATTTTTGTTTTTTATTTGGTTATTGTCATGTCAAATTCTTCCTAAGTAAATTGGATATTTATGTAATTATTGTAATATTTTATGAACTGCCATGTCCAGTATTACATTATTATTGATAAGAGCTTAGAAAACTAGAATTGTGTAAGGCATATTAAATATACCGAACGTAGCTAACATACGAAGTGCTGTAGACGGACAACAATGCAAGTTTTCGAAGAAGAATAAAGAAATGTTAAATATAGTCAAGCTTCGTAACAGGGTGTTTCTGTGTTCATATTACAGAATCTCAAGAATGATAGAGAAGGGGAAATGTGTCAATTTGAGTTGAGGAATCGTTGCCTGGAGGCAATTTAGCTCAAAGTTATAAGCGAAAACGAAGAAAAATAAATTCAGTTTTACTATTGATCATCTGGCAATGATAAAAATTGGTGGAACCGCATTTTTGTACTAACAACTAGTTCGAGGTGACACATTCACAACAGTTGTTCAATGTGGTGGCTCCCACCCTGCATGCAGGCATGGTAACGTCGCACAAAATTCTCTAGTACGTGTTCGAACAACTCCGATACCGCTCGACCAGTGGAGTGGCTGTAGAAACTAGTGCCAAGAAAACCAATTGAGTGTGTGAAAGATATGCACTGAGCGTCGCTAACGAGTTTACTAAGTTGTTTCCCGATTTGACTGATAGTGCGTATTTATGTGTTTCTGACTCGAGCATAAATAAAGTGCTCTTAAGGTGTAACGTCAGTTGCGCGTGCGTTCGCACAGTCAGCGGTCCCATTAATACGAAAATTAGCATAACTATCACACGAAAAGTACGCCTCATGTGTGGATAGTTACGTTAGTTGAGAATAGTGAAACACTTTACTGTGACAAACCACACGCTATTGACGAAATAATTGTTTCCTTATTTACTTCTGTAAAAATTTTTCTACTACGAGAGTGGAACGGTAGAGGAACACCTTGAAAGTGGTTCATTGAACCCTCTGCCAGGCACTTTATTGTGAACAGCAGTGTAATCACGTAGATGTAGATGGTTCAAATGGCTCTGAGCACTATGGGACTTAACAGCTGAGGTCACCAGTCCCGTAGAACTTAGAACTACTTAAACCTAACTAACCTAAGGACATCACACACATCCAAGCCCGTGAGAGGATTCGAACCTGCGACCGTAGCAGTCACGCGGTTCCGGACTGAAGCGCCTAGAAACACTCGGCCACCACGGCCGGCAGATGTAGATGAATACTGTAGTATAGTAGAATAAGATTAAAGGAATATGCGAATGCACAAGCCTAAATTCCCTGATATTCGAGTATTTAATGATCGTAGACTAAAGAAAAATCAAGGCAGGATTTGTCGAACTTGGAAAAAGCGTTCGACAATGTAAAATGGTGCAAGATGTTCGAAATTCGTCCGCAGCTCGTGGTCGTGCGGTAGCGTTCTTGCTTCCCGCGCCCGGGTTCCCAGGTTCGATTCCCGGCGGGGTCAGGGATTTTCTCTGCCTCGTGATGACTGGGTGTTGTGTGATGTCCTTAGGTTAGTTAGGTTTAAGTAGTTCTAAGTTCTAGGGGACTGATGACCATAGCTGTTAAATCCCATAGTGCTCAGAGCCATTTGTTCGAAATTCTGAGAAAAATAGGGGTAAGCAATAAGAAAACAGCGGAAATATACAATACGTACAACAACCAAGGGAGAATAATAAGAGTGGAAGAGCTAATACGAAGTGCGCTGATTAAATAGGCTGTAAGACAGGGATGTAGTCTTTCGCCCCTACTGTTCAATCTGTATATCGAAGAAACAATGATGCAAATGAAGGAAAGGTTCAGCAGTGGGATTAAAATTCATGGTGAAAGTGTATCAATGACATGACTCGCTGATAAAAAAAAAATGTCGTGTGACTAGGGCCTCCCGTCGGGTAGACCGTTAGCCGGGTGCAAGTCTTTCGGTTTGACGCCACTTCGGCGACTTGCGCGTCGATGGGGATGAAATGATGATGATTAGGGCAACACAGCACCCGGTCCTTAAGCGGAGAAATTCTCCGACCCAGCCGAGAATCGAACCCGGGCCCTTTTTTTTAAAAAAAAAATCTTATTTTGTTCGCTATCGTTCGTTGTATCTGCTCGGGGAGGATGTCTTAAGACACTCATTTTATTTAGTTGTTGATCGGTGAACACAGTTTATTTTATATATATATTTTTTATTACAGAGGGCAGCTAAACCTCTGACCGAACACGCTGAGCTACCGTGCCGGCAACCCTTAGGATTGACGTTCTGTCGCGCTGACCACTCAGCTACTGGGGCGGACGAATCGCTGATGACATTGCTATGCTGAGTGAAAGTGGAGAAGAATGAAATGATATGCTGAATGGAATGATCAGTCTAATGAGTACAGAATATCGATTGAGATTAAATCGAAGAAAGACGAAAGTAATGAGAAATAGCAAAAACGAGAACAGCGAGAAACTTAACATTAGGATTAATGGTCATGAAGTTAAGGAATTCAACTACCTAGACAGCAAAATAACCCATGACGGACGGAGCAAAGAGGACATCAAAAGCAGACTAGCACTGGCGAAACCGCGTTCCTAGCCAAGAGAAGTCTACTAGCATCGGACATAGATCTTAGTTCAAGGAAGAAATTTCTGTGAATGTACGTCTGGAGTACAGCTTTGTTTGCTAATGAAACATGGACTGTGGGGAAACCAGAAAAAAAGAGACTCGAAGTATCTGAGATACGGAGCTACAGAAGAATGCTGAGAATTTGGTGACTGATAAGGTAAGGATTGAGGAGGTCTCAGCAGAATTGGTGAGGAAAGCAATACACAGGAAACACCGACGAGAAAAAGGGACGGGATGGTAGGACATCAGTTAAGACATCAAACCAGTCATAAGACTGATGACTCAAAAAAAGAAAAAGACCATTGAGCCATGTTTCTGTCGCTAACGTTTTTTTGCTAGTGCTGGAGAAATATTCAGAAGCTATAAACATTTCGTTAGTTGATTTTCGAACTCAAACAGCAGTTCGGCTCACTGTTGCTGTTCTTATTTGAGTTTGTAAACTTGCCTGACGAACTATTTAGAGAGGGATTGGACAAAATTATGTAAGCACCGCTAGAAATACATGCTTGAGCATAAATGCAGATGCTAGCCAAGTTTATCGTTGCACTATTGTAAATGACCGCGAACAGCATCTACGCAGCGTCCTCAATGCGTTGCAAGTGTTTCATTCATGGTCATAACAGTGTTCCGTGTAGTTGTGAGCGCATTACGTCGGAGATACGTGCATTCTACCGAGCCAAATTGTTGGCGCTTATATGGTGGGTGCTTCCGAAACCAATGGAGCTGAAGTGTTTTGTGTGTCAAAAGGCAACGTATCGAAGATGTATACCCCATACAGGGAAAGCGGAATGACATTATACGGTAAGTCACAACGTAAACGAAAATGTGTGTTGATTGACTGTGAAAAACGGTTGATGAAGAAGACTGTGAAGAAGAATAAGGGCACGAGAATTGAAAACCTCATTGCAGAGCTGAATGTCGCACTCGCGATCCCTGTCAGCACGAAATTGCACGCCGAGCTGGAATTCGAAAACCACTCACCAGTTATGCAAATGCCCGTAACAGGAAAACGTGGTGCCGAAACCATAAAAACTGCACTGTGGAACAACAGGAGAAAGTCATTTGGTCGAATGCGTCCTTTTTTTACACTGATTCCAACTTCTGGTCGAGGGTGCGTCTGAGGAGTGCAGTATGGCGGGAGGTTCTGTGATGATTTTGGCAGCCGTTTCGTGGTATTCGACGCGTCGCATGGTTGCTTTGCAAGGTCATATTATTTCTGCTAAGGATTATGTGTCTGAGGATACTACGTACCGCCGGCCGGTGTGGCCGTGGAATTCTAGGCGCTTCAGTCTGGAACCGCGTGACCGCTACGGTCGCAGGTTCGAATCCGGCCTCGGGCATGGATGTGTGTGATGTCCTTAGGTTAGTTAGGTTTATGTAGTTCTAAGTCTAGGGGGCTGATGATCTCAGATGTTAAGTCCCATAGTGCTCAGAGCCATTTGAACTTGTTGTCTTATTTAGGCGTTGTCGACCGCAGCGCCGTATTCTGCCTGTTTGCATTTCTCTGTATTTGAATACGCATGCCTATACCGGTTTCTTTGGCGCTCGAGTGTAAATGCATGCTATGTTTTACAAAAATAATGTGCCAGAAAGAGTTGAATATAAAATTGAAGTCATATTGTATGTCCCTCTAGAAATGCAAATTCCCCCATGTCGTAGAAGCTGTCAAAAGTCATCGCCGATTTTGTTTCAGGATGCAAGCAAGGCCTGCCTGCTTCCAGAAGTGCACGGAGAGTGTAGAGAGCCACACGCGTTCTCCACGAGACAGCAGCCTGCCCACAAATGGCAGCGCTGAGTCAGCAGGCAGCCGCAGCGGCCCAGTGCGCGAGCTATAGTGCACGCCATTTTTTCATTGGCTGCCTCAGAAGGCTTTAAAGCCTTACATGACCGACTGGACTCCCTTCAAGTGTCTCTGCACCTGCCAATACGTGTCCCACTACCACTGCTAGCATGGCGCAAGAACTCTACGTAAGCAGCCAACGATGAGACTGCAGCCGACAAAAGCTCTCAGATCTCCAACAGCATTTTTAGATTGCTAACACTATCGGATATGCTTGTGTCCGTGCAAGTAGTGCACGGGAATAACGATTGTTCGTATCCCTGCGAGCTAACTCTAATCCCATTAATTGTACCTTCACAGTCTTTTCGCGAGATATACATGAGAGGGAGCAATGTATCGGTTGACTCTTCTAGAAAAGTACGCTCTCGGAATTATACATTGCTTGACAATTGCTAAGGAACAACTAACACTTGGTGTGGTACAACTGACAGTTGCTGCAGGACACCCAATCAATGACAGTAGAAGGAAATACAGAGGGCGGGAAGTGTTAACTGCAGCCAACCCTGTGCACCATCGCTCTGTATGTTTTCAACAGTTCAGGCAGTACAGATGAAGGTTGTTATGGAATTGATTAGTGCAACATTCCGTAGGGTACGGCAATATGTCTTCAGGACATCATTTGAGACCGAACGAGGTGGCGCAGTGGTTAGCACACTGGAACTCGCATTCGGGAGGACGACGGTTCAATGCCACGTCTGGTCATCCTGATTTAGGTTTTCCGTGATTTCCCTAAACTACTCCAGGCAGATCTCGGGATGGTTCCTTTGAAAGGGCACGGCCGACTTCCTTCCCAGTCCTTCCCTAATCCGATGAGATCGATGACTTCGCAGTTTGGTCTCTTCCCTCAATCAACCCAACCCAACATCATTTGAGTGCTTACGATCGCGAAAAACAGTTGGGCCGCTCGAATGCGGTCAAAGTGTCACTAGTGTGACCACAGTAATGGGAGTGTCCAAAACTGTCATCTCGCGACTGAGAAAGGCGCTGAAGGTGGGAATGCTATTCGAAAGCATGCCGCTCATCGTAGACGGACCACCGTTCTGCAAGGGGATCGATACGTAGCCCCCAGTGGCGAAAAGGGAAAGACACCTCACCCTTAGACAGACCGCTGCAGACCTTGCAACCACTACCTATACACGCATCTCTGCCAGAACAATTTCTCGTCGTTTAAGTAAGGCTGACTTGTATTCTCAGAAGCCTCAGAATGCATCCCACTTCAGCCGCCCTATCGTCGAGAAAAAGTTCGTTGGTGTAGGGAGCATGTTGCTTGGGATCAACTATAGTGGTCCAGAGCGATGTTTTCCGAAGGAACCCCGCTCCACTGTGGCAACTAATTCTGGCCACCAGTTACCGTGGAGAGAGAGTGAGGAACACGTTACACGCCACAAAATGCTTACGAACGTCATCTGTGTGGCCTAGGCGTTATCATGTGGGCAGGCATTATGCACAATGACCAATTACCGCTACATATCTTTGTGCGATGTGCCATTACAGGGCAGCGGTAATACAGGGAGATTCTTCCGGATCATGTCACACTCTTTAAGAGTAGGTAGGCCCTGCTTTTCTACTTATGGACGACAATGTCTGTTCAAACAGGACTACTGATGTGTCAGACAGACTGGAAAGCGGCGATATTGAAAGTATGGAAGGCCTGAATACTCTCCAGACGCATGCCTGGGATGTTTTTCGGTGAACACCCCTCCCTTAACCGCGCAAGAGCTGAAATTCGCCTTGAGAGAGGAGTGGGACAGTATTCCGCTAGGAATCCTCAATCCTCAACAGTTTGGTAGCTAGCATGAATAACAGGTGCAAAATGTGCATTACTGTGCGCGACTGCTACGGTCGCAGGTTCGAATCCTGCCTTGGGCATGGATGTGTGTGATGTCCTTAGGTTAGTTAGGTTTAAGTAGTTCTAAGTTCTAGGGGACTGATGACCTCAGATGTTAAGTCCCATAGTGCTCAGAGATATTTTTTTGTTACCATTTCATGGTGTGCTAACGGTACTAAATCCAATGATGATTCTCAATTCTTTTGAAATACCGCCAGGTGTTGTTCACGCACATGACACGGGTTGGAAGGACGAGGCTGGCATGACATTATGGATTAATAGAGTGTAGGAGAAAAGAAAAGGCGCATTATTGAAGAAGAGTTCTCTTCTTGTGCAAGATCAGTTTAGTATTTATTTGAAAAATTCTGTCAGAGAGAAACTGAGACAGAGAATTATAGAGCTTGTGTTATCCCGCGAGAACTTACTTCACAATTGCAACCTCTTGATGTGTCGATAAATAAACCATTTGGAGTGTATATCAGACAGAAATGAAAGAAATGGATAGTGAATGAAACCCAACATGAAGTTACGCAGAAGGGAGCTTTAAAACGACCTACAATGAAACAAGTGAGTCAATGGATAAAACACTCGTGGTCTAGAGTGAGAGAAGACATTATTATTAAATCTTTTCATGAAGAGCGGCGTAAGTAACTCTCTACACGGCAGTGAAGACCATCTTATATATGAAGACAACAGCGATGAGGAAAAGGAAGAGGATATAGAAGAAGTTCAGATGACGATTTTCAGGAATTTTACAGGTAAGTTTGGTTTTATAAAAAAAATTTTTTTTGGTCTGATTTAAAAAAAAACTGGTTAAAAATTAAGGTGCGTTTTATTGACCCTAGCTTCTTATAGTCCGTAAACTACGGTACTGGGTCTTGCTGCCTATTTAGGAGTATTACGTTAAGTTGGTTTATGTTGACAGTCAACTGCACCTAGCCTCGATCTTTTGCAGGTCTTCCCGCGTTTCGCTACGTTCACACATTCGTAGTTCGTCCACTCCTATGACTCCCTTTTTCCCCGACAAGCGCACACGGACTCCTCCTCTCGGGCGCTACCATACCTGAATGACCTCTGCCTGGCTCCTGCTTCTCCGTGGCTGTCCCTGGACACTCACGGAGCCCGCTGCAGCTGACAATGTCGGTCGTAGTGTGCAGTGTCGCAGTTTTAAGGGTGAATATCGCTCTGCCGCCTTGTACTGATAAGCGGATCCCGAAATCTCGCCGGCGCTAGAGCGCTAATTGTGTCGTGACGAGTACAAACACGGCGAACGCTTTGAGCCCCGGTCTGTCGGTGTGTTTATCTCTTTCGACACCTTACGCAACTAGATAATGCGCGTGTCATACAATTCACAAATCTGCCTTCGGCCTCTGGAGTTACTGTGTGTCCAAATAGCGTTACATCACAGTTTCCAGAAAGGAAATAGTACTAGATAGCAGCATAAGTGTTCGCGGTGGCTTTTTCATGACATTATGATTTCGAATAGCACAAAGAGTGGCAGTTTTATGCCCTCATACGACGGACGGACGACCATGTGCACTTTCGCTTGAAAGGAAGTGGAGGTTGAGGATTAAAGTCTCAGCGCCGACGACGTGTCTAGAGACGGCGCACAAGTTCCTGTGGTGACACGTATCTTCAGTCGTCAAGACAAAGAATAAAGGCTCTACAGCGTATCTAGATATTCCCTCACAGCAGTCTTATTAAAACATGCCGTCTGTCGCATCATCGACCGTGTATTTAAATATCTGAAAGACGAGAGTTCATCTACTGCGATTTTTGCTATCGGTCTAAGACATTCGACTGCTAAAATCACAACTTACTTTCTAGAAAAAGTTTGTGGTTTACAAGCAACAATGCGTAACTTCTTGACTTCATATTTACCTGATAGAAATCGAAGGGTCATGTTCGATAGCTCATGGAGTTTTCATTTCGAAAATTCCTCTGACAAGGAAAGAAATTAATACTGACGTCCCACAGGGTTCAACATTGTGACTACAGCTGTTCTTGCTATGCACAGAGTGAAGAAAAAATGCCGCACTTGGTCAGCATGCGATTCCTCGTCAAGAGTATCCAGCAAAACCTAGTCCCGCCCCAAGGTTTAATAGAAACGTAATGCAAAAACATAAGGCTCTGACAAATCTGTAACTGCATACAGCGTGGTCAAGAACAAGCAGCATGAACTTATGTCCTGTGCCAGAGCTGTCCCCTTAGCTCAAACAGCCGAGATAATGCCGTCAGGAGCCAGTGTGCAGACTCGCTGATGTTCGAGTCACGTTCGCGCCAAACTTTTTTCTCAGATAATTCTCATTTATTGTTCCGCCTCAGTTGCGCATTTTTAGCTACGTTACATGTTTCGATCACTCTGAATTTTCTTAAGATCTAATACAAAGTAAAACTAAATATACTACTGGCCATTAAAATTGCTACACCACGAAGATGACGTGCTACAGACGCGAAATTTAACCGACAGGAAGACGATGCTGTGATATGCAAATGATTAGCTTTCCAGAGCATTCACACAAGGTTGGCGCCGGTGGCGACACCTACAACGTGCTGACATGACGAAAGTTTCCAATCGATTTCTCATACACAAACAGCAGTTGACCGGCGTTGCCTGGTGAAATGTTGTTGTGATGCCTAGTGTAAGGAGGAGAAATGCGTACCATCACGTTTCCGACTATTAAAAAGGTCGGATTGTAGCCTATCGCAATTGCGGTTTATCGTATCGCGACATTGCTGCTCGCGTTGGTCGAGATCCAATGACTGTTACCAGAATATGGAAACGGTGGGTTCAGGAGGGTAAGACGGAACGCTGTGCTGGATCCCAACGGCCTCGTATCACTAGCAGTCGAGATGACAGGCATCTTATCCGCATGGCTGTAACGGATCGAGCAGACACGTCTCGATCCTTGAGTCAACAAATGGGGACGTTTGAAAGACAACAACCATCTGCACGAATAGTTAGGCGACGTTTCCAGCAGCATGGACTATCAGCTCGGAGACTATAGCTGCGGTTACCCTTGACGCTGGATCACAGACAGGACCGCCTGCGATGGTGTACTCAACGACGAACCTGGGTGCACGAATGGTAGAACGTAATTTTTTCTGATGAACGCAGGTTTTGTTTACAGCATCGTGATGGTCGCATCCGTGTTTGGCGACATCGCGGTGAACGCAAATTGGAAGCGTGTGTTCGTCATCGCCATACTGGCATTTCACCCGGCGCTATGGTATGGGCTGCCATTATTTACATGTCTCGGTCACCTCTTGCTCGCATTGACGGCACTCTGAACAGTGGTCGTTACATTTCAGATGTGTTACGACCCGTGGCTCTACCCTTCATTCGATCCCTGCGAAACCCTACATTTCAGCAGGATAATGCACAACCGCATGTTGCAGGTCCAGTACGGGCCTTTCTGGATACAGAAAATGTTCGACTGCTGCCCTGGCCAGCACATTCTCCAGATCTCTGACCAATTGAAAACGTCTGGTCAATGGTGGCCGGGCAACTGGCTCGTCACAATACGCCAGTCACTACTCTTGATGAACTGTGGTATCGTGTTGAAGCTGCATGGGCATCTGTACCTGTACACGCCATCCAAGCTCTGTTTGACTCAATGCCCAGGCGTATCAAGGCCGTTACAACGGCCAGAGGTGGTTGTTCTGGGTACTGATTTCTCAGCATTTATGCACCAAAATTGCGTGAAATTGTATTCACATGTCAGTTCTAGTATAGTATATTTGTCCAATGAATACCCGTTGATCATCTGAATTTCTTCTTGGTGTAGCAATTTTAATGGCCAGTAGTGTATGTACTATAGAACATTTTACAATAAGTAGAAAAGAAAATAATTGTATATGGAAATAGAGTTTACGTAATAGACGCAGTTAGAAGATACATATTTAGTTTTGCTTTGTGTCAGATCTTAAGATGATCTAGAGTGACCGAAACATTAAATTCACACCCACACAATGTGGTATCTTGCGATTTCTTTCTGTTACTGTTATTTTCTATAAACATTAATGCATAACGTGAAGTTCTTACAGACGTAAACGACCACTTTGTTTCGCCCATGTCACAAATAAGGCCAATAGAAAATATCGGTGGACACAGTAACATCGTCTGTATCTAGTGACGTACAAAAAACACAACAGGTAAGCTGCAGTAGATTGCGCATTATGCTTCGTACGCTAATTCCATTCCGTATGTTTGACGTCCAGGCTTATCTTCACAGAGCCGGAACGTACACGTACGAGCAACGTTCGCTTTAGAGAAGATGTTGAGAGCGACCATCTTGCATTTGCAAACACTTCACCACTAACTGGATCGTACTTTGTAGAGGCCTACGCAACACATGTGCATCCGCCACTGTAGAAGAGGCACGCAGGCGAGCTATTAAGTCCGTGGGTGGAAAACCATAAACTTATTCCTTTAAGTGTCCCACAAATTAAAAAAATCTAGTGGATTAAGGTCTGGGGAACGTGGGGACCAGAACATTGGGCCTCTAGATGAATAAATTTCCCTTCAAACGGTCCATTTAAACAGTTACGTACATTCATTCAAGTTGTGGCGGTGCGCCATCCTGCTGAAACCGTAGCTGTCGCTGAACACCGAATAGAATGTATTCTAATGCGTCAGGTAAAGTACAGCAAAGAAAAGTCCGATACAGGGGCGCATTCAACTTTTCCGACCATAGTTAAAGGCCCAAAATCAGTCTTCCCACTGAAACTTCCTGGCAGATTAAAACTGTGTGCCCGACCGAGACTCGAACTCGGGACCTTTGCCTTTCGCGGGCAAGTGCTCTACCATCTGAGCTACCGAAGCACGACTCACGCCCCGTCCTCACAGCTTTACTTCTGCCAGTATCTCGTCTCCTACCTTCCAAACTCCACAGAAGCTCTCCTGCGAAGCTTGCAGAACTAGCACTCCTGAAAGAAAGGATATTGCGGAGACATGGCTTAGCCACAGCCTGGGGGATGTTTCCAGAATGAGGTTTTCACTTTGCAGCGGAGTGAGGGCTGGTATGAAACTTCCTGGCAGTTTAAAACTGTTTTAATCTGCCAGGAAGTTTCATATCAGCGCACACTCCGCTGCAGAGTGAAAATCTCATTCTGGAGTCTCCGCACTATTCAAACCACAGGTTTATGCCAAAGCATGCCTGAAAGCCACGTTCACGGATGACATGTGGGTTGTGTTCTGGTCAATAACAGCTGTTATGAATGTTAAAAATACCTTCTTGAATGAAGCTAGATTTGTCAGTACATATGACGTGACTTACAATGCTCGCTATCTTCCACTTGGTGCAAAATCCAGTCACAAAATTATACTCGTCGAATGCTTTCTTCTGGTCGCTCGTGTTGAGTTAGCACCTAACGATTGCGTTTCTTCTATTAAATATTACTGTAGATTGAGACAGAAGTAAAATACAGTTACGTAAATGGCTAGCATGCGTCAGCTTTGTACAGAGACAACGTGTAATGTTTATAAACCTACTGACACATTGTATGTCATAACAAACTGCCGCAAGTATGATCCAAGAAACACTCAAAAAGCGCAAGTAAACTAAATGGTTAACACTCATTGCCGGCCAAACAGCGTCGATAAAAACGTGATACGTCTCTTGGGTTCAAACAAGTCACATCTCGGTTGAACAAAGGTCGAATTTTCTGCTGAATACACTTTTGAGAAAACTGTAACACCTAGGAAGCACATCCAGTATCAGTCTAATTTTCGAAGAAGTTTACCAGCTGTCAAATGAAGTAAAAACATGGAGCAATTTCCCGGGGGCGCAATATTTAGTATGAAAATTTCAAATGGGGCAGAAGATCGGTCTTTGCAAATGGTTTTGTCATATTGCGAGGCTTGGACCTATTTAGGATTAGTTGCTGTGACAGTGATGAATATGCACTGAAGCGTCAGAGAAACCGGTATAGGCACACGTATTCAAATACAGAGATATGCAACCAAGCAGAATACGACACTGAGGTCGGCAACGCCTGTATAACACAACAAAGGTCTGGTGCAGTTCTTAGACCGGTTACTGCTGCCACAATCCGCCCCCGGTAGCTGAGTGGTCAGCGCGATAGAATGTCAATCCTAAGGGCCCGGGTTCGATTCCCGGCTGGGTCGGAGATTTTCTCCGCTCAAGGACTGGGTGTTGTGTTGTCCTAATCATCATCATTTCATCCCCATCGACGCACAAGTCGCCGAAGTGGTGCCGAATCGAAAGACTTGAGCTTAGCGAACGGTCTACCCGACGGGAGGCTCTAGTCACACGACATTTACATTTACTGCTGCTACAATGGCAGGTTATACGATTTAAGTGAGTTTGAATTTGATGTTATAGCCGGCACACGAGCGATGGGGCACAGCATATTTGAGGTTGCGATGAAACGGGGATTTTCCCATACGACCATTTCGCGAGTGTACCGTGAATATCAGGAATCCCTAAAACATCAAATGTCCGACATTGCTGCCCCCGGAGAAAGATCCTGCAATAATGGAACCAACGACGACTGAAAAGAATCGTTCAACGTGACAGAAGTGCAATACTGAGCCATGTTGCGGCTCGCGTTGGTGCTTTGTAGGTTTCCGCTTCTGTTGGGGGCCAGACTGTATCGTTTAGTTGGCATGGTTGCGGTTGTTTCTCTTCTTCTCGTGTTGACTGGCGCCACACCGTTTCGCAAGCGTTAACTGTCCGCTAGTGGCAGCAGCGGTGGTTATCGATATGCAGTAACTGTTGCCCTATCTTTGGGGCGATGTCATTGTTTTTCCGGGTCGTGTGAGTGTGGAATCGGTTGGGGACTCAGGAGGAGCCAGATTCGCGCAGTGCTAGAACACGCCGGGACTACGGGACTACCGGCAGCGCTCATGGACTGCTGGATCGAGGGCTGTGGTCACGAGGGTGCACGACCTCGTCGTATACCGAATCCTGCAAGCTTTAAGGTGAGTGCGCTTGAATTCAAATAGAGAAACCTCCACCATTGTGATACTCGCGATTTTCCAGTTACTTGGGTCGTGTTGCTGCTCGTAGTATCGCCGAGGCGAAGAGCAGCGAGTGGAGTGCTTGCGGAAGGCGGATCTGATTAGCTTTCCCCGACTTCTTATTACTATTTACTGCTTTCAGCTTGTTACAATTTGTTAAGTTCAATCGGCGTTATTTTTCCTGCCTGGTGGCCGCTAACGCCCCAGTTAGCTGCCCTGGGGGTTAGTGTATGTAACGGCTGTGTACGTTTCCTCGCCTTGCCGTTGCTGTCCGGTAAGGCGAGTAGTTTTGACAGCTTTCTTGATTCTAGGACGGTTGTTGATTTTTTCTACTCTGGTGGTAATGATTCCTTTCTCGTTCCGGGCGCTCTGAACACTGTATTCTGGGGACGTAGTGCAGACCACCGGTCCCGGCTTTGGCGTATTGTTCCATCATTGCATTTGGTTTGTCGGCTTCAGCAAGTTATCATAAGTCATTCATTGGACTGCCACTAGTCTGAGTTACCATCTTGTGAAGTGAATACAACTCTTGGCTGCCTGTCTCATCGCTCGCGAAAGTGTTTGTTCTCGGAGGTCAATTCCTGGAGCAACGTCTGTGACTGGTCCTTGTGTTTTATTATTGTATTATTTATTATTGTACCTTGTAATGCCTACATTAAAGATTATGTATGCCTACTTAATAGTTGTGGTCGACTTTTGGAATAAATCTAGCAGTGTAAGGGTTGTCTTACAAGGTTTACCATCATTTTATTTCACCCGTTTGGTGATCGGTTGCTTGTTCTTTTAAAATTAACCTTCGTTATTGTATTTGCTGTTTTACGGCAGGATGTTAAATTTTTTTATATAATTGCCGTTCATGACGTGTAAGGCCTTCAGCTGTAATTGCGGTTATTTGCCTTAATATTCTAATATGGTATTGGTATTTTCAGCAGTAAGCCTTAAAACCTTATTTACTGCCATGTCTGGCGTCTGATGCCTTTTGCTGTGTTTGTGGCTACTTATCTGTAATATTTTAATATTTGTAAGTTGTAAATTGCAGCGAGTTCTTAAAAATTCTTAATTTATTGCCATTCTTGGCGTGTAAGGCCTTCAGCCGTGATCACAGTGGCTTGTTTTTAAAACATTATCTGCCGTATCTGTATTTTATGGTGTTTTGCTGAATTTTTACGCAATGAAAACACTATTATTTTACACTATTGTTCATTCCTTCGTTAATAACGTGTGGTTTTTATTTATTGTTGAGTCTGGAATTACAGCTTCAAAATGAATGTGCATAACTATAAAAGGCAACCAATAGTAACTGACTACGGCCCCGTCCACAACAGTAACCGAATCCTGCCTTCCCCTGACCACCAGGTCTCATATCCTACCTCAAATTGCTGCAGATTTCAGTGCTGGGCCATCAACAACTGTCAGCGTGCGAACCATTCAACGAAACTTCATCGATATGGGCTTTCGTAGGCGAAGGCCCACTCGTGTACCCTTGATGACTGCACGAAACGAAGCTTTAAGCCTCTCCTGGGCCCGTCAACACCGACATTGGACTGTTGATGACTGGAAACATCTTGCCTGTTCGGACGAGTCTCGTTTCAGATAGTATCGAGCGAATGGACGTGTACGGGTATGGAGACAACCTCGTGAATCCATGGAGCCTGCATGGCGGTAGGGGACTGATGAAACTAGTAGAGCCTCTGTAATTGTGTTGGGCGCGTGCAGTTGGAGAGATATGAGACCCCTGATACGTCTAGATACGACTCTGACAAGTGACACGTACGTAAGCATACTGTCTGATCACCTGCATCCATTCATGTCCATTGTGTATTCCGACGGACTTTGGCTATTCCAGCAGGACAATGCGACAGACCACACGTCCAGAAATCCTACAGAGTGGCTCCAGGAACATTATTCTAACGCTTCCGATGGCCACAAAACTCCCCCGACATGAACTTTATTGTGCATATCTGGGACGCCTTGCAAGGTGCTGTTCGGAAGAGATATCCACCTCCTCGTACCCATACGGATTTATGGACAATCCTACAGGATTCGTGGTGTCAGTTCCTTCCAGCACTACTTCAGACATTAGTCGAGTCCATGACACGTCGTGTTGCGACACTTCTGCGTGCTCGCGGGGATCCTACACGATATTAGGCAGGTGTACCAGTTTCTTAAGCCTTTCAGTGAACATTCAATATCGTTTTCCTCTTTTCTATTTGATAGGGTTTCGTGAAAAAAAAAGATTATTGGGGCCCTTTTGTAACGTTACTTACTATTGTCATTGTGGTACTTAAGCGAGGTATATTTTGCATGAAGGAGCGTGTTTCAGGAGTTATTTAGAAATTCTGTAAGACTCTCCGTGATGCACAACGTCTTTCACCTAATCTCTCACCCATTACTGTTTTTAGAGCATATAGGTGACTGTCTCTCGCTGTGTAAATAAATCCATGATGAGCCGTGTTGCTCTTCTTTGAATCTTTGTTTTCATTTTGTGGGGAAGCAAGCCGAGTCTAGGGAGGCGAGTAAAGTACTGGTATTTTTCCCAGTCGCTTCGCCCAGCGCAGTCTCACAGAGCGCGTGCCATAAGCCGTGAGTTGCTAACATAGAGATTGCACCATATACTTCTATAAAGTTAAATATTGCTCCAAAACTTGGTCAGAGTATGTAAGGTTAAATGTTGTGAATCTCGACATGGTTCGCTAGTTAGTTACTTCTGAAACCCAATTTTTGTAAATTGCGAAGAGGCATCTAATATTCAAGCTAGAAAGTTCTACTTTTCGAGTTAAATTCATTTTATCATAAAAAAAATATGTTAGAAGCTTCTATGAAGATGCTTCATCCACTTTTTGAATCATTAAGAAAAAAAAAACAATATTCCTATCTAAATTTTGTAAAACGAGTAAAATTAACTAATCCTTGTTATTAAGCTACAAAACCAAGATGGCAGCGCTGTATTCGTTATACGTAACAATGGAGCTATACTAAGTTTCAAGATAATATTGTAAATATTAAAAATGTACGAAATGAAAACAGAGACAGTTCAGAGGCCACCATCTACCGTTGTTTCCGTTTGGAAGATTTTGTAGTTAACAATTTAAAATTTATCTGGATACGAATTTTGAGAAACATAACTAGACTTACTTACAGTATTAAAATAACGACGATGTAAATAATTTTGTAGTCACAGACGGTGCTGGCTGGGCGCCATTGCCTGAGCTGGAAGCAGTGTTGGTGCAGATGTTGCCCTTGCCGTCCTCGACGTGCTTATACAAAAAACGAGATGTCCGCACCTGAAAAGTTATTCGATCGTTGTCAGTCAGACGGGAACATGGTACTCACCGCTACGAATCTGTTCGCGTCCGCTTGAGTCTCGGATGGCGTTAATAATGGCTGACATTATTGTGTTTCGGTCGAATGATGTATCACGCGTAACTGGTGAAACTGTGTAAACGCCAACTTGGTTGGATTAAGAGTTTATCTGGAAAGCCTGTGTTTCGTGCAAAGTGCTCTGTTTTGTGTGCTGTCCGCTATGTTATAAGGACGCAGATTACAAGTCTATGAGATTATTCTCTACTTTTAAGGCAAGCATTTAACTTTTCGTAAATGGGAACAAAGAGTAGAAGTAATCTCTGAACTGTTTAGAGTGCTGAGAATGATAGACAAGCTTTAATGATTTTTATACTTATTCTTGTTGGTATGAATACCGATCATAATACGCAGTTTCCTTAAGCGACAACAGACATATTTATCGTTGTGCCTGCCGACTACTCTGCATTACTCTTACAGAGATAGAACATATTATTTCATTTCAGGCAGCTGAGAAGTAGACCTGTGGAATGAAGACTCTGGACAGAACGTTCTCCATCACTGTCTGATTGTTCACTCAAATACTTTTAAGGCTCTTGCAAAAAACTGTGGCATTCAAAAATTACACAAGACTACCAAACATCTCTACTTATAAAATAGAGAACAATCACAAGAAAATTTTTAACCAGGTACATCACAATTTGGTAGGGATCGGAGGCCGACGAAGATCGCTAAAAATTGGTACAACGACAGTTTTGTAGTCAATCTCCTTGCGTGTATTACACATCTCGACTATTCTTCTGATAAATCTGAGCGTGTTTTCTGCCTTTCCCATGGTTGAAATATTTATGGGTAATTTGATAGTCCGAAGATTGGTTTGGTGCAGTTCTCCACTCACTCTGTGCAAACCTGCTCATCTCTGAATATCCACTGCAGCCTACAGTTAGTTAGTCTAAACAGGCCTTGGTACTCCTTTACATCTTTTACCTCCATACGATTTTCTCCACAACCCAGCTAAGTATTTCTTGATTCCTTAGCACGTGCGCTATCAACCCACCCCTTCTTTTAGCCAAGTTCTGTCGTAAGTTTATTTTTTCGCCAATTCGATTCAGTGCCATTTCATTCGTTATCCAATCTACCCCTGTAATCGTAGTCATTCCACTTTAAATCGCTCTGGACGGAAACACGTAGATACTTGAGAGTCTTGGCTGATTAGGGTGACTGATCGTCGACCATGCAATCAAACGATATCGGATGGTTTCGTACGTTTACGAGTATCACATTAAATTCACGCTGAGGGTCAACTGCCGGTCGTTGCATCTGGCATGGCTCACCCAAAAGTTCCCTTGTATTTCGCAGCGTGCGTGGAACCAGAAGAGAATCATACTCAGCTACAAGCGGTCAAGTGGTGCTTCACTCAGGGTGAACTTAGTATGCGATGACTAGCATCTTGTCCGCATATCAGTAATGCACGAAAGAGCTTTGTCCACAGTGTCAGTTCTAAGCTAGAGGAGCTGTATGGATGGTGGAACAGGGACACATCACATTTCACATAATAATATGAACAAAGATTATGACAGATACAGAAAGTGCATGCAAATTGGAAATTGTCCAATGATATTATTCGTCTATGGTGCCAAAGATGCAGTTTCATACATTTAATTTGCATATAACCGAGTACATAGTTCAAAAAGTCACTAGAGGAAGAGATATACTTTGTAAAGACCACTAGGTACTGGTAGCTGCCAGTCACATTACAGCACGGTGAGACAGAGATTCTGAAGTGAGATATGGGATTGGAAGGTGTGCTCTGGAGCAGATATAAATTCACATCTCAATAGCGTAATGGTTCAGAGTAGGCTCAAGCTTCATGGAATGACCAGGAAGAATCTTTCTGTAGTGAATTGCGATTACTGGGCCACCAATTTTATAAAAGCCATAGTACTGTTCTAGGAAAGGTGACAGTTGAGTTAGAATGGCTGTGTAAAGATTCAAACAACAAAGACGCCGTGGTTGTAGCGGGTGGGCCAAGCAACAGTACTTACAGAGATCCTGGATACAATACAGGATTGAATCTGTATGTGTTCCGAGACTCCACGACCGACCTCAAATGAACTCTTTTGCTACCAGAGTGAATTTGCGGTTGGAATGACTGCTTACGTCGGGTGGAGGGACACGCATTGGAGTCGTTCCTGTTTATTCTGTCAGTAGATGGAATTATACTAAACATGGTCATCTGCTCAACAGGTTCACTTTAACAGGAAAAGGGAGGCTAAACTGGCTGGGCTAATATCAGAAAACCGAAGGAGGGAGGGACTATCAAGAGTGGTAAAGTGATTACAGATGTCACAGCAGCACATTCGTATGATAGGAAACGGGCGGGAAGAAAGAGAAAGCAACCACGTTTTAAGATATGTATAACTGAAGTAAACATTCAATTTGAGGAAGAAAAGCGTAATTTGTGAATGTTGCACCTCTACAAAGGACTGTTTGATGCAAACGGCAATCGCTAGAATTTTTCCCTTACTATTGTATTTCTGTCTGTGAAAAATTTCAGCTATCCTTGTTCTATCGCAATATTCAAGTACTGAGGTATAAAATTAATGAACCTCCCATCTGCATCGATGAGTTGGAGGCGTCAAACCTAGTTGATGTAAGCTGCCTTTCTAAGCATTATATGACCACTGATTTAGCAGTACAGCATTCAAGTAAGCATCAACATTTCTGTAGAGCACAAAAGGAGCAAGGAGGAATTGCTACATTCATCAGCAATTGGCATATAGTTGTGAACGTAGACATTAATAAAATTTCGTTAGAGCATTATCTCAAACGATCCGAAAAAGGTACAGAATATCACTGCAATTGTTTTAAATAAGTAAGTGTATGCGGAGTGGCAGCAAGGGATTTTAATCTGTTTGTATATCGTTTTAAAGTAATAGAATAAAAAAGCAAAGAAGCAGAGGTTACTGGTGATTTCACTATAGTTCTTTTTAAAATTTCTTGCAGTACGAATTCATTACAGTCAGTAACACTATCATTCATCTTAAGTATTACTGTAAACTTGCCAACTAAGACAGTTAAGTGCTCAAAACCAGCTGTTAATAACGTCTTTATTGATAAGTTTACTGAACAAAATCACAATGCGAATCCATTAGTTAACGGCCCCTCAGGATACGTATAATCTGGTTTAATTAAGTGTTTCCCAAAATTAAGGAATAAAAAATACAATATTCCAACTCCGATGTTATACTTGTTCAAGGAATTTCACAGTGTAATCACAAGATTTTGTTCGACTAACTGGCGTTGTATACAATTAACAAAATAACCAACAAATTATTCACATCACAAAGATTCTAGAAAGTTGTTCAACGTAACTCTGTAACTGTGGATGGGAATAGTTTTGTGATTTTGTGGAAAGTCAATAATGACGTTCCACAAGGGTCAATATTATGGCTACTGTGTTTCCATGTGATGCTCATCCCCTACTTTTGTAGAGAATTAGGTAATATGTATTTGCGGTATCTGCATTTTCAAGAAGAAGCTACTCTGCTAGCTAATTACCTAACTGCATCATGTATAGATAAAGGGATCTGCTCTTCAGTATCAAAATCCAATGAAACGATAATTTCAATTATACTCATAGTATATATTCATTCAACTAATGTTAGCGGTCAAACGTTTTGCACCTACAACTGGATCCCAAACGCATCAGATGAATTAATATTAACAGAATGTTGATATCAATATTAAATTATTCATAACTTTGGAAATATGATTGTTTCCCAAAATCTAATCAGCATAGCAAATCGTTTACGACAAGACACTTCCCATAAAACTTTAGAGTCGGTTAAATTTCGTAAAAGTTACATTTATTTTATCTCGCTAAGATGGCAGAACGAATTGTGGAAGGACTAAAAAATGGTTGCTACCACATTTCTGTATATTCCGACTGATTTTTAAATATGCGAGTGGCAATGTTTTTTGTGTTGAAAGTAATATAAATTAATATATTGCCCGCGAACAGGCGGCTTACTTCTTCTATGAAGTACATATTTTACTTTGTTTTTGTAGTCTAATATCGCCTAAAGTGGTAGGGCGAAGCATGTCTATGTATAGATTTTTAAGGAATGCCGCAGGCAGTTCAGGGTGAGGTGACATTGGGGTACTTCTTGGGGCTGTCTGCCAAAATTAAATTGGTCTCAATAAAATATATTGCTGATGTTAATCATGGTGCATTTTGTGAATCGTGATTTTTCTGATCTGTGTTTACTAATAAACCATTAGATGTGATTCTTCAATTTCTCCAGGCGTATTTTATGACGAAATAAATCTCGGGTGAACAGCCTGGTGTGAATGTGCATAGGACACAATATTTCGGCAATCGACCACGTTGCCATCATCATGTGCGCTGATGTACTGACAGTCAGTACATCAGTTACAACGATGAAGTATTCTGACTGCAGGCCAATCCAAGAGACTGGTACCTGGATTCACTTGTACTAAAGGTTTCCGTGTATTAATAAATAAGTAGAAACATTAATTCACAGAAAATGGTTTATTACGAAATAAATCTCGCGCGAACAGCCTTGTATGAGTGTGCATAGGGCACAATATTTCGGCAATCGACGACGTTGCCATCATCATGTGCGCTGATGTACTTATATTTAACTTATGGGAACTGAGGCTTTATCTAGGTCCGGACATCCAGTGATAGGTAACGTCACAAGCGCAAGGCTCTAAACAACTTCGAGGGCCTTCTGTACAGTACAAAAGGACTATGCCAAGCGGACGACCTTCAATTTGTATTTGAAAATAAAGCTTTTATCATTCAAAGTTTTCATTTCTGGGGGAAGACTATTGAGCACGATACCCGCAGAAATACGCGCACATTTCTGTACGATAGTTCAAAAAGTGTTATGCACGTGTAACGTATTCTTCTCTTTTACCTTCGCGGGCTAATGTAATAGTTCCGTTTGGATGAGTGCATATTATTAATCAAAAATACCACGGGAATATTTATGTAGAGGGATGGGAAATTAGATTTCCACACTGGACCTACGGCCTGCACGTAGGTCACGAAGTTACTCTGCAGCTCTATCTGACTGCCGTTTTCTGGACTAAGAGTGTTCTTAGTTGCTTCAAAATATGATATTCCAGAGTGTGACAGAGTAAATTTATGGAAAGTGTACGAAGGTGCTCTACATTGTTCTTAGTAGACAGCAGCATTTAGTTTCTGTACAATATCCTGAATGTGATATGTACAGGAGAGCTTTTCATCAGCCTCTAGTCCTAAGAATTAAAGATGTTCGATTTCACTGATCATCTGATCAAATTGTGACAACACAACTGCTGTGCTACAAGACTTAGGGTCTGTATTCCAGAAAGTGTATTCTCTACATTTTGTTCCAGTTAAGCATCAAATGTTTTTCTATAAGTCATGAGGTAACTATGTTTCTTACCCTAGCTGTAAATCTTCCACAAAGGCACTTGTGTATCCACAAGTAGATAAAGAGCAACACCTACCATGTTTAGTGGGACATCATTGATGTACGATTACAGGGTGATTTTGCTACATGGGGACAGCTTGGAGAGAGCAAAGGTCATATGGACACATGGCCAGAGATGCTTTTCAAGAGAGGTACACCCACTTGGAGGTGGAGATAAAAGACCTATGACAGTATAGGTTTCAATGACTGAAACCACACAGGATAATACTCGAGGAAAGTAGGAATCTTCTGCCTGAGCTAATGTTTCAGCTCCACACCCCTCTTCAGGTGTACTGTTAAGTACCTTCACTGCCGGTGTAGTTGGAGTCCTGACAGCAGTTACACACATCAGCAGCGCCTGTTAATCATGGGAAATTTTACACATATTGTAGCAAATTCTTTTCTTCCAAGAGCTCAGAACTGAAGGCTCCGCCTCTGGAATTCAGTGGTCAGCATTCTACCATGTGGAGGACCTGTGTTCAGTTCCCGGTACACGGGTTTTTCCTTGCTGGGAGGACTGGAACTTGGTGCACTCACCCCATGACGCCAACTGAGGAGCTATTTGAGAGACAAGTAGCGGCTCCAATATCGAGAAAGCCGACAAAGGCCAGGAGAGCCGTGTGCTTACCACACGCCCCACCATATCGCAACCAAACGACGCCATTGGCAGAGGATGACAAGGTGGTCAGTCGAACACGGAGCTTTGGTTGCCTCTGTTTCTGAATTGATGCATTGTCAGAAGTGTTTTCGGTTCCTCGAGATAGTTTAGAGGAACATGGTGTGGTATTCGCCATGTCTCAGGATTGATGGCGAGTAGGGACTTTCTTCTTCTGTGGATTTCTTGCGCTGTGCTCATAACTCCTACTGTACAGAGTGAGTCGTCTAAGACGTGACGCAGCTTTTGTTTCGTGAACGTTTCAAGATACTTAACCGAGGTTCTCTGCAAGTGACAGCACAGAGAGGGACAGATAATTTTGTTGCGCCGTCTTAGATCTATCAGTATAGTCATTTAAGCAAGTGTGGTTTTAATGGACCGACATACTTTTATAAGACTTGACATGGTCACCTTTGTGGAGCACGCCATCTTAATTTTTGGAATGAAATTTGTTTGTCTTGCTTCCACATTTATAAAGTGATGACTGCTTTCGACAGTCGAAGCAGTCTTGTTTATATCAAATTTCATTACGGTCAGTAACTCGTCACGTGTGGTCCAAAGACATCCTGTGATCCTGTGTCACTAAAACTCTTACTGGAGGTTCAAATGGCTCTGAGCACTATGAGACTTAACATCTGAGGTCATCAGTCCCCTAGCGCTTAGAACTACTTAAACCTAACTAACCTAAGGACATCAGACATATCTATATCCGAGGCAGGATTCGAACCTGCGACCATAGCAGCAGCGAGGGTCTGGTCTGAAGCGCCTAGAACCGCTAGGCCACAGCAGCCGGCTCGCTGGTGTTTAAACGACACACTACTGTCTGTACTACGTATGACAAGTTACTCGATGCAACCAAATTTTAATGATACTGTATGAATAAGACTGCTTGAAACGTCGAAACCGGTCATCATTTTATATTGAAGGTTATATAACACTGACGGAATGCCAAAGCCACTGAAAAGACGAGCACAGTGATACAAAGCTTGTTAATATTGTCATTGAAACTTTTACTAAAAATTTTTTTTTGACAAATGTGCTAATATTGAAAGGCAAATGCAGATAATTATAGGGCTATATCGCTGACGTCAGTCTATTGTAGAATTATGGAATATGCTTTATGCTCTTGTATTATGACGTTATTGGAAAATGAAAATCTCCTCCTTAAAAATCAACAAGGATTCCGCAAATAGGATTCTTGGGAAATTCGGCTCGCTCTGTTCCTCCATGAGATCCACAGCACTGTAGACAACGGCGCTCAGGTTGATGCCGAGTTCCTTGACTTCGGGAGGTCGTTTGACACCGTCCTGAACTTTCGTTTAGTGAAAAAGAATAGTAGTTTATCGAGTACCGGAGGAGATTTGCGACTGGATTCAGGACTTCCTTGCAGACAGAACTCAACACGTCGTTCTTAATGGAACGAAATCGACAGACGTAAATGTAAGTTTGGGACTACCCCAAGGAAGTAAGACGAGACCGTTACTGTTTACAATGTATACTCATGTTCAGAAAAAGCAGAACGCTTTGAACGACTAGAGATAGAATGTTCATATTCACAGTGAAACCGCCCGTTAAACCCGTTGGACGGAACAGGTAATTAGGATTGTGGAAAGGGCCAAATAAGGTTGGGGTCAGTTTCACCTTTTAATTGTAATTTATTGTAATTTAGTAACACATTCACAACCAAAGCGGCACATAGCCGACCTTTACCAGATGCAACTCCTTCACGGCCGAAGGCTTCCAAACAAGAAATCTTAAAAAAATTCAACAAGATAAAATCTAATTAAAATAGCAATAAAATAATTAAAAAGCAACATCTATGACAGCTAGGCGGAAAGCCTCAAGGCAAGGTAGATAGAACATACATTTGCAAGGTACAATACAAATTGTTGAAGGCCACAATTAACTTTCAAAATTTTAAAATACGTTACCATGACCTTTTAAAGGCAGAAGGCCGCACTGTTTAAGCTTGAAAGATAATTTTAAGAATACAGTTGCAAGGCTGAAAGCCCACAGTTAATTTTCCAAATATTTAAAAAAATATAACCATAAGCCTTAAATTTTAAATAGCTGAAAGCGGATAATTAAACACCGGTGGGAAAGACAATAAAGACAACGGCACTCAGAAGCCTCCAGGGAGGTCGGTCTGCCCTCGTTCATTTAGGTGAGACAGGTGGTGAGCCCAACTACACTTGATCCGTCGGAACCCAACCAGGGGACAGCCACGGACCGACCGACAGAACGACTTGCTTGTCACCAACCGGTACATGAGAAGTCAAACACCAGAATGTTACGGACGTAATTATCCACAACCAAATATGTATATGTATTAAGCTATCAAAACCTTGAGTACTTGAAAGCACTGCTCAACCTTGACGTCCTAGGTCGGTGAGCCTCGAAGCTCGTAGCGATCGGACAGCTCCACACACTCTTCGACACTGCGCAGGGACCGCCAGCGGACCCAGCCGGCCGCGCCGCTCGGAGATATCCTCCCTGGTCGCACTAACCGACCGACTCCTCTCAGAATGCCGACAACATCTCAAATAGTCATCAGTGGAAATAACGCTAACTACACACACAACCTGACAAACACTTGCACGAGGACCTGAACGATACCCAACAGTAACTAAGCACACACGAAGACAAATCGGGAGTCGATGCACACACACACACACACGCACACACACACACACACACACACACACACACAGCCGACTCATGAACGATCGGCCAGCCAAAATGCTTCGTCCGTTAAGACGATCGACCGACGATCCACGAAGACCGTGGCCCGGCTCAAGTGATGCGTGGTGGCAATGGTCGGGCGAGCCATGTCGACGCAGACCTCACTGCTGCTCCACCCGACCGCACTAGTGCCGCATTACAACTCCCCGACTGGCAGGTTCGGACTGAGCTCCAGACGCGTTCCAACTGACTGGCAGACCCGAACTCGGGACCCGAACTCCCTTACGACAAGACAACGACCGGGAAGTACTAGCAGCCGAGCAAAGATACTATGAGAGGGGATATATCGATACACGATGCTAACGCAGGTCATCGTCAGGCAAAGCAGCAACTCAGTGACAGTAGTAATTTAAATTAACGTAGTGAGGTGGAAGTACGTTAAAAACAGGGTATAAAATACATGATGGCGGGAACACGAGCCACGCACGGCTCACACAGTATATGCACATTACTATGTTCTGCAGAAATGATCATCATTTGAACCGTGTCGGCCCGCGGGTTCAAGGACAATATCGATATCGCGGCACAAAGGCGCCTACCGGTAAAATGTGTCTGCTGGTCTCGTTGTCGCTATAAACCGAAGATAATGGATCCGTGTGACTTGAGCAGACGTACAGGATGCCTCGCAGACATACGCGCATACCGTTCCGTCAAATCAGTGAGTTTCGAAGAGGGCGCATTATTAGCGTGAGAAAATGTGATGCATCCATCCAGGAAACTGCTGCTCGTTTGGGATGAAGTGTTTCGGCAGTGCAACGGGTGCGTGCAGAATGGTTCACGGAAGGCCGTAGAACACGACGACGAGATGGGTCAGGTCGCACCACCCAGACCACCACCCGAGAGGATCGATACCTCATTCAGTGGGATGGCAGGACAAATATGCGTCCTCCTCGGCTCTGGCACGGCAGTGTAACACATCGTACGCTATCAGTGGTGGCAGTCGGTCGCCGTTTATCACGGCACGGGTTACGTGCGCGTCGTCCACTTCTCCGCCTACCTTTGACGAATGTACAGAAACGTGCTAAACGGCAGTGGTGTATGGAACGACGTCACTGGGGACAGGAATGACATCAGATAGTGTTTTCGAGCGAGTTCAGGTTATGTTGGTTTGAAAATAATGGCCACATTTTGGTTCGCTACAGACGGGGGGAGCGGCACCACAGTGACTGCGTTCACAGACATACAGCGTCAGCTCGAGGCCTTATGGTGTTGGGTGCTACTGGGTACAACCACATATCACAGTCAGCGAGACCAGGGCACTGTGACCGTTGTGCCCTACGCGAATGACATGCTGTGACCCATAGCCATACCCTTTGTGCACAATACTCCAGATGGCATTTTTCAGCAAGACCACATGTTGGTGCACCAACACGTTCGTTCCTGGTGTCACAGGATGTCAACCTTTGGCCCTGACCCGCCAGATCACCAGACTTATCGCCAATCGACAATGTATGGGACATGGTGTAACGACGGATGCAGCGCCGTGACCCAGTGCCGAAAGCCACAGGAGAACTTTGGAACCAGGTGAATGCAGTATGGATGGCTGCGCCACAGGACGCTATTCGTGCCTTATATGCGTCGATGCCATATCGCATGGAACGAGTTATCAGGGCCTATGGCGGACCCTGTGTCTACTAGCAACAGGACACAAGCTGAACCGAGGTGACTGAAATGCTAATCATTTCTGCAGAACACACTAATGTACAAGCCCTTGAGTATGAACGTCCTGTCTCCAGTCGTTCAGGGTGTTCTGTTTTTTCTGAACGTGAGTGTATATAAATGATCTAGTAGAAAGCGTCGGATGCTTTTTAAGACTGTTCGCAGATGACGGGGTTGCCTGTAAGAACGTAGCAACGCCAGAAGACAGCATAGACTTGTAGAATGACCTACACAGGTTGACGAATGGTACAGGTTCTGGCAGTTGATCCTGAACGTAAATAAATGTAACATATTTTGATCATAAAAAGTAAAAGAAATCCGTTACTGTATAACGACACCATTGATGATAAATCTCTGGAAACAGTATCTACGGTAAAATAAAGAGGAATAGTTATCCGGAGCAACCTTAAATGGAAAGCCCACATCAAGCAAGTACCAGGAAAAACACATACCAGAGATATTGATAGACAGAATCATAAGAAAATGTAAGTCATCCACTAAAGAAATTGCTTACAAAGCATTAGTACGGCCGATTATGTAGTATTCTTCATCAGTACTGGACCCTCGCCAGGTAGGAGTGATAGAAGACGTAGAGAAGATCCAAGGAAGAGCGACGCGCTTCGTCACGACAACGTTTAACCGGCGCGAGTGTGTTATAGGGAGGCTCGACAAACTCCAGTGGCAAACGCTGTTAGAGAGACGTTGTGAATCACGAAGAGGTTCTCTATTGAAGTTCTGAGAGAGTAGTTTCCGAGATGAGTCGGACAACGTATACCTTCCTACCACATAAGCCTCATGAAATGACGACAACGAGAAAATTTGACAAATTAGAGCTAATACAGAGGCTTGCCGACTACTAGTCTTCCCACTCGCCGTTCGCGAATGGAAGAGGCAAGGAGGGATCAGTTAGCGGTACCAGAGGTACTCTCCACAACACAGCGTCAGGTGGCTTGCGCAGTATTGATGTAAGCTATGCGGACGGAATCGGCTATTGCTGTGTAAACACAGTGAAGTGGTGCTCTCGTGTCTGGCTCCGCCGTTACCTGTCCACTGTTTATTTGTTTGCACAAAGCGCGTAGACTTAATAAACAAGAGTACGTACACACACTCGACACACTTCTCTTGAGCCTCTTGCGATACGCTTGAAATTAACATTCAGTTCCATTTCGGACAGTCATAAATGACGATGTATCTGTGGCGACAAGAGAAAATAAGTTTTATCTTACAAGGGAACCTTCCCATCGCACCCCCCTCAGATTTAGTTATAAGTTGGCACAGTAGGTAGACCTTCAAAAACTGAACACAGATCAATCGAGAAAACAGGAAGAAGTTGTGTGGAACTATGAAAAAATAAGCAAAATATACAAACTGAGTAGTCCATGCGCAAGGTAGGCAACATCAAGGACAGTCTGAGCTCAGGAGCGCCGTTGTCCCGTGGGTAGCGTGAGCAGCTGCGGAACGAGAGGTCCGTGGTGCAAGTCTTCCCTCGAGTGAAAAGTTTAATTTTTTATTTTCAGACAATTATTATCTGTTCGTCCGTCCATCCGATGCGAGGTAACTGCGCCGTAGTATGGGGACGCTACACCTAAACAAACATCGAAACACACGACGTCAGTCGACTATATGCGCAAAAACGTTAAAAACATATGTTTTGTCAGAGCACAGGGAAAACTGTGCGACTGTGAAACTGTTGCATTCATTTGTTGCAGTTTATGTGACAAACTCTTATGTTTTCATCACTTTTTTGGGAGTGATTATCACATCCACAAGAAAACCCAAATCGGGCAAGGTAGAGGAATCTTTTTACCCATTCGCCAAGTGTACAAGTTAGGTGGGTCGACAACGTATTCCTGTCATGTGACGCACATACCGTCACCAGTGTTGTATAGAATATATCAGACGTGTTTTCGTGTGGAGGAATCGGTTGACCTATGACCTTGCGATCAAATGTTTTCGGTTCCCATTGGAGAGGCACGTCCTTTCGTCTACTAATCGCACGGTTTTGCGGTGCGGTATACACAGACACTAAACTTATTACAGTGAACAAAGACGTCAATGAACGAACGGACAGATCATACCTTTGCGAAAGTAAAGAAAGTAAACTTTTCACTCGAGGGAAGACTTGCACCACGGACCTCGCGTTCCGCAGCTGCTCACTCTAACCACGGGACCACGGCGCTCCTGAGCTCAGACTATCCTTGATGTTGCCTATCCTGCGCATGGACTACTCAGTTTGTATATTTTGCTTATTTTTTTCATAGTTCCACACAACTTCTTTCTGTTTTCTCGATTGATCTGTGTTCAGTTTTTCAAGGCCTATCCACTGTGCCAAATTATAACTAAACCTGAGGGGGGCGCGATGGGGAGGTTCCTTTGTTAGTACCATAGGCCTGCCCGTCCGGGAAGGCGTTCCGGTTCCCGGCAAAAATCCGGCCAGCCTGTGGATGCTTTTTAAGGCGGCTTTCCAACTGCCTCGGCGAATGCGGGCTAGTCCCCCTCAGTCCGCCTCAGTTTCACCGTGTCGGCAATTGCTACGCAAATACTGTCTCCACGTACGCGTACATCATTATTACTTTACCAAGCAAACATTTGGGGTTACACTCTACGCTCGTCTGATATGAGACATTCCCAGGGGGGAAAGGGGGGGGGGCACTGGGGGCCGAACCGCACAATAAACTTGGGTTCGGTGTGGGGAGACGGTGGAGTGGGTGGACTGCTGTGGCCTGTAGTGGGTTTGTGAACCACTGAGGGCTACTCCGGGACGAAGCATCTCCGTCGTTTCTAGGTCCGCAGATTAATACATACATACATACCGTAGGCCTATCTTCCAGCGACTTACTACAACAGAACCTAACGTGGCAGCTCCATTTGCGTTTCAACTATAGTACATTTCTTGAAAATGATTTTGGAGAAGTTTCAATGCCAATATCACCGAACGTTGTATTACTGTACTTATCTTTTCAAGTGTTTTCCTAGGCCATTGAACTATATAGATACATTAAAGAAATCCATATATATATCTCGACTGACACTAGAGTTAAGCGTATTTACCTTGAAACAAAACTACGCGATCCTCAGCATGCTCTAATTTGCCTAAAACCTCGTTCCGATCTCTTGAACTATTCACGAAATAAAATATGCATTAACGTCTTACGTGACCTACTCTATGTAGCCTACGCATTTCATTCCACCCTTCGCCCTTATTTAATTCGTGTCAGCGATCACGTGTGGAACACTCCCGCAGTACTGACCTAATATGTATCCCGCAATAAAACTGACTCTGTCGAATACGTTCAGCGTTTTCTCTGTCGCCAGTCACACACAATAATTCTTCACTACAATGTATACTAGTTATGAGCGGTCGACAGTGTACTGGAAGAACAGAGATGCCGGTTGGACAGTGGATACCGTTGTAAGGTGACATGTCATTTTGATTTTTGTGAGTTATCGACGCGCAAGACACAGAGAGAGCAAGTTATGTCACTGTTAAATAATCTTTGGTCTTGTTGTGGCACAGTTTTTGCCTCTGGACAGTTTGAAACATTCTTAGTTGAAGTGTAGTAGGTGATGGACGTATTCAGTAGTGCTGTGTTGACTTGAGATTGTATATGTTGGATGCAGAAAGATTTATCGTAAAGGACAGCAAGGATGAATATGATGCGTATATTGAAAGGCGAAAAGAAAATAAATTTTGAGTATATTATTTTTTTAAAGAGAAGAAGTTTGAGTAAGAGTGCAGCACTGCGCAGCTACTTTGTCGGAATAATTATTGTCAGCTAAAGTCATGCATTAACATATCATTTGATTAAATTGTTTGGTTTGTACAGAATTCTCTGTTAACGCTGTAACCTTTTTAAATCATTGTTCACTTTTTTAAGCACAGTACTGTTCTGACCAATGTTATGTGTGAAACTCACGCAAAATTTTGTCTTTTTGGATACATACTTCATTCTAAAACCGTTGCCTTGGAATATCATTTCATAGGATCAGTTACTATCCTCATCCCACTATTTAAAGAATATTTATTATTACATATTACCACATTGCACCATGTGGCATGTAGCAGGTTCAATACTGTTTCGAAATTTTATTTAAAAATTCAAATCTAGCTTAGGCACTGCCTGCTTGCTATTTGCTGCTGTGCTGTCGAGACATGCATGCATGCATCATGTTGCGCATTTAACATAAAGAGAATCTTTATTCACACCACTTACAGTTCAATTCAAATTACGTTCTGTTTAGTCAAGGGCTAACATACAAGTTTAACTTAGATAATAGTTTGTGGGTACGTAGTTTTTGGTAATATATTGACTCTTTATAGAGTGTGAGATAAATTTGGGCTAAATTTCGTACAGAAACACATAGCAAGTAACTTACACCGTATCTGTGCTGCAAGTGCGATAAGCAGAGACGATGCGAACACGTGGACGGTGCCTCGCCGTAGCGGGGGCGGGGATTGGGGGATTCACCTGAAAGGGCCGCACCGAGGATCCGTGATCTAGCTCTGCGCCTCTCGTGTGAAACGAAGCGTAGCATTCAGTGTAGAGCAATGGCTCCCAAGCTGGGCGTAATTACCGCTGAGGGGTAAAATTTAATAATACTGAGGGACAAAAACAGAAGGGTGCAATTGTGTTTCGGTCACAAAACTAAATTATTTTTAAAACATTAGTATATTATCACTGTTCCGTAAGATTGTACTTCTGAGCACTTAAGTTACAAATAATTACATTTTTTTTCAAACACTAGCATCAACTCATGAAGTGTTGTTGTGGTTACAACTTGTTACATGACTGTATGAAGATCTTCCTCACATAGTCCACCAACTACACACATACTTGGTACCATGCATCTGCAACAGTAAAACTGAGCACATACATCAGATATGGTAAAATGTATCGTGAAAATCATTCTCCGAATTCCTCTGCAGTTTCCACAGAAATTGCTTCATTATTTAATTCGGTACAATATACGAACTACACTCCTGGAAATGGAAAAAAGAACACATTGACACCGGTGTGTCAGACCCACCATACTTGCTCCGGACACTGCGAGAGGGCTGTACAAGCAATGATCACACGCACGGCACAGCGGACACACCAGGAACCGCGGTGTTGGCCGTCGAATGGCGCTACCTGCGCGGCATTTGTGCACCGCCGCCGTCAGTGTCAGCCAGTTTGCCGCGGCATACGGAGCTCCATCGCAGTCTTTAACACTGGTAGCATGCCGCGACAGCGTGGACGTGAACCTTATGTGCAGTTGACGGACTTTGAGCGAGGGCGTATAGTGGGCATGCGGGAGGCCTGGTGGACGTACCGCCGAATTGCTCAACACGTGGGGCGTGAGGTCTCCACAGTACATCGATGTTGTCGCCAGTGGTCGGCGGAAGGTGCACGTGCCCGTCGACCTGGGACCGGACCGCAGCGACGCACGGATGCACGCCAAGACCGTAGGATCCTACGCAGTGCCATAGGGGACCGCACCGCCACTTCCCAGCAAATTAGGGACACTGTTGCTCCTGGGGTATCGGCGAGGACCATTCGCAACCGTCTCCATGAAGCTGGGCTACGGTCCCGCACACCGTTAGGCCGTCTTCCGCTCACGCCCCAACATCGTGCAGCCCGCCTCCAGTGGTGTCGCGACAGGCGTGAATGGAGGGACGAATGGAGACGTGTCGACTTCAGCGATGAGAGTCGCTTCTGCCTTGGTGCCAATGATGGTCGTATGCGTGTTTGGCGCCGTGCAGGTGAGCGCCACAATCAGGACTGCATACGACCGAGGCACACAGGGCCAACACCCGGCATCATGGTGTGGGGAGCGATCTCCTACACTGGCCGTACACCACTGGTGATCGTCGAGGGGACACTGAATAGTGCACGGTACATCCAAACCGTCATCGAACCCATAGTTCTACCATTCCTAGACCGGCAAGGCAACTTGCTGTTCCAACAGGACAATGCACGTCCGCATGTATCCCGTGCCACCCAACGTGCTCTAGAAGGTGTAAGTCAACTACCCTGGCCAGCAAGATCTCCGGATCTGTCCCCCATTGAGCATGTTTGGGACTGGATGAAGCGTCGTCTCACGCGGTCTGCACGTCCAGCACGAACGCTGGGCCAACTGAGGCGCCAGGTGGAAATGGCATGGCAAGCCGTTCCACAGGACTACATCCAGCATCTCTACGATCGTCTCCATGGGAGAATAGCAGCCTGCATTGCTGCGAAAGGTGGATATACACTGTACTAGTGCCTACATTGTGCATGCTCTGTTGCCTATGTCTATGTGCCTGTGGTTCTGTCAGTGTGATCATGTGATGTATCTGACCCCAGGAATGTGTCAATAAAGTTTCCCCTTCCTGGGACAATGAATTCACGGTGTTCGTATTTCAATTTCCAGGAGTGTAATTCACAGCACAACAGCAATTGTGTGATGGCGACTACACTGCTGTAGGGCCAACGCTTTATTATTATTATTATTAATATTAATTAGTGGTAGTAGTAGTTGCAGTGATCAGACACAAAGCGTTAGTAGAATGAAGTCTTCCAGTTTCTATCAGTTCAGAAGTAGGAAGTCCAGCAATCAAATGATTTACATACAGTAGGTCTAAGTGTAGGGTGTTTCAAAATGAATATATGGGTTATAAGGCTTTATATTATTTATAACAGCACCCCCTCCCCCCCCCCCCCCCCCCCCGTCCCATCACCAGCGAGTCATTAGGTGAGTTGTTCTGAAACATTGATCAGCATATCTAGAGTAATTCTTGCAACAACGCTGTTCCTAAAGTCGGGAAGATCAGCTGGTAACTGAGGCACATACACTTAATCCTTCAGGAACCCGGAAAGGTAAACATCACATGACGTCAGATCGTGTGTGAAGGTGGAGGTCACACAAAACAAGCTCTGTCATTCGACTTCTTGTGGCCAATCCAACGGTCAGATACAATCACGTACGGAGTAAGGCCAGTGAGGCAGCGTACCGTCTTTCTTCCAAATAAAGTTCTGTGGTTCAGCTTCTTCCAATCGAGGAAAGAGCCATAGTTCTAGCGCATTAAAGTAAGAAATACTAGTTACAGTTCCTTCACTGAAAAATAAAGGCTCATAAACTTTCCACCAGAGCATGACACAAAAAACATTCAGTTTGGTGAAATGTCGATCCGTCACTGAAGACGATACAACCCAGAAAATCTTCATCCTCACGCAGCAACATTTCGTTTGCACAGCTCGCACGTAATCTGTGGTCTGCAGGCTTTGGAGCTTCGTACAAGTATACAAACAAAACTGTTCGAGTTGCGCTATTATTTGATGTATTATTTACATTTTAAAGTTGCATGTAATAAACGCTACAAAGATTTAATACTCGTATTTTCGTAGTGAGACATCCTTTGTAGTGCACACATTTTAATTTGGTTGATTTGAAGTTATAGAGCAGGCTGTGGGTAAACCAAGTGTCACTAGGGTGCAGAGGAAACATGTTTTGTGATTGGTGTCCACCCTCACTAGGGATAGTTAGCTTCCTTTTCCGAGAAGCAGTTTTTACGTAACACTTGTAATAATCTGATAACTGCTTCATCCTTCTATAAAAGGAGCCTTTTGAGAAATAAGCCTCATCAGTTGTCTCTCTGACTCATTGGCTCGTGTTGTAAGAAAATACCAAATGAAACCTAAGCATCATCTATCTTTTATCGTTTTAAAAAAGAAATTGTTCAAAAAATAATTCTTTTTCATTACAGATTTTGTTTAGGTACTGATGATGGTGGATGGAGGGGTCGGGGTACTAGCTAATATCTGACTGCACTCAGGGGTAACGGTCTAAGAAAGGTTGGAAACCACTGCTGTAGAGCAAATCGCTTCATATCTCTTCATCTGAATGCGTGGCTTCCCGTGTGGAAGGGTCTTTATCCAGAAGCTACTGCTGCCGCGATAGAGATAAAAGACACACGGCGGCTCGGAATGTTAGACCACACATACGTACAGAGAGTGCACGACTCAATTTCCTCTGTGCTAACGTTTGAAACCATCATCAAAGTTATGTAACGGAAGACAAACAGACGCTCTATGCCAAGCGAAATTGACAGTCACCGTTTCCGTCATTTACTGCTGAAATGAAGCAACGCGCGCCAAGACAGGTCCGGCTTCGTGATTGTTGCGGGTGAGTCCAGGTACAAATACGAGCAGCGTCGCTGGAAATGGGTCAGTCCCAAAGCTGGGAACCTTGACGGCTGTTGCTCTCATGGGGTTTGTGCAGCAGATGTGGCGAAAAAGGAGGAGTGTCAGAACAAGCTGAAAGCTGGCTTCTTACAGCTCTTACAGAATCTATAATAATTTACAGTCAAGTATTAAAGCAAATCTGAATACAATTGCTACTCAAAAAAACGAGGTGCATTCACTGACACAACATTTTCAATATATTTAAAACTACAGAAGTTAATATTTCACAGTGAGTAAAACTTTACATGATGAACCTCTAAATTAATAACTTTTAAACGCTTAAAGCGATTTCGAAAAACGATGTCTCATATGATAGTACTGAAGAACACCTATCATCTCGGAAAGCCACTCATCTGTATATATTTTATTTACTGACTTATCATCTATTTATATCTTTCTTATTACTCAAATATTTGTCAGGACATTGTATTCTCCACAATCACACAGCATATGAATACCTCATATTATGATATATTTGTGTCGTTATTTAATGACCAGTTTACTACTTTGCCAGTAACTTTTTTTAATGTTCATTGCAATTGATATTAAAAAAATGATAATTTATAAGCGGTCAATCGCATGTGCTGCCGCACAACACAACTGAAAAGAGACCCAAAAGACGCTTCTGTCAAGAAGATATCAATAATTGTTTTAACAATATTTAACGACAATTCATCGTCATTTAAAATGAATGCGCTAGCGCGATAATACTAGCTTATTGTCCGCGGCGGGTGGTCTTACGGTAGCGTTCTCGCTTTCCACGCACGGGGTCCCGGGTTCGATTGCCGGCGGGGTCAGGGATTTTCTCTGCCTCGAAATGACTGGCTGTTGTGTGTCTTTCATCATCATTTCATCCGCATTCACCCGCAAGTCACCGAAGTGGTGCGGCGGCCGAACCGCCTCGCGAGGGGTCTCCCGGCCACCAATGCCATACGCTGATTATTATTACTAGTTTATTAATTTCTGAAGAAACATTTATCTCTAATTATTGTGAATGAGCTATGCGTGACTGAATATTTATAATATTTCTTTATTTAAATATTGTTGCAATACATTAGCTTAGTCTGGGAAGTTGTCGAGCCAAATTATGTCCATAGAACTTAAGAACAATGCTTTTTCGTGGGGATGGCCTTCAGCCTATGGGAAAGCAGACAGTAGCAGAACACTAAGGGAGCTGTAGAGGGCAAAAACTGTAGAGGAAGACAGAGATTGGAATACGTCAAGCAAATAATTGAGGACGTAGGTTGCAAGTGCTACTCCGAGATGAAGAGGTTAGCACAGGAAAGAAATTCGTGGCGGGCCGCATCAAACCAGTCAGTAGACTGATGCCGAAAAAAAAAAAAAAAAAAAAAAAAAAAAAAAAAAAAAAAAAAAAAAAAAAGGGAGACAACTGAAGACTGGAACCTTTCCACTGAAGAGCTCAAGGGAGCGTTTCTGGATTCTGGATACTTTTACGTTTGTGCTTGGAGTAGGTAGACCTGCCTGTAGCAATGAGTGATATTCAACCGTGTAGGTGATTGATTCTGGTTGGTGGACGACAGCTACAACACTCTACCTTTTGAAAGGAATGTGCTCCTGGAGAAGAAAAAATGGCTCTGAGCACTATGGGACTTAACATCTGAGGTCATCAGTCTCCTAGAACTTAGAACTATTTAAACCTAACTAACCTAAGGACATCACACACATCCTGCTCGAGGAAGGATTCGACCCTGCGACCGTAGCAGCAGCGCGGTTCCGGACTGAAGCGCCTAGAACCGCTCGGCCACTCCGGCCGGCTCCTGGAGAAGACTCTGACTTTTTCTGCTTGTACTGCGGAGCTTAGGTTAGACATTATGTGAGTTTCTACTCATCATGTTGCATGTGGTAATTTGCAAATCATCATATCGAACTCTGAACTGTTTTGAGCTGGTGAATATTTTGTGTATTGTGATTACGAAATTGGGTTAGCTTTTTTATATCTTTGATCACTATTTAGTTTCGGGGTTTTGCTACCATTCTCTCAATGTAGCTTCATTGCATTTGATAAGGGTATTTTCTGTCTGTATTTTCACTGAATATCGTAGGACAGCTACCTGTTAATCTGCGATGTCATTTCTTGAATAAACATTATTCAACATAATTCTCTGTCATCCACATCAGTAGAAAGGAGATGGGGTTACGGGTGCAATGTTGATATCAAATTAATATGCAAAATAATTAAACTGATCAATCAAGCACCCCCCAACCCCTACAACACCCACCCCCGCCCCCGACCACGCCCATCCCGGACCCCGGATGACCACACGCGTTTTTCTTAGCGCGCATGTGTGCCTCAGGCCCCTCCTCCCTTCCCCGTCTTCACCTTCCCCCTCTCCTAACCTACCGTATTGCTGGGAATATCGAATTTTGGTGGGAATTTCTTTGTCCCAGGGCTGTGCTGACGCGCCATCTCACCCTCCACTCAGGAATTGGCGGGAAATTAAAATTGGCTTTGCCCTTTCCCGGACTTGAACCTTTGTCCTCCTGGTTGGAAAGCCGAAGTTCACCCCCCTTAAAACAATTATGTTACAAGGGGCACTTGGCACTGATGGGAAATTAAAATTGGTGGTACACTTTCCTCGACTCGAAGCCTGATTCTATTGGATGGAAAGCCCAAGTGCACCCCCTAACACATGGAAATTGTCCGGAGAAGCTTAGAATTAACGGGAAATTAAAAATGGTGGTGCCCTCTCTGGGACTCGAACCTTGATTCTACTGGATGGAAAGCACAAGTGCACCCCTCCCCGCGCTCCCTCCAACACATGGAAACTGCCCAATTGCAGGAGAGGAAGAGAGACACACTCGAAATCTACCCTTCACCTACAAGCTGGCGGGAAAAAGGCAGAGGTGTAAGGTACTATCTTTATTCTTTTTGGTGGGAAATACATTCAACTGATGCGATGCTGGTGTTGGACAGAGAAGAGTTTAATAAGTGTGTTACCTGTAAGCATACACTATCTATCGCTACAGCCGCCTACTCAAAAGCCATCCTGCAGCCCAGGAAATCAAAGACAATACACTTTATCACAACTGATGAAAAAAATGCGTCACAGTTCTAATTACACTTCGAAAATGTGAAAAAAAGGAAACCAGCACTTGTCATGAACGAGTCATAATGCAACACATGTACTGGGAAAATTGTCGTCCTAAAGGACTGCAGAGGGGGCGGTAGTTGGACGTGCGTTCTCCTCGATGTACAATCACAAACTGCTGAAAACCAGGGCCCTCTCACCTCCCCCCACGCCTCCCCCTCCCCCTCAACCATGCCTCCCTCCATCCACCGACAGGGAGGACACATGCATCTTCAAACAACCAGATGCTCCGCAGAACGTCTCGTTCCCCCACTGCCCGCCCGCTGCTGTTTTTCTGAGGCTCAACTTCCTACCTGTCTACTGCCGTAGGCCCAACCAGGCCCTCCACTGTCACTCGCGATACGCGGCATGCCTTGAGGCAACGGTCCTAGACAACACAAAAGGGAAATTTACCAGCATAACTCCATCCATCCGGAGAACGTTCCAGATGGTCCGCAGCATTCGGCTGTCCACTGTCTGGCTGCCGCCTTAAAGCGACACTCCTATGCCAACACAATAGCGTGTATAGTCAACTAAATAATAGGAGATAATAGGACGGGCACCTAAAGTGCAACTTGTTCATCTAAAGTACAGTGACACAGCCGCTCCTAATGGTTAGTGAGCACACCTGCAACGGCGACCTTACACAGACTAGGTAGGCCTCAACGCATCCAATAGGCCTCTCGTTCTACTATGGAAAACACTTTCATTTGATGTCAATGCATCTGTAATCAAGTGCGTATTAAAAAAAAGGAAAATATAATTGCAACGATAATAATTGTCCAATTTCTTTTAGTCGTATGGGCTAAATCGGTATAGTTTTTACGTTCGACTGCAGGATACAATTTGCATCTCATTATTTTGTGATGTCCAAGAAAGTGCACAGTCACCGATCATAAATGATAAGCAGAGACATATCCACTATGTGTAAACTCAGGAAAAAATGAACTTTGACTATGTTCCTGCGAAAATTACCGATCACCGCAGAATCTTTTCGTTATCCCGAAATATATTAAAACTGTATATTTTGAATGTCATTTTCCATGTACCAATTGCGTCGCTTTACAACAGTCTTAATTTAATTTCATATTCCTTGCTAGAAATATGTACGTCATTTGAAGATGACCGTCTCTACAATGCGCATCCGTGAATACATGTAACTTCCTTGTCAGAATTTGTACCATAGCGGCTGACCCATGCTAATCTCTCTCGCTCGTGAGTTGTCATCACTGGACGACAAATAAACATTCCGCCTCTCACATCCTTTACCCCCACAGTGTCCGTGCTATTTAACTCCTCTGCCGCTGACGTAAGCGGCCAATGTTACTCAGATCACGGCCGACTTCACAAACAGGAACTAAAATTAAGCGCACCTTGAAATATTATTGCCGCGCTGAGTGGCCGCGCGGTTAGAGGCGCTCTTATTGATATTTTACAAAATCGACTGTTAGTTGATAGGTGTACCCATACATATTATAAAAATGTATGTACAGTTACTTCCACAATAAAGTGTTCGCTATAATGTCAAATGTAACGTCCGCAGGGATATCTCTGGTAGTGGTCTCGAATCTGTAACCAATGCGCTTTTGCACAGTGTATAGATTAACAGCGTGAGAGTTTAATGTTTTCTTTTGTCGGTTGCAGTTTTGGCTGTTTGCACTTATTTACAGCCAGTTTAAACGCTAAAAAATGTGTAATATTTATCAAAAATGCCTTCTGTGGTCCGTTAAGGATCTATTTGGTTCAAGCGAGTCAAACTGGGTGCTCCAAGAGGATAATGATCCGAAGCATCGCAGCCATCTCTGTACAGAGTGGAAACAAGAGAGTGGGGTGTCCACGATGGATTGGCCTGCAACGTCTCCGGATGCAAATCCGATCGCAATTTTTGGTCATATATTGAGATAAAGTTTAAAGGAAAGCAGCTGTCTTATAACATGAGGACGATATGGAGATCGTTAACGAGAGAATATACAGAAAATCTCGTGAAAAGCTTGCCAAAAAGGCGCCAAGCTATAATCGATAACGGCGGTGATTGGATTAAGTATTAGGTAATTGTGCAATTAGTAATAACATGTATTTTCTTTTAAACACGTATTTATAATAGTGTCTTTTATTTCATACTGATAACGGCGTACAGTGTCTTGTGGAACTGACTATATGTATGTGTGCGTAATTTCGACATCTCCTTCAAAACCAATGGACCAATTGCAACCGAACTTGGTACACATAACGCTTACTGTCAGGCAACAATCGCTGTGGGGGTAAGAGCCACTAACCTAACTTAGTTCAAGAAATATAACGTCATAAACAATGCGATGCGTAAAAAAATCTGCATCGAGAATGGCGTTCAAATTTATTGCTTCTGTGCTAGTGACTCTATTCGCAATAAATTTTGCAGACAGTACCCAAATACGTCGCTAAACGCACCTGCAAAATTATATCATAGTACCAGAGGTAGTTCAGCAGATTCGACGTCATAAACACTGAAAAACTGTCTCATTGTGCACGACGTTTTAATTTTTTACTTTTGTACTAGTTACTCTATTCGCAACACGTTTTACAGACAATATTCACATACGCCGCTGAAAGTATCAACAAAATTATATCATTGTATGACACATAGATTAGGGGATATGACGTCATAAACCAGAGATGTGCGAAAAAACGTTGCATCATTCATGACGTTTAAAAGTTATTACATCTTTGCTACTAACTCTATTCACAACATATTTGTCAAAGAATACGCACATATACCGCTGAACGTATCTACACAAATATGACATTCTACGAGACACATTTTAAGAGATATGACATCATAAATAAAGAGACGCATGAAAAAGTGCCATATACACTACTGGCCATTAAAATTGCTACATACGAAGATGACGTGCTACAGACGCGAAATTTAACCGACAGGAAGAAGATGCTGTGATATGCAAATGATTAGCTTCTCAGAGCATTCACACAAGGTTGTTTGACATGAGGAAAGTTTCCAACCGATTTCTCATACACTAAACAGCAGTTCACCGGCGTTGCTGGTGAAAAGTTGTTGTGATGCCTCGTGTAAGGAGGAGAAATGCATACCATCACGTTTCCAACTTTGATAAAGGTCGGATTGTAGCCTATCGTGATTGCGGTTTATTGTATCGCGACATTGCTGCTCGCGTTGGTCGAGATCCAATGACTGTTAGCAGGATATGGAATCGGTGGGTTCAGGAGGGTAATACGGAACACCGTACTGGATCCCAACGGCCTCGTATCGCTAGCAGTCGAGATGACAGGCATCTTATCCGCATGGCTGTAACGGATCGTGCAGCCACGTCTCGATCCCTGAGTCAACAGATGGGGACGTTTGCAAAACAACAACCATCTTCACGAACAGTTCGACGACGTTTGCAGCATCATGGACTATCTGCTCGGAGACCGTGGCTGAGGTAACCCTTGACGCTGCATCACAGACAGGAGCGCCTGCGATGGTGTACTCAGCGACGAACCTGGGTGCACGATTGGCAAAACGTCATTTTTCGGATGAATCCAGGTTCTGTTTACAGCATCATGATGGTCGCATCCGTGTTTGGCGACATCGTGGTGAATGCACATTGGAAGCGTGTATTCGTCGTCGCCATACTGGCGTATCACCTGGCATGATGGTATGGTGTGCCATTGGTTACACATCTCGGTCACCTCTTGTTCTCATTGACGGCACTTTGAACAGTGGGCGTTACATTTCAGATGTGTTACGACCCGTGGCTCTACCCTTCATTGAATCCCTGCGAAACCCTACATTTCAGCAGGATAATGCACGACCGCATGTTGCAGGTCATGTACGGGCCTTTCTGGATACAGAAAATGTTCGACTGCTGCCCTGGACAGCACATTCTCCAGATCTCTCACCAACTGAAAACGTCTGGTCAATGGTGGCCGAGCAACTGGCTCGTCACAATACGAAAGTCACTACTCTTGACGAACTGTGGTATTGCGTTGAAGCTGGATGGGCAGCTGTACCTGTACACGCAATCGAAGCTCTGTTTGACTCAATGCCCAGGCGTATCAAGGCCGTTATTACGGAAAGAGGTGGTTGTTCTACGTACTGATTTCTCAGGATGTATACACCCAAATTGCGTGAAAATGTAATCACACGTCAGTTCTGGTATAATATATTTGTCCAATGAATTCCCATTTATCATCTGCATTTCTTCTTGATGTAAGAATTTTAATGGCCAGTAGTGTATTTATCTTTACCATTAAGATGCTCCTATAGTCGCCTCAACTAAACGAAATCCCTAACACCTGGCAGCGCTTTTGATGGCTTTCAACTGCGTAGCGCAAACTGCTGTAGGCAAAGAGAATGGATATCTGTAGAGCTATGAAGAGGCGTTATATTGAGACGTTTTCCAAATTTCGTTGTAGACATGCGAAGCACCTGCGCCCAGCGTATTGAAATACACTGCTCCTTAATTTGGATAATGTACTTACACACTCAATTGATAATTACGATACACAGACAAATGAATAAACAAATTGTAACCATACAGGATCGCTGGATTAGCTGTCAATCGTAGCTGTCAAACCCACAACAGTATGTCCAAGAGATAAAAGACCTAGCTTACATCTGCGAACAACAGCAATTAATAGAGATTAAGAGGAATATTTAAGAACTTAGCTGAAGCTGGAAACTGTTGCGAAACAAGCGCTGTATCATTGGAGGGATACAGAGGCGAGCGAGTGTGCCAGGATTTACCCCATTTCACTGCTAGTAGCGCCACGGCAGCACAACGCGTCTGTGCGTATCACACAAGTATTGCACCATAATTTAGTAATGGAATTAAAAGTTACAGTTGCTTTTCCAAACTTTGTTAGCATGTGATTTAGTATATTAATTTGTAAACTGTCAAATCTCAGAATGATCAGGTCAATATTTTCCCCTGAATACATCGTTTTAAGAAAATAATAAGTGGCGCTAAATAATAAGGCTGGAAACCCAATAACTGGTTATAATGTGCAGACGTATGTCAAAATTAACTGGTGCAAGTCTCAAAGTGGTGAAACAAATATTTTGGTCAGAATGCGCGTTTTTAAGAAAAATTGAAGGAGTTAAATATTAGACGTAGAAATATGAAAATTTGTATGCAGCTTCAGTTCAACATAAAAACATTAATTATGTAACCTCACTGAGCCACCTCTAATAGTTTTCGAGTAATCTGCAGAAAACTAAATTTGGAACTAAAACGTCCATATTTGTAGTAGATTAAGTTCAAATGTTCAAATGTGTGTGAAATCTTATGGGACTTAACTGCTAAGGTCATCAGTCCCTAAGCTTACACACTACTTAACCTAAATTATCCTAAGGAAAAACACACATACCCATGCCCGAGGGAGGACTCGAATCTCCGCCGGGACCAGCCGCACAGTCCATGACTGCAGCGCCTAAAACCGCTCGGCTAATCCCGCGCGGCGCTAGATTAAGTATCTGTTATATTAATGCTAGAAAGTTTGGTTAAAGCAGGTGATGAAACCTATTAAATAGCAGAGCTATAACTGGTTTCAAGGCTTGGATGAAAATAATATCAAATACAACGTCTCTTAAAGTTGTAGTTCAGAGGTCAGGCTCTACTGTCAGTTCCGTTCTGAAAATTCTAGACGGCAAAGTTTAAATGCTGGCGAGCTAAAGCTTTTACTGTGATTTTAACAAATTTAACTAAATGCATACAAAAATTACGAAGATACTAAATTAATACACAACTGTGTACGAGAAAGCGGCCGTTTAGAGGCCGCTACCGTGGGCATAGGGCGGACAAGAGCAGGTGTTCCATTGGCCGTCCGCTGCGCCGTATATATACGAGTAAATACAGCCCGAGAGCCAAGACTAGTCTTCACTTCGCACCCAGCCATTCGACAATATTCTAATACTTCAAATATTTTCTCCTATTACTTATGAATGATAATATATTATTATTAGTAACCCGCCGCCCCACAAAACGACCTATACAACAGCAAGATAATAAGACAGCCACAGCGCCACGATGCTATATGAAAGTAAGTACTAGCCCACAGTAAAACAAAATTGTTGTTTGTTATAATGTTATAACTTTCAACAAAGCGTATTTGGTTGCAGATAGCCTGAAGATGGCAACAATGCTGAAATAGAACTACTGCTAATGTAAAACGTTTAGCAAGTAACAATTATAGCAGCATTATACTACGTTACCGTCTTTTATTTTATTGCTGTCTTTTATTTTATTATACATTTGTACATTTTGTACAATTTCACAGGTGTTTTGACGAAGGCATGTAAAAGAAATTTTTTCGATATTACATTTCAAACAAAGCTCATTTTTTGTTTTCGTTTTTAACAGAAAATTGACGAAATGAATACCCCTGTAATGCCGAGTTTGGTCAGCTAGTCTTATCATAAAATATGGCTGAGAATCGCGGGCCGCATGAACTCTTGAGGCGGGCGGAAGTTTGACGACCAGTGATGTGGGCCTATGTGGTCTGAGCTGGAACTCACCGCCTCGGCGCAGGTAGCCAGCCGAACCCCCCAGAGCGCTTGACTGGAGAGGACTGGAGCGTCCAGCGACCGCCACAGCGCGGAGCCTCATTGGATAACTGCCGCCACTTTGCAGGACACGCGCGACCTTCGCACGGTCCGGGCTGCACATTAAACACTTGAGCAAACTACGGACAGTTGCTCCGCAGCCGGCGGTCACTTGAACGCTGGCACAACGCAACAAGGCGTGGGGCCGTCACGTGAGGGGAGTAGGGCAGCGGCGGAGGGAGAGGGCGGGACAAACAGCAAGTCATGTCTGCCGGGAAGGGACCTTCCAACGCGCTCCCGTGGGGCATCCTGCTCTACCGCCAACCTGCATTCGGTGTTCCTTAGCAGCTGATCTGCCTTTAGAAACGGGGTCCACACCCCGTGTCTGCGGCATTGCGTTGCAAATTCACTTCTGATCACAACGAATCTGTAAACGTGAATACGCCATTGTTGCTCTACTGCAGTCCCATTCGTTATACACTGAAGCGCCGAAGAAATTGGTATAGCCAAGCTTATTCAAATATAGAGGTATGTAAACAGGCAGGATACGGCGCTGCGGTCGACAACGTCTATATAAGACAACAAGTGTCTGGCGCAGTTGTTAATGCTGCTACAATGGCAGGTTATCAAGATTTAAGCGAGTTTGAAAGTGGTGTTATGGGACACAGTATCTCCGAGGTAGAGATGAAGTGCGGATTTTCCCGTACCACGATACCAAGCGTGTACCGTGAATTTCAGGAATCCGGTAAAACATCAAGTCTCTGACATCGCTGCGATCGGAAAAAAGATACTGCAAGAACGCGACCAACAGCGACTGAAGAGAATCTTTCAACGTGACAGAAATACAGCCCTTCCGAAAATTGCTGCAGATTTCAATGCCGAGGCATCAAAAAGTATCAGAGTGCGAACCATCCAACGAAACATGATCGATATTGGCTTTCGGAGCCAAAGGCCCACTGCGTCTCGCCTGGGTCCGTCAACACCGACATTGGACTGTTGATGACTAAAAACATGTTGCCTGGTCGGACGAGTCTCGTTTCAAACTGTATCGAGCCGATGGACGTGTACGGGTATGGAGACAACCTCATGAATCCATAGACCCTGCATGTTAGCAGAGGACTGTTCAAGCTGGTGGAGGCTCTGTAACGGTGTAGGCCGTAGGGCGTGCGCAGATGGAGTGATATGAGATCCCTGATAGGTCTAGATACTACTCTGACAACCGATCTAACAACTCTGACAGGTGACACTTTCGTAAGCATCCTGTCTGATCATCTGCATCCATTCATGTGCACTGTGCATTCCGACGGACTTCGGCAATTCCAGCAGGACAATGCGGCATCCTACACGTCCAGAAGCACTTTTCTGAGTTTAAAGACTTCCGCTGGCCACCAAACTCCCCAGACATGAACATTATTTTGCATATCTGGGATGCCTTGCAACCTGCTGTTTAGAAGAGATCTCCATCCCCTCGTACTCTCACGGATTTATGGACAGCCCTGTAGGATTCATGATGTCAGTTCTCTCCAGCACTACTTCAGACGTTAGTCGAGTCTACGCCAAGTCGTGCTGTGGCACTTCTGCATGCTCACGGGGGCCCTACACAATATTAGGCAGGTGTACCAGTGTCTTTCCCTCTTCAGTGTATTTGAGTCTTGGACCTGTTTGAAGGTCCTTTCCTGTACTGGTAACACAATTCAAGATTTCGATAGTTAATGTTGTGGATCTTGCACGCTAATTGTCCAACTTTCTCTTTTCTGTCTTTCTAATGTTACATGACCACATTGTTACCGAACTGGTGCTTTGGAGATTGGCTTTCGATAACGGCTGACGCACGTAAGGTGGTACTTGCTTCTGTTGTTACCTCAGTATGGTAATCAAACCACTACTAGGCTTACAGAGTAATGATCACTACAGTTCAGTGGTTCCCAACATTTCTTATCCCATTACCCCTGTGTGCAATTAGATATTACTCCCCCACGTTATCACCAACTTTAGCACATAACTAAATTGTAGAAGTAAAGACTTTTCTTGGAACACTTGAGTTTTTAAAATGATGAAAGATGAACTGTATTTAGATTGTGTGTGTATGTGTGTTAGAATGACGAAGGAATCCGTAGTGCATCGGAATTGCTACTCACAACTCCGCAGATACACGTATGTGTGTTAGAATGACCAAGGAATCCGTAGTGCATCGGAATTGCTACTCACAACTCCGTAGATACACGTTAGAAAACATACTTCCCCTACACTACTCCTCTCGATTGCGGTACTTGTTTGACCTGCACACTGCAACCGCTTTCAAAATCAACCAAATTAAAAAGTGTGCACTATACTTACTGTTCGTAAATCATTTTATTGTTGTACTCCTTGCTTCTGAAATGGCAGAAATTGGCAGATTTCAGGATGTTAATGCTTTCGGTCTAACCACAACTACTAATAGTAATAGTAATACTACTAATAATAATACTAATAATACTGTACACAGTCCGCAGCTCGTGGTCGTGCGGTAGCGTTCTCGCTTCCCGCGCCCAGGTTCCCGGGTTCGATTCCCGGCGGTGTCAGGGATTTTCTCTGCCTCGTGATGACTGGGTGTTGTGTGCTGTCCTTAGGTTAGGTAGTTCTAAGTTCTAGGGGACCGAGGATCATAGATGTTAAGTCCCATAGTGCTCAGAGCCATTTGAACCATACTGTACACAACACTATAGTAGGCCTTATGTAGTTACTGCTGTGTCGTGCTATCAATTTATTTATCTGCTTCGGACCGAGTAATGAAGTAATTTCTGGACTAGTGCAGATACTATCTACAACTTTGAGAAGGCGTTTTCTTGAAGTATTTAGCATTTGTTAACTATATGTCTCACTTTTATCAACAGCGATGTAAGGGACTAAGTACAACATATGTGTGTAGTGGGTGGACTACGTGAGGAACCTGTAACCTCCACCACATTAATGCCAGTAATTGAGAAGAAGTAATTATTGATAACTTGTATAATCAGTATGAAAGTGTTCCAAAATTGTGATAATACTAATGATCTTTTGAAAATAATTTTGGTTCGTGACTGAAACCGAATCGAATCATTTAGTTTTTACCCCTCAGAAAATTTCATCTTCCCCTCAGGGGGCAACTGCCCCCAGTTTGGGAACCACTGCTCTAGTTCACCTAAAGAGCTTTTTGTGGGACCTGAGTCGGATCCTTGAACAGGTCGGTCAAGCAATTCCTTCTATTCTTCTCCTAGATTAGTAAACTGCAGCATTATCAGGCTTACACAGAAAACGTCAGGAACCAATGCGTTGTCGTTGAGTGGAAGGTGTTCTAATGTGACTCATCCTACAGAATACCGTCTGTCTGCAGCTCAGCGGTTCTTAACAGGCCAGCTGCAGGGTAGCACACGAATAGTTTGAAATATAACAGGGCTCTTTCTGGGTGTAGCAGTTAGTAGAAAATACCCGTCTCCTGTTTTATGGTGTTTCCCGATACTGCAGTAGCTGTAAAAGAATTTGTAAGTATCTGCTCCATCAAAATGTGTTGCAACTTCCTAAGCTATTCATAGTGTAGCTAACGATTTGGTTGCCAAGAGAAATTTTAAGTAAACAGTTTGACACGAAGTTTGACACACACAATTGTATGCTCACTGCGCAAAACTGTAACAGGATTGACTCGCAAAATCTGTCACAATCTGCCACCCCGATGCCCGGTTCACCACAGCTTGTAAATCAATTCAGCAATTACATGTTACGTCATCCGTCATTACAGAAAGAAAATTTAAGAACTAAAGTCAAAAACATGTGTCCGTTTACAGACTGACATTACAGAATTAAATATTAACTCGCTCCTCCCATGCTGCGACAGCAAGTTTTAGTTAGATATTAGTTCTGAGTACCGAAATTCGTAAAATATGTCCGATAGCAGTGCTTTTTACAGAAACGGTTGTTGCTGTTGTGGTCTTCCGTACAGAGACTGTTTGATGCAGCTCTCCAAGCCACTAATCTACCCTGTGCAAGCCTCTTCATCTCCGAGTAACTACTGCAGTCTACATCCTTCTTAATCTGCTTAGTGTATTCATCTCTTGGTCTCTCTCTACAATTTTTACCCCCCCCCCCCCCCCCACGCTTCCCTTTAATAATAAATTGGTGTCCCACCAATCGATCCCTTCTTCTAGTAGTTTGTACCATAAATTTCTCTTCTCGCCAATTCTAGTCATTACTTCCTCATTAGTTACGTGATATACTCATCTAATCTTCAGCGTTCTTCTGTAGCACCACATTTCGAAAGCTTCTACTCTCTCCTTGTCTAAACTATTTGTCGTCCATGTTTCACTGCCATACTTTCAGAAAAAAGACTTCGTAACACTTAAATGGACATTCGATGTTAACAAATTTCTCTTCTTCAGAAAGTTTTCCTTGCCATAGCCGGTTTACATTTTATATCCTCTCTACTTCTACCATCATCAGTTATTTTGCTTTCCAAATACCAGAACTCATCTACTACTGTAAGTGTCTCATTTTCTAATCTAATTCCCTCAGCATCACCTGATTTAATTCGACAACATTCCATTATCCTCGTTTTGTTTTTGTTTATGTTCATCTTATATCTTCCTTTAGAGATACTGTCCACTCCGTTCAACTGCTCTTCCAGGTCCTTTGTTGCCTCGGACAGAATTACACTGTCGTCGGCAAACCTCGAAGTTTTATTTATTCTCCATGGAGTTTTATTCCTACTCCTAATTTTTATTTTGTTTCCTCTACTGCTTGCTCAATATACAGATTGAATAACATCAGGGATAGGCTACAGCCTGTCTAACTCTCTTCTTAACGACTGCTTCCCCTTTCGTGCTCCTCGACTCTTATATATGCCATAACATAAGAAACGCTTATATCTTGAAAATTATTAGCCGGAAAATGTTCCGAACATGTACGTAAATTCCTAGTTTCACTTCTTGTGAAAAGTATTCTGGACTTACAACATAAGAATTGTTTATGATTTATGTTCAAGTATTCATAGTAACTGTCAAACTAGAGCAGAAATATATTTATGCTTGCTAACTTCGAAATGAAATTAATGACAGCATAATAAACTCGGTTTTAAAATGACGAGATAAATGAAATAAGATGTAACACAATTTATATGAGCCTCAAAATGTGTCAGCTTGACATTTGATGTCTACACTTCTCGTCATACTTAACCTAACACTCACATACTGGTACATTGTTGTATACATGGAAGAACCCTGGAGATACTAGAAGGTTTCAGATAGATTATATAATGGTAAGACAGAGATTTAGGAACCAGGTTTTAAATTTAAATTGTAAGACACTTCCAGGGGCAAATGTGGACTCTGACCACAATCTATTGGTTATGCACTGTAGATTAAAATTGAAGAAACTGCAAAAAGGTGGGAATTTAAGGAGATGGGACCTGGATAAACTGAAAGAACCAGAGGTTGTACAGAGTTTCAGGGAGAGCATAAGGGAACAATTGACAGGAATGGGGGAAAGAAATACAGCAGAAGGAGAATGGATAGCTTTGAGGGATGAAATAGTGAGGGCAGCAAAGAATCAAGTAGGTAAAAAGACGAAGGCTAGTAGAAATTATTGGGTAACAGAAGAGATACTGAAATTAATTGATGAAAGGAGAAAATATAAAAAAGCAGCAAATGAAGCAAGCAAAAAGGATTACAAACATCTCAAATATGAGAGTCACAGGAAGTGTAAAATGGCTAAGCAGGGATCTCTAGAGGACAAATGTAAGGATGTAGAGGCTTATCTCACTAGGGGTAAGATAGATACCGCCTACAGGAAAATTAAAGAGATCTTTGGAGAAAAGAGAACCACTAGCATGAATATCAAGAGCTCAGATGGAAACCCAGTTCTAAGCAAAGAAGGGAAAGCAGGAAGGTGGAAGGAGTATATAGAGGGTCTATACAGGGGCGATGTTCTTGAGGGCAATATTATGGAAATGGAAGAGGATGTAGATGAAGATGAAATGGGAGATATGATACTGCGTGAAGAGTTTGACAGAGCACTGAAAGACCTAAGTCGAAACAAGGCCCGGGAGTGGACAACATTCCATTAGAACTACTGACAGCCTCGGGAGAGCCAGTCCTGACAAAACTCTACCATCTGGAGAGCAAAATGTATGAGACAGGCGAAATTCCCTCAGACTGTAAGAAGAATATAATAATTCCAATCCCAAAGAATGCAGGTGTTGAGAGATGTGAAAATTACCGAACTATCAGTTTAATAAGTCACAGTTTCAAAATACTGACTCGAATTCTTTACAGACGAATAGAAAAACTGGTAGAAGCCGACCTCGAAGAAGATCAGTTTGGATTCCGTAGAAATGTTGGAACACGTGAGGCAATACTGACCCTACGACTTATCTTAGAAGAAAGATTAAGGAAAGGCAAACCTACATTTCTAGCATTTGTAGACTTAGAGAAAGCTTTTGACAATGTTGACTGGAATACTCTCATACAAATTCTGAAGGTGGCAGGGGTAAAATACAGGGAGCGAAAGGCTATTTACAATTTGTACAGAAACCAGATGGCAGTTATAGAGTCGAGGGGCATGAAAGGGAAGCAGTGGTTGGGAAGGGAGTGAGACAGGCTTGTAGCCTCTCCCCGATGCTATTCAATCTGTATATTGAGCAAGCAGTAAAGGAAACAAAAGAAAAGTTCGGAGTAGGTACTAAAATCCATGGGGAAGAAATAAAAACTTTGAGGTTTGCCGATGACATTGTAATTCTGTCTGAGACAGCAAAGGACTTGGGAGAGCAGTTGAGCGGAATGGACAGTGTCTTGAAAGGAGGGTATAAGATGAACATCAACAACAGCAAAACGAGGATAACGGAATGTAGTCGAATTCAGTCGGGTGATGCTGAGGGAATTAGATTAGGAAATGAGACATTTAAAGTAGGAAAGGAGTTTCGCTATTTGGGGAGCAAAATAACTGATGATGGTCGAAGTAGAGTGGATATAAAATGTAGACTGGCAATGGCAAGGAAAGCATTTCTGAAGAAGAGAAATTTGTTAACATAGAGTATAGTTTTAAGTGTCAGGAAGTCGTTTCTGAAAGTATTTGTATAGAGTGTAGCCATGTATGGAAGTGAAACATGGACGACAAATAGTTTAGACAAGAAGAGAATAGAAGCCTTCGAAATGTGGTGCTACAGAATAATGCTGAAGATTAGATGGGTAGATCACATAACTAATGAGGAGGTATTGAATAGGTATGGGGAGAAGAGGAGTTTGTGGCACAACTTGACTAGAAGAAGGGATCGGTTGGTAGGACATGTTCTGAGGCATCAAGGGATCACCAATTTAGTATTGGAGGGCAGCGTGGAGGGTAAAAATCTTGGAGGGGGACCAAGAGATGAATACACTAAGCAGATTCAGAAGGATGTAGGCTGCAGTAGGTACTGGGAGATGAAGCTTGCACAGGATAGAGTAGCATGGAGAGCTGCATCAAACCAGTCTCAGAACTGAAGACGACAACAACAACAAGAACTACTGGTACATTTCAAGTTACACTCTTGATATCACAACACGTTTATTCCCGAAATGAAACTTTTCAAATTTTAGACACATGTAGCATGGTACAAGGAAATGCATTTCACTTCATCACGTGTTCAATATTCGCTCCCTTGCAGCAGACTACTTCGCGGAGGCAACGACACAAATTACAACCTTGTGGCTTGAGTGTTCATTTATCTCTTTGCACAACTGGACTACACCGGCGTGCTTTTCTATAACATTCTGTAGTCTCAAAGAGGACAGTTCCTCTGTCCAATACTCCCCAAAATAAATCACACGGGTTTAAACATGGACTTGAAGGAGTCCAAAAGATCTCCAATGATGAGCCTGCGGGTAACGATGGGACATCAACGCATGACTGCCGCATATTTCCTGCAGAAGATTCAGTGCAGCATTAGTCGTATGAGGTGTTGCGCCATCTTTCATAAACCAGTGTGTGTTCATTCGAAGATTTGGCGCAAAGTCAATTTCCAAAGTTATCTTGTATCTGTCAGCATTGACAGTTTCATTGAAAAACACTAGTCCGATTCGACGAAAAACACTAGTCCGATTAGGCCATGACTGGATAGAGCTACCTATCTATACTGTCATTTTTCCCCCATTCATCTTTTTATTTCATGAACATTTTGCTGTTTTTCTCCACCCCAAAATCGAACATTTGATTTGTTTACTGAGGTGGACATAAGCCTTGTCCGAGAACCATGTTTTGAACATTGTTTCATCTTTTCCTTCTGTCCATAATTAGTAGTGAAGCGGTATCTGTTCGTTCTGCTCAGTGAGCTTCTTTACACAATCATTTTGTAAGAGAAGAGCTTGAGGTCATCCTGCAAAATCTTTTGTGCAGAACGACCATTTATCTCCATTTATCTAGCTGCCCTCGGGATGACTTATTTGGACTTCATTGTACGGCGACCTTATGCGATGTTTTGCGGGGAACGAGCAGTCGGTGGTGGCTCTGAGCACTATGGGACTTAACATCTGAGGTCATCAGTCCCCTACACTTACAACTGCTTAAACCTAACTAACCTAAGGACATCATCACACACATCCATGCCGGAGCCACAATTCGAACCTACGACCGTAGCAGCAGCGCGGTTCCAGACTGTAGCGCCTAGAACCGCTCGGCCACAGCGGCAGGTGAAGATGACAGAGAACCTGATCAATCAGGATGCAGCATAGTAGCTCAGTACGACGTGGAATACGGCTTTAGAATTACTAAAGAAACAGCGGAAAAAGTTCCCTTCTGCAATAACGGACCTCGGACAAGCAGGGGCGTAATTAACGGGATGGAAACTCTAATGGAGCACCATGCAGCCTGGTTGTCTGAGGTCCGTTATCGGAGAAGGGAACTTTTACCGTTGTTTCTTTAGTAATTCTAAAGCCGGATTCCACGCCGTACTGAGCTAATATCCTGCATCCCGATAGATCAGGTTCTCTGTCATTTTCAGCGGCCGCTGTGGCCGAGCGGTTTTAGGCACTTCAGTTCGGAAACGCGCTGCTCCTGCTGTCGCAGGTTCGAATCCTGCCTCGGGCATGGATGTGTGTGATGTCCTTAGGTTAGTTAGGTTTAAGTAGTTCTAAGTGTAGGGGACCGATGACCTCAGATGTTAAGTCCCATTGTGCTTAGAGCCATTTGAACCATTTTTTAGCAGTCGGTACCGGAGGTGCTTTCCATTCCAGCAGACTGTTTCCTTCTTAAAATTCTCTCGTTAATCGGAGTATTGTGTTCCTTAATGAAGCCCAACGCGTGTGCAGCATTGCCATTTTCAATTCAACGTAAACGAGAACTTCCTTAACACGATTCTGTATAGGTAAACGTTCGTGCTCGGCCATGGAGAAACACCAACCGCGAAACAAGGAACTGCCGAAATTGCCGCAACACGACCTTTACCGACTTTTTCACGAACCAACACACTTTGGAGCGACATTTGAATGTAATACTGCTAGAGGTATAATTTTTATCCAGTATTAAAATTGTCAACTATTCGTGTGCCAGCCTGTCCCAAGGTGGATCAGTGAGTAAAACGAAGTACGCTTTTTCGGATAGACTGTGTTAAAAATTCGCACCCGATTTTTATGCAAATATAGCTAAAGCCAGTTAAGTTTATTTCTGTTTCTTGTCCGTCCTGTAGTCTTCAGTCTACCCTAGATACACATTTCCCTTAAAATTCCAACACAGAGAGCGGTAGTAAATGGTGAAACTTTAATTATTGTTAATTAGTTAGTTACATGTTACAAAGATCATTTGAACGGCTCTTTCATCGAAATGATGGGGTACGAAGCAGTTTACAGAGTATGTATACAAAATTATTGTTAAAATTATTGAACACTTTTTTGTTATGTTAGTCCTACTCACGCAGCTACACTTAAAAAGAAGATTTTTTTATTACTGGCTTCCAGTTTTTAAGTAGAAGTTCGTCAATGGGATATAAGTAGTTGTTCAGAAAAATAATTTTAAGTTGGATATAAAACTTGCTTCTCTACCTGTCAGACATATAACGCTTTTGGGCTAATGATGAAAAATTTTTGTTGCTCATGCTGCATATTAAACTCCTTTCTGAGCCACTGACCCCTTTAATTATGGGTACCAAAGATCATTTTTTCTCTCTAGTTTGTAGGTATGTTCATTATCGTCCTCAAATTGTGATTGATTATTTATGACGAATTTCATCAGCGAAAATATGTGTTGTGACGGCGCAGCTAAAATGAATAGGCACTTCAAGATGTACCTACATGACTTCCGTGGGTGAACACCACATATTATACTTAATGGTCACTTTTATGCAATCAATACTTTCTTTGTAAGTGATGAGTTATGCCTGAAATATTCCATAAGACATTACTCAGTGGAAATATGAAAAATATGCGAACAGTTTGATTTGTTTGTTTCCAATATTAGCAATCATACGAAGAGCAAAAGAAACTGAACTTAATTGTTTGAGAAGCTCATAATGTGCTTCTTACAGCTCAAATTTTCATCAATATCTACAACAAAAACTTGGAGCGTTCCACCCCTGACTGCTGCTGATGTGCTACATCAGTCTTGCTATGACTATTTGTTGTACAGAAATGAATATAGAACTTTTTTTCAAAATCTAGGCTGAGTTCATATTTCGAGAACCACTTGATAATTGTTTGGAAAATATCATTACCATTTCTTCTGTTCCTTTCTCTCTAATGGCGTTTATTTCAACACTAGTGTCGTCTGGAAAAGGTACAAAGTCTGAGCAAGTTTGTATTTTGTTAGTATACAGTGTGCAAAGCTGCCTGTCACCTATGGCTGCAGCAAATGGCCTAACACGACTGGCCATTGAGTGATTTTGAACTTGCATCACAGATACTGGTAGGTCACTCCACGCTGCTTCAGCTCTATGCCACAGTTCAACAATCTTGGTGGAGTGTCAGTCTTTCAGCAACCCGTGACTAAACGTTTTTTGAAACTGAGACATCTGTAGAACTTGCTGGCAAAGACAACAGTCCAACGTCCTCTGTATGGTGCTACGTCAGGACAGTACTGGCAACTTTGGGTCTTGGGTTATCATGTTGAAAGATAACGTCACAGAGATCTCGACTAGCCTTAACACGTGAGAAATGTAACTGCTCCTGTATACAAATTACCAACTATGTGAAACATCGGTGATTGATGTACCAAATGGCACCTGCATGCCGCCATGCTGTAGGTGCTGGACCTGTACCGCAGTGATGAGTCGATCGGGCAGTGTTTGTTCAACTCAGAGCCTCCTGCCACGGCTGTGTACGTTCGTTCTGATGCTGCAGACAGAGGGGGACTATTCTGTAAAGACGCCGTGTCCAGAGTTGTCGTTGGGCGCAACACTTTCAGTGGGCCGCTCTCTGCTGTCTCGTAAGGGAAGCTCCAGTGCTGGTCGCCGTATTGGTATCCTGTGCTGCTGAGGAGGTCACGCTGTCCTTACGGATACCTGGCTCGCTGGAAACAAACCGATTTCCTGACTCAAGGTGTATTATGTGCCTGTAAGATCTAGCGAGGCAAAACGAACAATACGACTACCCTCTCAGGCGCTAGTCGCGTGCAGCCATTGAGATCCTATGTGGTGCTGAGTATCGCTCTTCTCAAGTCGTAGATTCCATATATACATGGCAATCGTGGGATGTCAACCAACATGAGCAGCTCTATAGTGAAATCATAAGCCGCAGTGTTGACAGGCCACTATCCTGCCAGTTCCGAATTGTATGTGCTGGTACCCGGTATTTTCTATTTGCACGAGGGGCAACACGATCTTCTTACAAAGAATCATCATACCAATACGATTCCTGAATGGCCGGTCGCTTTGACCGAGCGGTTCTTGGTGCTTAAGTCCGGAACCGCGCTGCTGCTACGGTCGCAGGTTCGAATCCTGCCTCGGGCATGGATGTGTGTGATGTCCTTAGGTTAGTTAGGTTTAAGTAGTTCTAAGTCTAGGGGACTGATGACCTCAGATGTTAAGTCCCATACTGCTTAGAGCCATTTGAACCATGTTGATTCCTGAATTAAAAGTGTTCCACAATCTTTCCTTATGTGCGGAAAGTACTATTCTATGCAGTAGCACTAAGAGCTGATCACTTTCACATCCGAGAATGTGGTATATTTCATGCTAGTATGACGTTTCTCGCACGCCTTCTTCACGGTTTTGCAATTTTTATTCCGGGGAGTGCGTTAGCACGTCTCTGAATTATTTTGATACCTCTGTTTAATCTGACCTGGCGGGAATCCCATAAACTTACCAATGATGCTTTAAGAGTGATTGATACAGTATTAACATTTAAAATCTCCTATTATTATTTCTCGTTCGATCTGCCAGATACATTTTACAAAGAACAGATAAGATTAATATAAATCACAATAAACGTTTGGAACTTACAATGTGGAAACAAATTATATCAGTTATTACATCACAATTATGTTAGGGAAACTACATTATTACATTAAATGGAATAAAAATCACATAAATTGAAGGCAAATAATTACACAGTAACATTAAGATTATGGAGCCATTTCCTGGCATTGTCCTTGAACTTGTGGAGCGACATCAGAGAACCGTCTCTGAAACCATGAATGTTACAAACCAGAAGATGGGCCATTGTTTGTACCTCGCCACAGTCACAACACGAAACGTCTGTATAGCCCCATTTGGTTGTTTGCTGTCTGCATCGTCCAACTCCCGTGGGAATCCTGTTTAGAGCCGACCAGTGTTTCCTGTTGAGATTGAAGCCTTCAACCCTTTTGGTTGGGTCATGGATTAGGTGATGGTCTTCCATGACGCCTCTTCTCAGACCCTGCCATGCATTCTTCCATTCAGAATCGAGGCCCTCTGTGCCCAATGTTCTACTCCAGACAATACGTTTCCTGGACTTGAGTCACGTGGGTCCTCCCATGTCGGCATGTATGGGTAGCCTTGGGTTTGCTTCAATTTTTTCTACTATGTCCTGGGTTGCTTTCTCTCTACGTATGGAAGCAGGAGCGATGTTTACCAGCACCGGAAGCCACTCGACGGGGGTTGGCCTGAGAGTGCCGGTGACGGTTCTCAGAGTGGCGTTTAGTTGTACATCCACTTTTTTGGCGTGCGGGCTTCTGCTCCAGACTGGGGCACAGTATTCTGCAGCGCTATACACCAGTGCCAGTGCAGCAGTTCGTAGAGTGGCAGCATCACAACCGCAGGTGGTGCCTGCCAGTCTGTTGAGCAGGTTATTTCTCGTCTTTAGCTTTTGGGCAGTATCAGTTAGGTGTTGTCTGAAAGTCATGCTGCGCTCTGGCTTAATACCGAGATATTTTGGGAAATTCTCATGGCTGACAGCTTTACCATTTATAACCAGGCGCAGTTCCCTGGCTTAATACCGAGATATTTTGGGAAATTCTCATGGCTGACAGCTTTACCATTTATAACCAGGCGCAGTTCCCTTCTCGCTTCCTTGTTTAGATGCATGACTGTGCTTACTGTTTTTGTCACATTGATTTTTAGATGCCGTGTGTCATAGTATTTTTTCAGTGTAGCTCGATCTTCATTTAGTGTTGATTCCAGGTTTTCAAACGAGTTACGGAGGTGAGCTGGTTGGTCCTCGTCCTGCTCTGGATTACTATTCAAGGTGTGAATAGTAAACTGAACGCCAGCACATAGCAATGGCCGAACGCCTCTGTGCCTCCTGGCCTAGCCAGATACGCAAGAAGAAGAAAAACCACTAAAATGACGTAGATGATACAGAGACAAGTAATTTGATGCAGGATACATGGGGCCGCAAATGCCCGGAAATACGTGAAAAGTGTGTGAGAGATGTTGAACACATGACGTCACCAAATGACGTACCTCACCGCACGTGCAGCGTTTGGGCGTGTCGATCCTCCCCTCGCCGGCAGGGGGCAGCGCTACACACCGTTCCGCTAGGCTACTCGATTTTCGTTCTTGTATTATCCGAAGGAATCCTTTAGTGCTAGCGGCAGTAGTAATACAACACTACAAATAATCGATTAGCATTTAACGAGCTTTCAGACATGCATCTAGTCATAGTGCTACTAACTGCAATGCATTTGCAGCAAGACGTACTTTCGCAGAACATTTCCCATGTTGTGTTTTACCTTCTCGTGCATGGCTCGCTACTTTGGATCGTCGAATGCATGCAACAGGGACCCCATGAAACAGGGACCCTGCACGTAAGCAAACACTGAAGGCAAAAAATGTTTTGAGGAAAGGTAACACAGTGGTTGGAATGCCGTGTTCTGAAATGAAGATTGATTATCAGATAAAATCTAACGTGTGAAATGTTTTCTACTTTGTTGATATTTGCGAGCACTACCCTATCACATCGGATGATGTAAGAACGAGAACAGAGTAACTTAGTGGGGTGACAAGCCCAACCGCTGCACATACTGCGAGGGGTGACGTCACATCTTCAACATTTGTCATCCATGTTGGGGTGTTTCCCAATATTCGCGGTCCCATGTGTCTTGCACTAAATTACTTGTCTGAGCGCCACCTACGTCGCTTGACGGATTTTCAAATGTTAATAAGAATCACTCTTTATAGAGAGAAGTAATAAATCCTTCTAGCGAAATGCAGCAAAACCTGTGGATGATCGACGCTTTGTGAAGCGATCGGTACGTGATCCTCAACATAACCAAATGCTACGTACTGCGCATAAATAGACGGACCGAGTCAGTATTGTTTGATTACATTATCGCTGAACAATCACCGGAAGCAGTCACATCCACTAAACGTCTAGGAGTACGCGTGATGAGCGATTTAAAGTGGAACGACCACTTGAAAGTAATCGTAGGAAAGGCGGATGCCAGACACAAACCGCAAACAGAGTAATAGACCGACATAGAAAGTTGCTAATGAATTGTCGTTCGACGGAAATATGGCTCGGTCTCTAATGAGTTCGTTGTCGAAAGGACGTTAAAAATCCTTCATAACGAAACACGAAAAATTGCACCTAAGTCTGGGACGCTTACCGTCAAGGAATGATAAAGGAAATAGTGAAGGTACACAGAAAAGCAACGCTTAATCCAACACCCAGTGGCAGACACTACGAGACGGCTGTTGTCCATCACGGCGTGGTTTACTGTTAACATTCCAAGAGCGTATGTTTGCTGAAAAGTCTATCAACATATAACTTTCCCCTACGCGGATCTTGTGAACAAGTGGAGGTACTGTCTTTCATGTTATGTATCGGCCGTAGGCCGTCTACATACACTGCCAGTCCGACGTATTCGATATGCGGGTTTGCCTACCCGTCGCCCGCAGGCGTCTCCACTGCGGAGAATATTTGATTGGGAATGTTGAGAAAGCCACATATCCGTTTTTTGACAAAATTGAGTTACCTGTGATTTTGTACTTTGAACGTATAGGCCTCTCATAATGTATAGAAACCTGATAAGTTCTGGCATTTTCTGTGTTGTTATGCGGCCATTGTATTACCTAAACTGAAGAGAAGCCCCTCATGTACAAAAGATGCTGGCATTCTCAAAATTTTAAGTTGCCAGCGCTGTTATAAACAGAGAGAATAATCAGTATTGCCACTTACCCTTTCGTTTAATCGATTTCTATCATTGTTGGTGGTAAAATGTCAGACAATGGTGATGTTAGCGACAAATGTCAGGAAATAATAAAAAAGAAACAATGCTGTGGAGTTTCTTAAACATGCAGCCATAAAACGAGCAAGGGTGAAAAAAGAAGCCTGTATAAATTGGAAATAGGATACATCTATTACTGCAGGTAAGTATTAGTTCAAAATTAATGTTTAATTATCGCAGTGAACATAGTAATATAGAACAGTAAATTCAACTGAATATGTAGTTCTATTTCCAGTTTCCAGATGAAATGAATGACAACTAAAGTTATGCAGGGCAGCAAAATAGAATTACATACAAAATTTATTGCCTTCCAAACTAATAACGTTGGACAACACGTTAAACACTTTCTCCTGTTGTCCGACTCTTGTAGAGGCCAAAATAGAAATCATTCTTCGGTGACATATTGTTTAATGCTTGCGGCACGAGGAAGATTACAGTTCTGCACGCATAACTTTCCAATAAGAGGCAACTTTTACATTCCGTGTGATAGAGACTTCAGCATAATAAAAATGAAAATCAGAAAGGTGGATAGGATATATTTGCTGAAAGAAAATACACAACTAATATTGGAATCCAGCAAGAAGATGAATTTTGAAGAGAAACAAAAGAAGTGCTCAGTTTTAAGGAATTGAAAAAAAACGGTGTTTCCGTTGAAACTCAAAGAAGGGTTGCACAAATGAAGACAAATCATGCAGTTTCTGATATTTACATAAAGGTCTTAGTGGTGTTAAAATTAGACCATTCACTGATGGAGCAGAAGAACACACCTTCCAACTGGGCTGATCCATCTGTAATTTCACCACATCCTGTAAGTCAGGCTAATCAAGATCACGTGCCTTTAAATGTTTTTTTTACCATTCCTACCGAAAGAAGAAATCCTCCAGAACTTCTAATATGACATACGCAATTGACTAACATGCGTCACAGGATGAATTACGTGTGGAGTATAGTGCAAAAGAGAACGGAAAATAGACATAACGATTTTGGTTTTTGTGCATTTTTACAATAAATTATAAGTAATGACTGATGATTATTTGTTATAAAATATTGAGAAAGCTCTTATGTTCACGACACAAATTTTTACGTAATGTCAAAAAAATTAATCAAGATTGTCTACCGTGCAGTGGTATTCTTCCCTCTATATTTATTTTAACGAAAGATGAGACGTAAAGCGGAATTTCAACATAATTTTAAAATCTAGAATGTTTTTTGTATCTCTTGAAAAGTTTAACGATTTTGGTTTTTGTGCATTTTTACAATAAATTATAAGTAATGACTGATGATTATTTGTTATAAAATATTGAGAAAGCTCTTATATTCACGACATAAATTTTTACGTAATGTCAAAAAAATTAATCAAGATTGTCTACCGTGCAGTGGTATTCTTCCCTCTATATTTATTTTAACGAAAGATGAGACGTAAAGCGGAATTTCAACATAATTTTAAAATCTAGAATGTTTTTTGTATCTCTTGAAAAGTTTAGTTTTTTGGTCATGTGGGGTTTCTCATTATTTCCATTCATTTAGTGATACAACACAGGCATCACATGTTATGGAAACAATACTGTACACACTGTCACCGGTGCCGCTAGAGAGCACCTGCCATTTTATGATAAGTGCGCACATCAGGAAACCGGCGGTGCTGCCATCAAGGAGCAAGTATCGTCTGCACTCCACGTAGTCGCGGACCTACTTCCATCTGCTGGATACTTAAGGCCGAGCATAGTCTCCGCCATGATCCGTGACTGGCGAGTCATACGCGATCCTGCGCCGCCAGACACTGCCCGCCCTGGTAGACGTTAGCAACCGTCGATGGTGAGACGAGGTCGCCAACTTGAAGCCTGACGCCACATCCTGGGACATGGGGTGCACGCACACGCCTCCCACCTCTTTAGACGCCGACTGGCCCTGTCTACAAACCACAGGACTAGGTCAAGACTCTTGCGTACGTATTTAAAGTCAACTTCAGCCCTATGGACGAGCCACAGTATGTTTCACACGTACATATAGTTGAGGGCAGGCTCAGCACGTACCTTGCTGCAGCAGAAGCAGCCGACGCTGTCACTGGGGACCCCATCCCGGCTGTTAGTCTAAAGGAAGTTCGCTTCTGTCTTGGGCTTCTGCCTGTCTCCAGGGCCCCGGGACATGATTATTGAGTCAGGCCCTGAGGGCGCTACCGAAGGAGGCTGAAGCAGTACTTGAGAATATCTTCGCCTGCATCATTCGCAGCAGTCACGCTGTCGCTGTTGTTATTCCAAAGCCAGGCAAAAGCAGAGCCGATCCGAAGAATTATTAATTCTGAGCAGGTCTTTCAACGAATCCAACTGCTACGGATCTCTCAGAGAATTACCGATGATGGACTTCTACCATCGGAACAATTTGAGTTCAGAGGAAGGACACTCAGCCACACTCGATCGCCTTCGAGTGGTTAACAGATCACGATCGCCTTCATTTAAAGGGATATTGTGGTGCCCTCTTTATTGGATGTGAATCGATGCATTTGACAGCGTTTGGCACCCAGGCGTACTGTACAAAGTTTCCGCCTTTGGATTTCTTACCCACTGCGTTCAGCTGATGAAAAGTTATCTGCAAGGGAGGACGTTCGTAGCCCAAGCGGATGAGACCACTTCTACTGTCCGACTCGTTGAGTCAGGTGTCCCACATGGCACCGTCCTTGAGCCGGCCCTCTACTCAATGTACACCTCGGACCAACCCAGGACGCTTCACATTACTAGAGTGCTTTACGTGGACACACTGCCTTCCTTAGGAGAAGTCGATAGTTGCTGGCCGTACACCGACGCTTGCAGGAGGCGTGATTAGACATGGAGGACTGGGCAGCGAATTGGAGGATAGGCTTCAGTCCGACCAAGAGCCAAGGTGTACCATTCGCCAAGATAAGTCGTCCAGTGATGCCGCAACTGCAGTTCTTCGGCGAGCCCATACAACGGACAAATGACGCGAAGCACCTTGGTGTCACTCTTGACCCTAAGCTCAACTGTCAAAAACACGTGTGCGATGTTAAACGGAAGATGCAGCAACGGCATGGCGCACGTTATCCATTCCTGCATGAAGAATCCACCTAGCTGGACGACTGTGGCCTCACGTTCTTCTGGCCTTGTGCCCACCTCATCATGGAGTAGGCGTGCGAGGCATGGGGCACAGCTCCTAGCTACCACCTATGAAACGTCCCCTTAGAAAAAGTAGTGAATTACTGTGCTCGTAAACCTCTACGTTATTTGATTTTCAAACAGCTGACCAAAACTGAAGGTACTCAGTCATTACTCTCTTTACTTATTCTGATCAACACTAAACTGACACACAATATTTTTAGCGCAACGCAATCTGACTTTGAAAAATCCCTACAAAAGAATGGCCCTGACTAACAATATCAAATACCTTTCATGAATCACTTACCTCACAAAAATCTTCGTTACTCGAACTACTGCAATACAGCGAGCGCCACTACTGCCAGCTAAATAAAAGATTCAGACTACTGAAGTCACTAACTACTGATAGGCATAGTTAGCAAATGGAAGATTTTGATAGAGAACAAACAATGTATTTACCTTAATAGTGTTCAACAGTCATTATATATATATATATATATATATATATATATATATATATATATATATATATATATATCAGTTCATGACATCCAGTCTTACAAATTTACTGTCTCTGATGGACACACGTCCAGATCATCCGCTTTCAAAACTCCGCCATCTCTCTCCCACATCCACCACTGCTGGCGGCTCACCTCCAACTGCGCAGCGCTACGTGCTGTTCACATCCAACTGCCCAACACTACAATGGTAAATATTCCAACAATGCAAACCAGCCACAGACTGCACACAGCACAGTCAGTGATTTTCATACAGAGCGCTACGTGACGTTACCAACATAAAAACCTAAACAGCCTACTTACACCTATACCCAGAACGTCGCACTACACAGGATATTTCATATACCTCGATGGTTTCCGGTACAGCCCCTGCACGACGCAGGACAAGAAATGGAAGTCCTTGCCCGCTTCCAACATCAAGTCCGCAAGACGTACGAAATGGCGAGAGAATCCCCCAGCCCAATCATCCGCCAACTCGGCCGACGAAGTGACGACAGAGATTGCTTTCGGCGACCAGTGACGTCACTTAACAGATGGCAAGGTCACTTAACTACGACCCTGCAGTCCATCGCTCACGAGATGACACATCAGTACACTGAAGAAAGAAATGGATAGTAATACACACTGTTGTTGCGGTAAATGCCCAAGGGTAAACACTGCCTTGCATCCTTCGCCCCAAGAAAGAGAAGATAGCGACAGCGCAGCGGACAGCCAGTTGCTCAGTCAGTTCTGGGCCAGGAGCCGGCTACACTCGTAGCTCACCATTAGGAACTCGCCGAGACCAGCCAGCTCTGCTCCACACCTTCTCCACACAGCTGCACGTCATGTCACGTCACGCCACGCCACACGGCGCTGTCCCCGCGGACGCCGCCCTACACACACTGAGGTTGAGGCTTCCTGCGAGCTTGCTATTGCAACATGGAACGTTGTTTCTGTTATTGTCAACTGATCACGGACGATTTTTCAGTTGTTCTTGGAACTAACTTATTTGCGAACTTGTGTTGTGGGTAAAATGTTCTTACATCAACTACGAAATCATCATAACAGAGTACATCACCAAGAAACACGACACTAAGGTTTGGCAACAATTTTTCTTCACCTGCACCACTCGCGTCTGGAACAGGAAAAGATGGAAAGTAACAGTGGTATGAGACCTAATCAATGCCATTAATCGTTGACGGCTCATCGAGTGCACTCAAGAATGGTTCGTACAAGCCTCACGTATGCACGGTCTCTTATGGGTATGTTACAGCTTCCCTAAAGTCTCCAAAAACCGTAGTCCTCCTATATCAGCTAGATCCACGACATTTCGCAATGCTTCGCCTAGATATTTAACTGAAGTGACTGGGCCAAACAGGATACAGTTAGTACTGTTTTCGATCATCACAGAAATATTTATCCTAGCTCTCCAAATTAACTTTTATTGTCATTTAAAGCAAGCTGCCACTTATTGTGCAACTGCGCAGTTATCTGTGACTTTCTACCTACAGAAAACTGTCCACTCACCTTTTGGTGATTTCTTCTCCTGCGGTCCGATCACACGCCTGCCTGTTAGTAAACGAAAAATATATTTCGACTGGAAAAGCTGTAGTGGAACCAGCCGCATTATCCGTGTTTAGAGAGACCAGTAAATGTTTCCTAGTTGCAGTGTAGGGTAGCCAGCGCGGTAGCTCAGCATGTTCGGTCAGAGGGTTAGCTGCCATCTGCAATAAAAAAAAAAAATTAAAAAAAACTGAGTGAATAGATCATCGATCAACTTGAACGTGTGTTATGGGACATCCGCCTCGAAAAAATGCAACGAACAGCATCGAACAAAATGAGATTTAAAAAAAGGGGGTACCAGCTTTGATTAGTAGTCAAAACATCATCTGTCTCGGGTTCAAAACCAATCACCGTTTAAATTTTGATTAATAATCAGCATTGGTGACCGAAGAATTCCGGCATAAGAAGTCAGCCTCATTCTGCCAACGGGTTTGTAAAAGAGGGAGGAGGAGCGGACAGAGGTTCAGGGCACCCTCCTCTCCTTGGGGTGAGAAACCGCTCCTAATGGCAGAAGAATCAGCAATGACCAACGGCATGGGGAGCCAGAAGGCAATGGAAACCACTGCATCCACGGGACATGTGGCCTATAACTGAAAAACTGTCATGATGATCTCTCCATTAGCAAAAGATTCCGAAATAGTCCCCCATTCGGGTCTCCAGGAAGGGTCTGTCAAGGGGTACGCCACCATGGGAAAAAGGTTCAATAACCAACGAAAGGCGTGGCGTGGAATGTCAGAAGCTCGAAGGCGGCAGGGAAGCTTGAAATTCTGAAAAGGAAAATGCAAAGGCTCAAGCTTGATATAGTAGGGGGTCAGTAAAGTATAATGGAAAGAAGACAAGGATTTCTGTTCAGATGAGTATAGGGTGATATCAACAGCAGCAGAAAATGGTGTAATGGGAGTAGGATTCGTTATGAATAGGAAGGTAGGGCAGAGAGTGTGTTACTGTGAACAGTTCAGTGATAGGGTTGTTCTTATCAGAAGCGACAGCAAAGTGACAACGATAGTTCAGGTATACATGCCGACGTCGCAAGCTGAAGACTAGGAGATAGACAAAGTATATGAGGATATTAAAAGGATAATACAATACGTAAAAGGAGACGAAAATCTGATAGTCATAGGGGACTGGAATGCAGTTGTAAGGGAAGAAGCAGAAGAAAAGGTTACAAGAGAATATGGGCTTGGGACAAGGAATGAGAGCGAAGAAAGAGTAATTGAGTGCTGCAACAAATTTCATCTGGTAATAGCGAATACTCTGTGCAAGAATCACAAGAAGAAGAGAGGTATATTTGGAGAAGGCCAGGTGATACGGGAAGATTTCAGTTAGATTACATCTTGGTGAGACAGAGATTCCGAAATCAGATACTGGATTGTAAGGCGTACCCAGGAGAGATACAGACTCAGATCACTATATAGTAGTGATGAAGAGTAGGCTGAAGTTTGAGAGATTAGTCAGGAAGAATCAATATGCAAAAAAGGGGGGTACGGAAGTGCTAAGGAATGACAAGATACTCTTGAAGTTCTCTAAGACTATAAATACAGCAATAAGGAGTAGCTCAGCAGGCAGTACAGTCCAAGAAAAATGGACATCTCTAAAAAGGACCATCACAGAAGCTGGAAAGAAAACATAGGTACAAAGAAGGTAAGGGCGAAGAAACCGTGGGTAACAGAAGACATACTTCACTTGATTGATGAAAGAAGGAAATACAAAAATGTTCAGGGAAATTCAGAAATAGAGAAATAGAGGCCGCTGAGGAATGAAATAAATTGAAAATGTAGGGAAGCTAAGTGGCTGCATGATAAATGCGAAGATATAGAAAAAGAAATGACTTTCGAAAGGAATGACTCAGCATATAGGGAAGTCAAAACAACCTTCTGTGAAATTAAAAGCAACGGTGGTAACATTGAGAGTACAACGGGAATTCCACTAGTAAATGCAGAGGAGAGAGCGGATTGATGGAAGACATTGAAGGCCTTTATGAAATGGAAGATTTGTCTGATGTGATAGAAGAATAAACAGGAGTCGATTTTGCCGAGATATGTGATCCAGTATTAGAATCAGAATTTAAGAGGCCTTTGGAGGACTTAAGATCAAATAAGGTAGAAGGGACAGATAACATTCCATCAGAATTTCTAAAATCATGGGGGGAAGTGGCAACGAAACAACTGTTCACGTTGGTGTGTAGAATGTATACGTCTGGCGACTTACCATCTGACTTAAGGAAAAATATCATCCACACAATTCCGAAGACTTCAAGAGCTCAAAAGTGCGAGAACTATCGCACAATCAGCTGAACAGCCCAAGCATCCAAGTTGCTGACAACAATATTATACAGAAGGACAGAAAAGAAAGTTTAGGATATGTTAGATAACGACCAGCTTGGTTTTTTTAAAAAAAGTAAGGTCACCAGAGGGCGATTCTGACGTTGCGGTTGATAATGGAAACAAGACTAAAGAAAAATTCAGACACATTCATAGGATTTGTTGACCTAGAAAAGGCGTTAGACGATGTACAATGGTGCAAGATGTTCGAAATTCTGAGAAAAGTAGGGGTAAACTAAAGGGAGAGAAAGGTAATATACAGCACGTACAGGAGCCACGAGGGAATAATAAGAGTGGACGACCATGAACGAAGTGCTCATGTTAAAAAGGGTGTAAGACAGGTAAGTAGTCGTTCGGCCCTACTGGTCAATCTGTACATCGAAGAAGCAATGATGGAAGTAAAAGAAAGGTTCAGCAGTGGAATTAAAATTCAGGGTGAAAAGACAGGATATCAGTGATACGATTCGTTGATGACATTGCTATCCTGAGCGAAAGTGAAGCAGAATTACATGATCCGCAGAATGGAATGAACAGTCTAAAGAGTACAGAGTAAGGGGTGAGAGTAAATCGAAAGTAATGAGAAGTAGCGTAAATGAGTACAGCGAGAAACTTAACATCAGGATTGATGGTAAAGTACACTCTTTGACATAAAACTCGACCGGCGGCCGGCCGCTTCAGAGGCTAAGTTCGCGCCGATCGCGACATGGGACAATAAAACTGGCCAACTCGCTAATTCTCTATGTCCGGTTATCTGCACAATCTGGCAACACTGCAGACTGCGGCGCTTCCTGGAGGAAAACTTGTCCCATGATAGAGAAACACTAAGGCTGATTACGCCTGTGGTCTAGCGGTAGCGTGCGTTGTTTCTGTTCGTTATGTCGGTGGATCGAGAGCAGCTGGCATAAAATATTTTTATAGCCTCTTCTGTCTGAATGCTGAAGACGTGAATGTAATGGTAGCGCAGATTCAATCTATTTCGCTTTCTGACACACCGATATCAAAATTTTATCCAGTAACGATTTTGCGGCAGAGTTCCTGCAGACTGTCCTCCTCTGGACGCCGTATGCGGCAAAGCTCCGGGATCCATTTGCTGGCTACCGGCAGCGGCCGTGGCGACAGCAGCGACGCTGCACTCCCCCGTTCTTTATCGAAAGCGCCTGCTCCCGCTCATCGCTTTTGATGATTTAAAACGCTTTATTATTAAATGTTGCTCCACAGAAAATTTCTACGATTTCAATTCACGCTCAAAAGCAACGGAGACAGACGCCCTGATTAGTACGCGGGTATTATACTACATTAATCGGCAAGAGCTGAGTATGGCCCGAAATTAATTTTATAGACTGGGACGAAACTAAACCACCTCGCTACATTAGATGAATTTATAAATGCTTCATACCTCGTTTCTTTTCCTTTCAAGCTCAATTATTTGTGCAACTTTTGGTCAATGTTCGGATGTTTTCGTCAAGCCAGGGTGAGCGTCTGTGGTGTAAAGTGTATTACAGTTCTTGTTTCATTCCTTATGGTAACTCTATGCGATAAACTGTGTGAATACCTTGCAATGCATGCTCTGTAGCAGTGCAGGAACGCTGCACATTTGGAGTTCCATGTATGGGTTCATGAAGTATTTAATGTTGATCGGAAGTGATAGTTAAGGTCATCAGATTTAGACCAGAAAAAATTGTCGTTTTGGAGGTTTCAGAGAACGGAAAGGAATTGCTAACGCCGGTGTTAGAAAACGTCTACAGTTAAATGCTATTGCAAAAATTTTGAAGAGGGGAACTATATTAATCAACATGTGCACTTCATAAACAACCTTCTGACATGTTAGACCTATATGACGAACAAAACTCAAATTTATATCGTTCACAGTCGCTTTCAATCTTTTCAGGATATATTTTACAGTGAAGCACCTTGGCATTTGCAAAGCAGACATCCATGATATTAACTTAATTTACTAAGTCGAACCGGACGAAGATTGATGTTTAAAGGCATTCTTCAGATTTCGTATGAAGAATTTTTACTAGCCGTTTGCAACTCCATTAATTAAAATGGAAAATAAAAGGTTGTAGTCAGCGGCTTCCACCGAGATTGGAACTAATATGTCATACAGTACGACCACCGCAACGCACAAGGGAACCTCTTTTTTTTAATTTTGCTTTTTTTCTTTTACTTTTTTTGACGATTACTCCTTTTTATCTCTCTTATTTTAAAGCCCCTTAGGAAAATGGCAATAAAAAAAGAAACTAAGTGCCACCGCCACTTTTCATCCTATAACAAAAAAAAAAATCTGGTCCACTTCAGGCGTTGGCTCCTGACTAAACCTACCCCAAGAGCTGCCTATATACCAGGGGAAATATGAGAATTCAAGGTTAGGGCTATCATTACAAACAAAACAAAATCTTCCTTTTTCTGAATTTTATTTTTATTTTGATTTTTGTTTTGTTTATTTTTGTTGTGTAATTGATCAGACGCCTTCTGCGGCCCGCTGGTAATATGTTGAGTCACGTCTTCTCGAAATTGGTGTGTTCCGTTCAGTAGTTCAGAAATGTTCATTGGTTCAAACTGGAAACCTTCTTCACTCTTGGCTTAACACATTCCAGCTGCGAGGCGGGTCGTGGAAAGCACTCCCAAGGAAGTTCGAGATAAATTGTCTGTATTTTGGGTGGCGGACAACGACATAATGACGGTCGTTGGGGTATGCCCAAAAATCGAGTACAGAGTCTACAGTTTGTCCAACTAGGTAGTGAATGGCATGTCCGCGAATCCAATTCACAGCATTGGTCTTTGTCCGAGGAAAATAGTCACGCCCCGGAACTAATAATGAAAGGGGAGTATTCCGATTCAGAATGTCCCGCGTTAGAAAAGCCACAATATGACGAATAACCTCTGAGCTAACGACACACTGGGGACCACAGACGGACTATAGTCACTGCGATGTTGCCTGAGCCTCAAAACGCAACCTTAAAACACACAAACAGGTGTTACTTATGTGAAGAACGCCGTTCTTGGAGTATAGAAATTAATTATACTTTCTAAGTGTCTCATCTTACAGTGGATTCTATCGTACGAGTCTTCGATGTGGAAAACGAATGTCAAGTGAAATTAGCGAGGTAACGCCGGCCTACACCCGGAAGTAAATGCACTATCAGAGAGTTGACAAATCCTTGCTACGACGCTGCCATTTCTCGGTTCTCTTACGAGGCAGCTCTTCAGCGAAATGCTTGCCGTGATTCTCCGATACGGTCCTTCAGAGTGGAGACGCGCACGCACGTTTGGTTTTTATGCGGCGTTCTCCCCTGATGATTTCTGACGTCGCCTTGTGGGCTATGTCTACATTTGCGACATTCAATTATCATTAATCCAGAATGATACAAGTTTCAGCTTCCGGCGTGGAAGAAGGCTGTTGACGCCGACATTATATCATTTCAACGTAGGGAAAGCAAAACGGGTCATTCAATGTTTCTCATTCAACATAAAGCATGTGAGATAATTTTCCGTAACGTTCATAATCATCTAAAAATACAAACGAAGTAAAAATACATCTGAAGCTTATTCGAATTGAGTATAATGTAAGATACCAAACGCTTTGCACCTCGATGTCGAATTTGTCCACGTGCAATCTTTTGCAGCATACAAAAAGAATGTCATGATTACCACGAGAATGAAGAAATATGTTGGTACGGATGGAAGCAAGGAGAAACGCAGTCAACAAATATTCGGTTCCTCATGGCATTCATTTCATTTGAGACGTAAGAAGAGTTAAAGCGGGATATTACTTTCGTTAACACGAAAGATATGCCGCACATATTGATAACGAGGAAGTCTGCGTCTTCATACGTTTCCTCCTTGAAATCTGCATGCTCTCTTATATACTAAGTAGCCTGATAATTGTTTCAGTAATGTTACCCTCTTGTTTGACCCCGTAACGATGAACAGATTCCAAATGCATGTCTCTGCATGAAAGTAGCTGTTCGAACCCTTCCTGGGTTGCTTTTTGTGTTTTATTGCTTGGAATTCCTGAAGCAGACCACTGTGCCTTCTCCCCTTGTGGGTTAGGTCTCAAAACTAAACCGCTTTTTATCCAATGGCATAATTTATTCAGACAGCATCACCACAAGACTATCAAACAAAGCCTTCCATTTACAGTTGCAACACTCTAACCAGCACTGACCGAAGTGTAATCCACGGTCATGGTCCGAAATTAGCAGCTGTCTGCTACTGTGGCAAAGTCCGTACTACACTTTCGATTCCGCAGCACCATTTTATCTGGTAACGCTGTGTAGTTGCAGAGTTGTGCCAGCATGTCTGTCCTCACACTGTCAACTTTATGTATCTCACTTCTCCTGCAGCGTTGATCACGAGCAGCAGAAGTAAATGAATTCTGCATGACGTAACATTCAGTATTCCCTTCTTTCATACCCACTCTTCATGTGCATCGATACCAAATAGGAATGTGAAAACTCTTTCGAGTGAGAGAATGACAATAACAATCGTAACAAGAACAATCAAATAATGAATGATGTTTATTCCAACGCAGAACGAGAATGGCTTTAAATATAAAAATCTATATCTATATCCATATCTATTGATCTTTGAGTTGGCACAATGCAAATATATTCTTAGCATTTAGTTACTGAATTTAGTTCGGGATGTTTGCAGAGAAAAGGAAAAGTCGGTACTTCTCGCTAGTGTAATATAATGTGAAGCAGCAACTACCCTTTCCTTAGAACACGACTCAAGCAGGTCCCCAAGTAGGTACCAAGGCACTGCTGCGTTCTGTTCCCTGACATTGCTCTGATGACGGTTAATGCAGATAGTTCCGATTATGAAATACAAAACGTATTGCAGGTTAGTTCCTAGGATAGTAACATTAAATTTGCGTTGTAGACGGCACATGAACGTGACGACTATCCATATTACTCATCAATATAAAAAGACAATATTATGGGAATTTAGCAGGAGTACTCAACATGAATTCTGAAATTGGTTGGCTGACCGCACAGGTGGTAAACGTTGTCAAGAGTATACGATGTCCTAATCGCATTAGGAATATGAAGATCGTCTTCGTCAGCTCGCAACTTTCACATTGCTATCTCCCCCCTACTCCAGACAGCCCTCGGTGGAGTTGCACTAAGTTGCCGATGCAATGTAAGGCCTTCAAACCGACAACAGACCACATATTGAAAAATACAAGCGAGTTCTCTTGCAGCGTAAGCTTATTGTAACTAATCTAAAAATTATTGGACAGGAACATTGTCCTATTCAAAAAAAGCTGTCCAGCAGGTCCTCTAATCGCTCCTTGGTACAGTCGTTTGACTATTGAAAATGGTTCCAACAAGTCACCACTAGAAAACACTGCTCTGTATCGCAATAACTCAAGATGTAAAGTAATACCACGATACTACAAATATCAGGGAACACCTTATCACAGATAAGACTGTCCTTAAGGCTTGTAAGCTCACATTTATTACAATAAATGACATACCTGAAATGTTACCACTCTCATTATTACGTCAGATTGGTAATGCACGTAGTAAGTTCGTCGTATTCATGATTTCCTCTTCAAACTAACATACCGTACTTATTATTTAACACAAAATGACATTAAAAATTTAAGTTATTCACGAGCAGCTAGTTGAGAATATGTATGAACTTCAAATGACACGTCAAACCGTCTTGTTCCACATATGGATTCAAACCCAGCTCATGCAGACTAAGCAAAGATTTCGTTACTGACGGAAACTAACAGTCATTCCTGATTAAGCATACAGAGAGTGATATACCTCGATTTTAGACAGTATCAGTTAGCAAATATCGACTTTAAACTGCATAACTCAAACATGTTTAACAGACGCGAATTCCTACCCATCATCCATTGTCCCTGTTAACGAACTACGAGAGATGTTAAATATTGCTTCTTCACAAGTAACTTACTTGAAATGCCGTGAGGTAAAGCTTTGTGTTGGACACGGATTCGAACCCAGAACCTAATCGGATTGCTATCTAAGCACAGTCAAATGTGACATATCGGATTTTCGCGGCAGTAGCTAGATGTTTTAACTGAAATGACGAGACGAAACATTAATTTTTTCCTTCCCAGGACTCCTACCCGGCACCTATCGCTGTTATATTCTAGAGAAAACGAACGTTAAATATGGGTTTGTTGCGCCAGCAGTGATATGTGAGCATGTTTGAACTAGAAATAATATGACGAAGAGTTCAGCGTTCACTGGGAATAGAGCCCCATATATATCGTTGTTGACTACACACAAAGAGACGTCAGCTACCGAATTTTTCTCCACCAGCTGCTCAGAATAACATCTTGAACATACAGTCATCTCGCAAATAGTTCTGTGTCTCACTGGGAGTTAAAAACGTCAGATATCGTTATGTGTTGACAACGAATGAAAATACATTAAAAATCAAAATTCTTATCCACCAGCAGATAGGTGTTCTCATGCTACAGCTTGATAATACATAATTAAATCTTTAGTGCCGGGCCAGGATTCGATCCCATTCACGCGTAATATGTGGAGATGTTGAGGAATCTGCAGTTTTGAACAAACAACAAATTGTAGCCGAGCTGTATTGTCACGAAGGGATCAAATTCCGCGTTAAGGGCGGTCTGAGTTTCATTCCCAGTTCAGAACCAATCTTATCGACATACAGAAGCTCAGATAAAAGATGGAATAAGTGTCCTGTGACCACACATAGCGTTTGTTTCATCACTTGAAATAAATAACTAGTATAAGAAAGGTTACTGGTGACAGAGTTTCTACATGTCACCACTCCAGACTTTATTGTGGTTCAACCTACCGTCTACTTGGTAGAGAAGGAAAATCATCTTTAATGTGAATTTTCAGACCACACTGCCATTACATCTTCTTCACTTGGTGTAGCCAGGAGAGAATGGACTCTGTCTCTCCCTATCTAAAATCATTGACAGAAGTGGGAATCCAACCCAGACCATAGGTATAACAACCTACCATCCGTCCAACAGACCACGAAATCCTCTTCTCTCATTTTTCTGTCGTAACGCCGTTGCGCCACACTGGATGAGAATTCTGACACACAGGCGTCCTGTAGTAATTTGCACCATGTTCAGTAAATTCATTTACTTGGTTGACCGAATCACCATGAACTAGCTGCCTCGGCTACCCAGTGCATACATTCCACTCTATATTTTGTAATCACCGAAATAAAATCACGTAACTGCCACCTACACAGAACTGCCAACAGTGTAGGATGCAGAAGTTTAAATAGGAAGTGTTCCTTTCCACTTGAGCTATTCTATTGCGCTATCTGTTTGTAGAAAAATTCGTTCAGTTAAAAAAAAAAAAAAAAAAAAAAAAAAAAAAAAAAGCTGTAACTGTTTGTCTCTCAGAAGTCAAGACCTGGCCATATGCATAATCTCACAGTGCTGTGGAATCAAAAAGTTCTTGAGGAATAGTTGTCGAGCTCAGGAAATGTTGTAGCTACGTGTCACCTAGTAGCGTAGATAAGATGTCGCGAGTTCGAATACATTCAGTGCTACATTTTTGAAAACGCAATTCTGCTGTCTGCTGAAGTTGTCAATCTAATGGAACTTTGAACATACTTCCCTTCACTTCTCAACCCAAAGTAGTCGCATGTGGAAACAGGGCTAACTACTGTGACATTTTGTTCTGTTCAGGTTTAATAGACAGCAGGCAGCAGGTGCATCTCGAAGATGTGTAGGGAGAGCGCATCGTGCCATAATATGTCAGAAAAGTATTTTCTACGTTAGCTGTCGTGTGGTAGTGAGATTTTATTCATCTTCAAACTTTGTTTGACAGCTTTAACTCAGAACAAGTTTTCTACATGCAGGTAATCAATGAACTGCACGTGCATTGTCATACTGTCATAGATAACATCAGAGAATTCGCATACATCGTTGATGATTAATTTCTCTCTCATGTTTACTATTGTTTTAACAACACTAAAGGAAACCTTACGAAAATTGTGCACTGTATTATCAGAAATGAAATAAAACTAACCACGATAACCTTACGACGAAAGTATGTTTTAATAAAACCGAGTATCTGTACACAAATGTGCCTCTATCGACACGAATTAGTAAAATACTACTCACTTAGATTTTGATTGGGTCTGTGTTTCATTGGTATGCTGTGTCGTACTCAAGAGGTATGCAAATGTGGCATTTCATAATTGTAGTTACGTATTCCTAGAAACCCAAAATTCGCTTGTCAGCAGCGGAAAGAGGCGTTGCCTGTTGTGCAGCTTTGTAAGTTTTTCAACATTGCACTATGAGCCGAAAGTATTTTCTTGCGATTTCCTTATTGATGTTTGATCCTACTCCTTGTAGCTCTTTCACAGAAGGGATAAAAACGTTGCAGTCAGTGAGACTGGAACTGCAAACCATAACAGATGCTTCTCCACAGGTCAGCACGTTACCACAGAGCTGGCGAAGAGATATGGTCCTGAGCGTCCTCTTACGACGGCAATAGTGCCTAGAACTCGTAAACCGCTATTTAAAGGTCGAGATTAGTTGCGATTTCCACCTGCAACGACTTTTCTGGGCTGAAAACCGTAAATTTACAATCTTTTGTTACCCATCAAGCGATAATAACTCAGATTATTCAATGGAAATGACAGGTAAAATCAAGTGAACTTTGAGGCTTAATTCCGTGCACACCAGGAAGTAACTCGTCGATCACAGAGTTGCCAAACATACGTTGCCTTGTTGGCAAATCTCAGTTACAGTACCAGCAGGAAGAAGACGAACCGATGTGATCCTACAGCGGGCTGGGAAGTGACCATAGCTGGTGTCTCCAAGTCGTGGCTGCTACGGCCTGCAATACGTAATGCGTCTGACTCGCTTACTGTAACTAGGTTTAGGGACTGGAGCGTAGTTACTAATAATACTCAGAACTGACTGCAAACTAAGCATCATAAATCAGTAACTCTCATTGTTGTTTTTATATTTCTTTAGTAAGTGTACTCAAAACTAAGAAACTCATTCACAGGCGTTTTTGTGCCCCGCCGATAGTCGAGCACAACAAACAAATAAAAATAAAAAGAATGTTTATAGGTGTGTGTGTGTGTGTGAGTGTGTGTGTGTGTGTGTGTGTGTGTGTGTGTGTGTGAGTGTGTGTATGTGTGTGTGTGTGTGTGAGAGAGAGAGAGAGAGAGAGAGAGATTAAAAAGAATGAGAGTGTAAAAAATTGTTGTAAAGAAATTTAATCATGGTATTTAAAGAAATCTTTCATTGTAATGACACGTTCCACATCATTACGAAATGTCGTATTCATGATCTATGGAACAAGAAGTAATCTAATGTAATGTAATCTAATCTAATCACATCATATTGATGACTAGCCATAAAGAGTCATGAATTACCGAAATTTTTGCCAATACCAGTAACCAAATCTAAACTTGAAAATAAAAGACGACAAGTTTTGTAATAAACCGTAACTCCTATCAAGACCCTTTCGTCCCTGTTATCTAACCACGAAAGATGTCTGATATACCTCCATTCTGAAGTAACAAAGTATGCATGCATTTAAAGATGAAGTGCATGATGTGAAGTTCTGTGACGGAGATACAAACCCAACACGTAATCGGATTGTTAACTAAGAAAAATCAAATGTTACGTATCGGTTTTTCTTACGAGCCGCTAGGTGTCTGAATCTAAAATAAGGATACAAACTTTTGTGCCTAAGAGACAATCGAACTGCACACCTACCGTGCATCCACGAACGTAGCTTAAGTATCAGTTTCTTACTCACAAACAGTAAGATGTGTGCGTGTTTGACCAGAAATAACGACACCTATTGGGATTGTTGGCAATACATGAACAGACATAAAAAATGCGCGTTAATTTTCACTAGCAGGTGGGTGTGCACTTGATAGAGCTGGAAATGAAATTATGAATATTTTTGTACTGGATCAGGATTCGGACCCACATATTTACCTTTGGAGGAGACCTAGAGAAGACTGCAGTCTTGGGAAAAGGAACGAAATGATTGAACTATACTGTTCCGAGAGATTCAGATCCTCGAAAGAGGAGATACAGTCCAGCACCAAATTTTTCAACGTCTCTAGTTCAATCAAGTACAAGAAAACTAAGAGCCCTGTCCCTTTAAATGGCTATCGGTTCATCAAATAAAATAAAATTTTCTAATGTAAGTAAGCTTACTGGCGACAGTATTTCTGTTTACCATGACTTCCGCTATGTCATTTCCCAACGTAAACTGGCTCTGCCCAGTTGGTAATGAAGGAACGTGATGCTTAATGCTGATACTGGATTATAACGTCTTTCTCTTGAGGTTACCAGAGGTAAAATAAATCTATTTGCGCCTCTTCAAAGCAAATGCCTGAACCCACGAATTGCACCTGTGATAGTTCGTTCTACCAGACCATTGTGGCCACATTTCCCAGCCCCTGGAGTGTGCTGTAACGGATGATGTGCTTAGCTTACAAAATTAATCACGGTGGAAAAAATGCGAGTCTATTAAATGGTTAAGTAGAAGCATGCTTCTGACGCAGAGATTATGCTATTCTCATGTTAACAGGATGTAAAGACTCTTCTAGGCATCATAGGCTGGATGTGAAGCCCTTTTTGATTTTTCACAAATTCAGCAAATTTCTTAGTTCGAGAAAATCCACTGTGAAGTGTGAAGTTGCCGGATAATTCGATTATTACTGTTATTATTACTATCATTTTATTCATACCGCTGCTGGAACACAAGTGCTTGAAGATCATTTAGTGCCTTTTGGTTACTATAGAAGTAGTTTCCCAAGAACAGGTTCTTTCCCTGTCTACGGAATCCTTTTCATGTTAATATCAAACATCAGCAATTACTCTTAGATTACATTAAAACTAAAGTAATTGACGAAGACGTTACTTGATGACAAAAACGCGCTGCCTTTCGTCATTTACTTGCACCTAGAAATGGCTATCGAGTGCTGACAAACCAAAAGGCAAGAGATCTTACTGCCTTCCGATATACGTCGCTGTCAGTTTTTCCACATGATTTGGTCGACATGACCTGTTTCAAGTTCGGTATGACAGACAACGTTTTAGAAAATCTATTGTTTCCCTTTCAAATAAACAGAAGTATTTTCATTCTAAGCTGTCCAAGTACAAAAGTTTCGCAATATTAGTTCAAATTTAATATTCGCTTCTATAATGTAGGAAAGTATTTCACAATTGCAAAACTCGCATCCAAAACATTGACCTGACCATAAATTCTAGCTCAGAGTGACACCAGTTTAAATAACCTCATGTAGCGAAGACTGTTTGCCAGTGCTCTTTCTCGCCGGAAAATACGCAATCCACTCATTTTGCTCCATAAGTACACTGTAACAGTAATTTCTGTCTGAAATTTGTCAGTAAGCTTTTGTCTTCCAACCGGCGAAATACGGCAGAGTGCGGCCGGTAAACATTTCACAAATCACGAGTTAGTGCTGATAAGACGATTTCTTTAAACATTATCGAAGCTGAGGGAATTTAGTTTCTGCTTAAGTCGTCTTAAGCAGCAACGTTCACAGGTATCTCAAACAGGAAAAAGCTCATTATCCAGGTACGAAGGTTTCGTCTGATAACACTGCTTAAGTATTTTGTCTAAGAGGTATCACAAGTAGTGTTCCTGTAGCTATGGGAATCATTGGTTGAAAACGAGTTTAACACCAATTGGTACAGTGCTGCTAAATATTCAAAATTATTATCAACCTAAGTCTGAGTTCATCCACAAACTGAGGCGTATTTATAATATTGAAGCTAGACTGTGTATCCTTGTCTTCCTTGAGTGGTCATATGAAGGCGTTTACATACACGTATACAGTACTATGAATACTTCGAACGCTATGGTTAACGTTGCTCTCATAAACTACTTTTGTTTTTTTAATTCTTCTGGGTCTTCAGCGTGCAATATGTGTTGTAGATACAGTCTTAGACCAAAAAATTGACCGCCGAGTCGTTCACGTAAGGTGGACAATACAGTCGTGCTCCTCTCAGAATTCTATGTCTGGCAACATGTTCGATCTGGCAACATGTAGACTGCAGCACTTCCCAGAGGAAGTCTTGACTCCAGTATTAGTACATTACTCTTAACTACGACCGTAGTCTTGAGGTAAAACGCGAGACCAGATAATATTATATAGTAGGTTCGCTTGAATTACACTCTTAGCTTCAGCACCGAGAGGAAAGGGGCGATAAAAGTTTTGTCGATATGTGCTTTCGGTCGCCAGACGTCATATTAGCTGGTCTCGCGTTTTACCTCAAGACTACGGTCGTGTTCCAGCAGCGGTAAGAATTAAATGATAGTAATAATAACAGTAATAATCGAATTATCCGGCAACTTCACACTTCACAGTGGATTTTCTCGAACTAAGAAATTTGCTGAATTTGTGAAAAATCAAAATGGCTTCACATCCAGCCTATGATGTCTAGAAGAGTCTTTACATCCTGCTGACATGAGAATAGCATAATCTCTGCGTCAGAAGCTTGCTACTACTTAACCATTTAATAGACTCGCATTTTTTCCACCGTGATTAATTTTGTAAGCTAAGCACATCATCCGTTACAGAACACTCCAGGGGCTGGGAAATATGGCCACAATGGTCTGGGGGAACGAACTATCACAGGTGCAATTCGTGGGTTCAGGCATTTGCTTTTAAGAGGCACAAACAGATTTATTTTACTTCTGGTAACCTCAAGAGAAAGACGTTATAATCCAGAATCAGCATTAAGCATCACGTTCCTTCATTACCAACTGGGCAGAGCCAGTTTACGTTGGGAAATGACATAGCGGAAGTCATGGTAAACAGAAATATTGTCGCCAGTACTTACATTAGCAAATTTCATTTTATTTGATGAACCGATAGCCATTTAAAGGGACAGGGCTCTTAGTTTACTTGTACTTGATTGAACTAAAGACGTTGAAAAATTTGGTGCTTGACTGTGATTCGCATTCGTATCTCCTCTTTCGAGGATCTGAATCTCTCGAAACAGTGTAGTTCAATCTTTTCGTTCCTTTTCCCAAGACTGCAGTCTTCTCTAGGTCTCCTCCAAAGGTAAATATGTGGGTCCGAATCCTGATCCAGTACAAAAATATTCATAATTTCATTTCCAGCTCTATCAAGTGCACACCCACCTGCTAGTGAAAATTAACGCGCATTTTTAATGTCTGTTCATGTGTTGCCAACAATCGCAACAGGTGTCGTTATTTCTGGTCAAACACGCACACATCTTACTGTTCGTGAGTAAGAAACTGATACTTAAGCTACATTCGTGGATGCACGGTAGGTGTGCAGTTCGATTGTCTCTTAGGCACAAAAGTTTGTATCCTTATTTTAGATTCAGACACCTAGCGGCTCGTAAGAAAAACCGATACGTAACATTTGATTTTTCTTAGTTAACAATCCGATTACGTGTTGGGTTTGTATCTCTGTCACAGAACTTCACATCATGCACTTCATCTTTAAATGCATGCATACTTTGTTACTTCAGAATGGAGGTATATCAGACATCTTTCGTGGTTAGATAACAGGGACGAAAGGGTCTTGATAGGAGTTACGGTTTATTACAAAACTTGTCGTCTTTTATTTTCAAGTTTAGATTTGGTTACTGGTATTGGCAAAAATTTCGGTAATTCATGACTCTTTATGGCTAGTCATCAATATGATGTGATTAGATTAGATTACATTACATTAGATTACTTCTTGTTCCATAGATCATGAATACGACATTTCGTAATGATGTGGAACGTGTCATTACAATGAAAGATTTCTTTAAATACCATGATTAAATTTCTTTACAACAATTTTTTACACTCTCATTCTTTTTTATCTCTCTCTCTCTCTCTCTCTCTCACACACACACACACACACAAACATACACACACTCACACACACACACACACACACACACTCACACACACACACACACCTATAAACATTCTTTCTATTTTTATTTGTTTGTTGTGCTCGACTATCGGCGGGGCACGAAAACGCCTGTGAATGAGTTTCTTAGTTTTGAGTACACTTACTAAAGAAATATAAAAACAACAATGAGAGTTACTGATTTATGATGCTTAGTTTGCAGTCAGTTCTGAGTATTATTAGTAACTACGCTCCAGTCCCTAAACCTAGTTACAGTAAGCGAGTCAGACGCATTACGTATTGCAGGCCGTAGCAGCCACGACTTGGAGACACCAGCTATGGTCACTTCCCAGCCCGCTGTAGGATCACATCGGTTCGTCTTCTTCCTGCTGGTACTGTAACTGAGATTTGCCAACAAGGCAACGTATGTTTGGCAACTCTGTGATCGACGAGTTACTTCCTGGTGTGCACGGAATTAAGCCTCAAAGTTCACTTGATTTTACCTGTCATTTCCATTGAATAATCTGAGTTATTATCGCTTGATGGGTAACAAAAGATTGTAAATTTACGGTTTTCAGCCCAGAAAAGTCGTTGCAGGTGGAAATCGCAACTAATCTCGACCTTTAAATAGCGGTTTACGAGTTCTAGGCACTATTGCCGTCGTAAGAGGACGCTCAGGACCATATCTCTTCGCCAGCTCTGTGGTAACGTGCTGACCTGTGGAGAAGCATCTGTTATGGTTTGCAGTTCCAGTCTCACTGACTGCAACGTTTTTATCCCTTCTGTGAAAGAGCTACAAGGAGTAGGATCAAACATCAATAAGGAAATCGCAAGAAAATACTTTCGGCTCATAGTGCAATGTTGAAAAACTTACAAAGCTGCACAACAGGCAACGCCTCTTTCCGCTGCTGACAAGCGAATTTTGGGTTTCTAGGAATACGTAACTACAATTATGAAATGCCACATTTGCATACCTCTTGAGTACGACACAGCATACCAATGAAACACAGACCCAATCAAAATCTAAGTGAGTAGTATTTTACTAATTCGTGTCGATAGAGGCACATTTGTGTACAGATACTCGGTTTTATTAAAACATACTTTCGTCGTAAGGTTATCGTGGTTAGTTTTATTTCATTTCTGATAATACAGTGCACAATTTTCGTAAGGTTTCCTTTAGTGTTGTTAAAACAATAGTAAACATGAGAGAGAAATTAATCATCAACGATGTATGCGAATTCTCTGATGTTATCTATGACAGTATGACAATGCACGTGCAGTTCATTGATGACCTGCATGTAGAAAACTTGTTCTGAGTTAAAGCTGTCAAACAAAGTTTGAAGATGAATAAAATCTCACTACCACACGACAGCTAATGTAGAAAATACTTTTCTGACATATTATGGCACGATGCGCTCTCCCTACACATCTTCGAGATGCACCTGCTGCCTGCTGTCTATTAAACCTGAACAGAACAAAATGTCACAGTAGTTAGCCCTGTTTCCACATGCGACTACTTTGGGTTGAGAAGTGAAGGGAAGTATGTTCAAAGTTCCATTAGATTGACAACTTCAGCAGACAGCAGAATTGCGTTTTCAAAAATGTAGCACTGAATGTATTCGAACTCGCGACATCTTATCTACGCTACTAGGTGACACGTAGCTACAACATTTCCTGAGCTCGACAACTATTCCTCAAGAACTTTTTGATTCCACAGCACTGTGAGATTATGCATATGGCCAGGTCTTGACTTCTGAGAGACAAACAGTTACAGCTTTTTTTTTTTTTTTTTTTTTTTTTTTTTTTTTTTTTTTTTTTTACTGAACGAATTTTTCTACAAACAGATAGCGCAATAGAATAGCTCAAGTGGAAAGGAACACTTCCTATTTAAACTTCTGCATCCTACACTGTTGGCAGTTCTGTGTAGGTGGCAGTTACGTGATTTTATTTCGGTGATTACAAAATATAGAGTGGAATGTATGCACTGGGTAGCCGAGGCAGCTAGTTCATGGTGATTCGGTCAACCAAGTAAATGAATTTACTGAACATGGTGCAAATTACTACAGGACGCCTGTGTGTCAGAATTCTCATCCAGTGTGGCGCAACGGCGTTACGACAGAAAAATGAGAGAAGAGGATTTCGTGGTCTGTTGGACGGATGGTAGGTTGTTATACCTATGGTCTGGGTTGGATTCCCACTTCTGTCAATGATTTTAGATAGGGAGAGACAGAGTCCATTCTCTCCTGGCTACACCAAGTGAAGAAGATGTAATGGCAGTGTGGTCTGAAAATTCACATTAAAGATGATTTTCCTTCTCTACCAAGTAGACGGTAGGTTGAACCACAATAAAGTCTGGAGTGGTGACATGTAGAAACTCTGTCACCAGTAACCTTTCTTATACTAGTTATTTATTTCAAGTGATGAAACAAACGCTATGTGTGGTCACAGGACACTTATTCCATCTTTTATCTGAGCTTCTGTATGTCGATAAGATTGGTTCTGAACTGGGAATGAAACTCAGACCGCCCTTAACGCGGAATTTGATCCCTTCGTGACAATACAGCTCGGCTACAATTTGTTGTTTGTTCAAAACTGCAGATTCCTCAACATCTCCACATATTACGCGTGAATGGGATCGAATCCTGGCCCGGCACTAAAGATTTAATTATGTATTATCAAGCTGTAGCATGAGAACACCTATCTGCTGGTGGATAAGAATTTTGATTTTTAATGTATTTTCATTCGTTGTCAACACATAACGATATCTGACGTTTTTAACTCCCAGTGAGACACAGAACTATTTGCGAGATGACTGTATGTTCAAGATGTTATTCTGAGCAGCTGGTGGAGAAAAATTCGGTAGCTGACGTCTCTTTGTGTGTAGTCAACAACGATATATATGGGGCTCTATTCCCAGTGAACGCTGAACTCTTCGTCATATTATTTCTAGTTCAAACATGCTCACATATCACTGCTGGCGCAACAAACCCATATTTAACGTTCGTTTTCTCTAGAATATAACAGCGATAGGTGCCGGGTAGGAGTCCTGGGAAGGAAAAAATTAATGTTTCGTCTCGTCATTTCAGTTAAAACATCTAGCTACTGCCGCGAAAATCCGATATGTCACATTTGACTGTGCTTAGATAGCAATCCGATTAGGTTCTGGGTTCGAATCCGTGTCCAACACAAAGCTTTACCTCACGGCATTTCAAGTAAGTTACTTGTGAAGAAGCAATATTTAACATCTCTCGTAGTTCGTTAACAGGGACAATGGATGATGGGTAGGAATTCGCGTCTGTTAAACATGTTTGAGTTATGCAGTTTAAAGTCGATATTTGCTAACTGATACTGTCTAAAATCGAGGTATATCACTCTCTGTATGCTTAATCAGGAATGACTGTTAGTTTCCGTCAGTAACGAAATCTTTGCTTAGTCTGCATGAGCTGGGTTTGAATCCATATGTGGAACAAGACGGTTTGACGTGTCATTTGAAGTTCATACATATTCTCAACTAGCTGCTCGTGAATAACTTAAATTTTTAATGTCATTTTGTGTTAAATAATAAGTACGGTATGTTAGTTTGAAGAGGAAATCATGAATACGACGAACTTACTACGTGCATTACCAATCTGACGTAATAATGAGAGTGGTAACATTTCAGGTATGTCATTTATTGTAATAAATGTGAGCTTACAAGCCTTAAGGACAGTCTTATCTGTGATAAGGTGTTCCCTGATATTTGTAGTATCGTGGTATTACTTTACATCTTGAGTTATTGCGATACAGAGCAGTGTTTTCTAGTGGTGACTTGTTGGAACCATTTTCAATAGTCAAACGACTGTACCAAGGAGCGATTAGAGGACCTGCTGGACAGCTTTTTTTGAATAGGACAATGTTCCTGTCCAATAATTTTTAGATTAGTTACAATAAGCTTACGCTGCAAGAGAACTCGCTTGTATTTTTCAATATGTGGTCTGTTGTCGGTTTGAAGGCCTTACATTGCATCGGCAACTTAGTGCAACTCCACCGAGGGCTGTCTGGAGTAGGGGGGAGATAGCAATGTGAAAGTTGCGAGCTGACGAAGACGATCTTCATATTCCTAATGCGATTAGGACATCGTATACTCTTGACAACGTTTACCACCTGTGCGGTCAGCCAACCAATTTCAGAATTCATGTTGAGTACTCCTGCTAAATTCCCATAATATTGTCTTTTTATATTGATGAGTAATATGGATAGTCGTCACGTTCATGTGCCGTCTACAACGCAAATTTAATGTTACTATCCTAGGAACTAACCTGCAATACGTTTTGTATTTCATAATCGGAACTATCTGCATTAACCGTCATCAGAGCAATGTCAGGGAACAGAACGCAGCAGTGCCTTGGTACCTACTTGGGGACCTGCTTGAGTCGTGTTCTAAGGAAAGGGTAGTTGCTGCTTCACATTATATTACACTAGCGAGAAGTACCGACTTTTCCTTTTCTCTGCAAACATCCCGAACTAAATTCAGTAACTAAATGCTAAGAATATATTTGCATTGTGCCAACTCAAAGATCAATAGATATGGATATAGATATAGATTTTTATATTTAAAGCCATTCTCGTTCTGCGTTGGAATAAACATCATTCATTATTTGATTGTTCTTGTTACGATTGTTATTGTCATTCTCTCACTCGAAAGAGTTTTCACATTCCTATTTGGTATCGATGCACATGAAGAGTGGGTATGAAAGAAGGGAATACTGAATGTTACGTCATGCAGAATTCATTTACTTCTGCTGCTCGTGATCAACGCTGCAGGAGAAGTGAGATACATAAAGTTGACAGTGTGAGGACAGACATGCTGGCACAACTCTGCAACTACACAGCGTTACCAGATAAAATGGTGCTGCGGAATCGAAAGTGTAGTACGGACTTTGCCACAGTAGCAGACAGCTGCTAATTTCGGACCATGACCGTGGATTACACTTCGGTCAGTGCTGGTTAGAGTGTTGCAACTGTAAATGGAAGGCTTTGTTTGATAGTCTTGTGGTGATGCTGTCTGAATAAATTATGCCATTGGATAAAAAGCGGTTTAGTTTTGAGACCTAACCCACAAGGGGAGAAGGCACAGTGGTCTGCTTCAGGAATTCCAAGCAATAAAACACAAAAAGCAACCCAGGAAGGGTTCGAACAGCTACTTTCATGCAGAGACATGCATTTGGAATCTGTTCATCGTTACGGGGTCAAACAAGAGGGTAACATTACTGAAACAATTATCAGGCTACTTAGTATATAAGAGAGCATGCAGATTTCAAGGAGGAAACGTATGAAGACGCAGACTTCCTCGTTATCAATATGTGCGGCATATCTTTCGTGTTAACGAAAGTAATATCCCGCTTTAACTCTTCTTACGTCTCAAATGAAATGAATGCCATGAGGAACCGAATATTTGTTGACTGCGTTTCTCCTTGCTTCCATCCGTACCAACATATTTCTTCATTCTCGTGGTAATCATGACATTCTTTTTGTATGCTGCAAAAGATTGCACGTGGACAAATTCGACATCGAGGTGCAAAGCGTTTGGTATCTTACATTATACTCAATTCGAATAAGCTTCAGATGTATTTTTACTTCGTTTGTATTTTTAGATGATTATGAACGTTACGGAAAATTATCTCACATGCTTTATGTTGAATGAGAAACATTGAATGACCCGTTTTGCTTTCCCTACGTTGAAATGATATAATGTCGGCGTCAACAGCCTTCTTCCACGCCGGAAGCTGAAACTTGTATCATTCTGGATTAATGATAATTGAATGTCGCAAATGTAGACATAGCCCACAAGGCGACGTCAGAAATCATCAGGGGAGAACGCCGCATAAAAACCAAACGTGCGTGCGCGTCTCCACTCTGAAGGACCGTATCGGAGAATCACGGCAAGCATTTCGCTGAAGAGCTGCCTCGTAAGAGAACCGAGAAATGGCAGCGTCGTAGCAAGGATTTGTCAACTCTCTGATAGTGCATTTACTTCCGGGTGTAGGCCGGCGTTACCTCGCTAATTTCACTTGACATTCGTTTTCCACATCGAAGACTCGTACGATAGAATCCACTGTAAGATGAGACACTTAGAAAGTATAATTAATTTCTATACTCCAAGAACGGCGTTCTTCACATAAGTAACACCTGTTTGTGTGTTTTAAGGTTGCGTTTTGAGGCTCAGGCAACATCGCAGTGACTATAGTCCGTCTGTGGTCCCCAGTGTGTCGTTAGCTCAGAGGTTATTCGTCATATTGTGGCTTTTCTAACGCGGGACATTCTGAATCGGAATACTCCCCTTTCATTATTAGTTCCGGGGCGTGACTATTTTCCTCGGACAAAGACCAATGCTGTGAATTGGATTCGCGGACATGCCATTCACTACCTAGTTGGACAAACTGTAGACTCTGTACTCGATTTTTGGGCATACCCCAACGACCGTCATTATGTCGTTGTCCGCCACCCAAAATACAGACAATTTATCTCGAACTTCCTTGGGAGTGCTTTCCACGACCCGCCTCGCAGCTGGAATGTGTTAAGCCAAGAGTGAAGAAGGTTTCCAGTTTGAACCAATGAACATTTCTGAACTACTGAACGGAACACACCAATTTCGAGAAGACGTGACTCAACATATTACCAGCGGGCCGCAGAAGGCGTCTGATCAATTACACAACAAAAATAAACAAAACAAAAATCAAAATAAAAATAAAATTCAGAAAAAGGAAGATTTTGTTTTGTTTGTAATGATAGCCCTAACCTTGAATTCTCATATTTCCCCTGGTATATAGGCAGCTCTTGGGGTAGGTTTAGTCAGGAGCCAACGCCTGAAGTGGACCAGATTTTTTTTTTTTGTTATAGGATGAAAAGTGGCGGTGGCACTTAGTTTCTTTTTTTATTGCCATTTTCCTAAGGGGCTTTAAAATAAGAGAGAAAAAAGGGGTAATCGTCATAAAAGGTAAAAGAAAAAAAGGAAATTTAAAAAAAAAGAGGTTCCCTTGTGCGTTGCGGTGGTCATACTGTATGACATATCAGTTCCAATCTCGGTCGAAGCCGCTGACTACAACCTTTTATTTTCCATTTTAATTAATGGAGTTGCAAACGGCTAGTAAAAATTCTTCATACGAAATCTGAAGAATGCCTTTAAACATCAATCTTCGTCCGGTTCGACTTAGTAAATTAAGTTAATATCATGGATGTCTGCTTTGCAAATGCCAAGGTGCTTCACTGTAAAATATATCCTGAAAAGATTGAAAACGACTGTGAACGATATAAATTTGAGTTTTGTTCGTCATATAGGTCTAACATGTCAGAAGGTTGTTTATGAAGTGCACAAGTTGATTAATATAGTTCCCCTCTTCAAATTTTTTGCAATAGCATTTAACTGTAGACGTTTTCTAACACCGGCGTTAGCAATTCCTTTCCGTTCTCTGAAACCTCCAAAACGACACATTTTTCTGGTCTAAATCTGATGACCTTAACTATCACTTCCGATCAACATTAAATACTTCATGAACCCATACATGGAACTCCAAATGTGCAGTGTTCCTGCACTGCTACAGAGCATGCATTGCAAGGTATTCACACAGTTTATCGCATAGAGTTACCATAAGGAATGAAACAAGAATTTTAATACACTTTACACCACAGACGCTCACCCTGGCTTGACGAAAACATCCGAACATTGACCAAAAGTTGCACAAATAATTGAGCTTGAAAGGAAAAGAAACGAGGTATGAAGCATTTATAAATTCATCGAATGTAGCGAGGTGGTTTAATTTCGTCCCAGTCTATAAAATTAATTTCGGGTCATACTCAGCTCTTGCCGATTAATGTAGTATAATACCCGCCTACTAATCAGGGCGTCTGTCTCCGTTGCTTTTGAGCGTGAATTGAAATCGTAGAAATTTTCTGTGGAGCAACATTTAATAATATAGCGTTTTAAATCATCAAAAGCGATGAGCGGGAGCAGGCGCTTTCGATAAAGAACGGGGGAGTGCAGCGCCGCTGCTGTCGCCACGGCCGCTGCCGGTAGCCAGCAAATGGATCCCGGAGCTTTGCCGCATACGGCGTCCAGAGGAGGACAGTCTGCAGGAAATCTGCCGCAAAATCGTTACTGGATAAAATTTTGATATCGGTGTGTCAGAAAGCGAAATAGATTGATTCTGCGCTACCATTACATTCACGTCTTCAGCATTCAGACAGAAGAGGCTATAAAAATACTTTATGCCAGCTGCTCTCGATCCACTGACATAACGAACAGAAACAACGCACGCTACCGCTAGATCACAGGCGTAATCAGCCTAGTGTTTCTCTATCATGGGACAAGTTTTCCTCCAGGAAGTGCCGCAGTCTGCAGTGTTGCCAGATTGTGCAGATAACCGGACTTAGAGAATTAGCGAGTTGGCCAGTTTTATTGTCCCATGTCGCGATCGGCGCGGACTTAGCCTCTGAAGCGGCCGGCCGCCGGTCGAGTTTTATGTCAAAGAGTGTACATGAATTCTGCTACTTACAAGGGAACCTCCCCATCGCACTCCCCTCAGATTTAGTTATAACTTGGCACAGTGGATAGGCCTTGATAAACTGAACATAGATCAATTGAGAAAACAGGAAGAAGTTGTGTGGAACTGTGAAAAAATAAGCAAAATATACAAACTGGTCATCAGTCTTGGCCACATAGGCAACATAAAGGACATAGTAAGCTCAGGAGCCCCGTGGTCCCGTGGTAGAGTGAGCAGCTGCAGAAGGAGGGGTCCTTGGTTCAAGTCTTCCCACGAGCGGAGATTTTACTTTTTTTATTTTTGCATGGTTATTATCTGTCCGTTCGTTCATTGACGTCTCTGTTCACTGTAATAAGTTTAGTGTCTGTGTTTTGCGACCGCATTGCAAAACCGTGCGATTAGTAGACGAAAGGACGTGCCTCTCCAATCGGAACCGAAAACATTTGATCGCAAGGTCATAGGTTAACCGATTCCTCCACAGGAAAACACATCTGATATATTCTATACGACACTTGTGACGGCATGTGCGTCATATGACAGGAATATGTTGTCGACCCACCTAACTTGTACGCTTGACGAATGGGTAAAAAGATTCTTCTAATCTTGCCCCATTTAGGTTTTCTTGTGGATGTGATAATCACTCCCAAAAAAGTGATGAAAACATAAGAGTTTGTCACATAAACTGAAAATAAAAAATTATTGTTTTCACTCGATGGAAGATTTGAAGCAAGGACCTTTCGTTCCGCAGCTGCTCACGTTACCACTAGACCACGTCGCTGCTGCGGTTCCAGTGTCCTTAATGTTACTTATCTTGCCATGAACTACTCAGTTTGTATATTTTGCTTATTTTTTCACAGTTCCACACAACTTCTTCCTGTTTTCTCAATTGATCTGTGTTCAGTTTTTCAAGGCCTATCCACTGTGCCAACTTATAACTAAATCTGAGGGGGGTGCGATGGGGAGGTTTCCTTGTTAGGCAGAAAAATAACCAATGACGGACGGAGCAAGGTGGACTTCAAAAGCAGACTAGCACTCTCAAAAAGGCATTCCTGGCCATGAAAAGTCTACTAGTATCAAACATAGGCCTTAATTTGAGGAAAAAATTTCAGAGAATGTACGTCTTGAGTACAGCATTGTGTGCTCGTGAAACATAGACTGTGGGAAAACCAGAAAAGAAGAGAATCGAAGCATTTGAGAGGTGCTGCAGAAGAATGCTGAAAATTCGATGGCCTGATAAGGTACGGAACGAGGGGGTTCTGCGCAGAATCGGAGAGGAAAGGAGAAGGGACAGGATGATAGGACATCTGTTAGGACATTTGGGGATGACTTCAATTGTACCAGAGGAAGCTGTAGAGGGTGAAAACTGTGGAGGAAGACAGAGATTGGAATACATCCAGCAAATAATTCACGACGTAGGTTGCAAGTGCTACTCTGAGATGAAGAGGTTGGCACAGGAGAGGAATTCGTGGCGGGCCGCATCAAACCAGTCAGAAGACTGATAAGACAAAAAAGAGAAGTTCAGGATTACTGAGCTTTGAAATGATACATAGTTTGCTAGTGGTGACTTCTATATTTTGTTACTTGTTTGATACAAAAACACCGCCGAACCCACACTAATTTTAAGTTACAGTTTTGACACACACACACACACACACACACACACACACACACACACATACATACAATCACAGTCACTCATAGTAGCCATCTTATAGTCTTTAACCGACCCTGTTACCAAAACAGGTTGTAAGATGCATTGTCTGCGAAATAATGCTCGCCAAAATATTACACAACTCGAACCCTTTGAACGTTCTGTTCTCGGTCCCAACTTGTATAATACGCCACGCGGATTTTATTTAATTCAACAGCCACAGTTTACACACAAAAATCATAATTTCGCGCTTTCTTCTTTACCACTCATACGAGTTCACTTTGCGCCGCTCCATGGTCACGTTCAACTGACAATTCCACAAAATTATGAGATCTATATACAGCTCGTTTAGTTCACTTCCGCACATGGTGAAGGCTGAGCTCCGGACTGCCCATCTCGACTTCCTAAAGCAATCCTCTTATCCTACGAAATACACTCGAACGCACTGTCCTCTGGTTGGCTGACATACAGCATAACCAATCTGACACCAGTATTAAATCGCGCAATCCCGCGTCTTTTACCATCAACAAACCACCGCATAATAGCTTTTATGGGCAGTTTATTAAAAGAATAAATTTACAAACCCCTCAAATATGGAAGTAACTCCCTCTTTAAATAATAGAAGAACTGTAAAATGTTTCCTGTTTTCCCAGAACCATAAACTGGCTAGCTACATTTACAGCGATTCTCTCTCTCTCTCTCTCTCTCTCTCTCACACACACACACACTCTCTCTAAAATCACAGTTCTCACGCTATCGTATTCTCTGTTACTGTGCATTACAAGATTCATTTATTACATTACTTCCCACTTTCATTCACATTAATAACTGAACACATTTAATCAAAAATAATGGAAGCCATACTAGTCGCAAAAAATAAAGTTTCATTTTCAAAATACTTATTTAGACAGTTTAGAAATTCGGTCTGTAAGATGCTGACACATTTCAGTCTCAGCCGTAACTACTTGCAGCTATACTCTGTTCATAATAAGGATCCTTTATTGTATGATTATGTGATGGCGGAACAAACACTGGTAGCAGTTACTTCTGTAAAATATCTGGGAGTATGCGTGCGGAACGATTTGAAGTGGAATGATCATATAAAATTAATTGTTGGTAAGGCGGGTACCAGGTTGAGATTCATTGGGAGAGTGCTTAGAAAATGTAGTCCATCAACAAAGGAGGTGGCTTACAAAACACTCGTTCGACCTATACTTGAGTATTGCTCATCAGTGTGGGATCCGTACCAGATCGGTCTGACGGAGGAGATAGAGAAGATCCAAAGAATAGCGGCGCGTTTCGTCACAGGGTTATTTGGTAACCGTGATAGCGTTACGGAGATGTTTAATAAACTCAAGTGGCAGACTCTGCAAGAGAGGCGCTCTGCATCGCGGTGTAGCTTGCTCGCCAAGGGTGCGTTTCTGGATGAGGTATCGAATATATTGCTTCCCCCTACTTATACCTCCCGAGGAGATCACGAATGTAAAATTAGAGAGATTAGAGCGCGCACGGAGGCTTTCAGACAGTCGTTCTTCCCGCGAACCATACGCGGCTGGAACAGGAAAGGGGGGTAATGACAGTGGCACGTAAAGTGCCCTCCGCCACACACCGTTGGGTGGCTTGCGGAGTATAAATGTAGATGTAGATGTAGATGTAAACATTACACTATGTACTCTTCCGCGTTTGGTGGGACCTTAATGGATTTCGTTTCACGTGGTGTAGAAGCCAAGCTGTCCTGAGTACATTCAGCTACGATGATGAGGATACATGTTATATTGTGCGTTACGCGCACATCGACTCAGCGATGATACGGGGCAACGGCTTACCGGCGCATTTAACTTGGACAGCACTGGCCAGGCAAGTGATCCAACTAACCTGCAGTAATGTGAACAGTTGCAGTAACGTAACAAAATACGAACAGAGAACACTGTAGCTTTGGATGTCATTTAATGTTTAAACAGTAGGAACTTATACATGGCAAAACTCAGGTGATAAACTTCTTAGATGGCCTGACGGAAACCATAACATGCTCTCGGTTTTAGCTAAAATTGTACTGTAATTAATAACAAGATTGATGAAAATTTCTGACTTTAACAAGGGTAATTTTTCTGCATAGCTATGCGTGGCGTAAAATCGTACTGCTGGGATTTTCGATGTAGTTAAATATTGAAACTACTGAAAGTATTACAGTTAGTCGTCTGGTAATCTCTGAACTCCTTCTATACCGGACTCCGAGGAATACATTTCACTATTACTACGTTGATAACGAGGCGATCAGCTACAGAATCCCTAGCCACCAAAAAATCCACGTGTCCTCCTTTTTGATGACGTGCTGTTCTGCATTTCGTCACCGTTCTGCAGTGACGTGTCACAAAGCTTTCTGCATTAGTTCCAATACGTTTGGTAACTTAAATGTCCTACTATTTCCCGGAGAAAATCCCTGAACATGGCTACAGATCAGTTCTGTAGGGTTGAGATTGCAGTGTCGAGGTGACAACTGTAAAACTGCAGCGTTTGTACCGTGTGCATGATGCCGCGAAATTATTATTTTTTCCGTGTTTCTACGACGCTTATCAGCCTGGCTCGTATGAGATCGCATCTTTCCTACAAAACAATGGGCATATTCAAGTAAAGAGTATTTGATTTTTCATTTTTCTCCAAAGAAATTTGATTTGTTTAATGTTTTGTTAACTTCAGCAGTCTTTTATACAATATCCATACTTAAGAATATATATCTGCAATGAAAACCAGAATTTTGCGAGCGATATGTCATTAGAAAGAAGAAGATGTGCATTTTCCTTGAAAAATAACGGTTACGAATGAGTTAATTAACACATATTTGAATGAATTCCATGTTTAAGTGGCCTAGGTATTCAAACGGAAAAAAATTATACACCACAACGAGACTCGAACTGCCACCACAAAGCATACACGAGTGTCGTTCTACAACGCAGCCGATTACGCCACGAATTTAATTTACTTCTCACGTTCTATTTGTTAATAGCCATTCTCGAAAAACGTCAGCGCTGATTTTTCCCTGTGAGATTGTGGAAAACATTAAGAACAACTTGTTTCTCCCCATTAACGGTGTTCCGCTCGCACGTTTCACTACGAAGCAGGAGGCAGTGCCATCCATTTTCATAGAACGTATGAACAGCGAGACAATCAGAGCGAAAGTAGCGTTTACGGAGACTGTGGCTGTACACGATTTTTTAAATAAAAATTAAAAATCTAAAGTATGATTAAGAAAAACGTGGATGGCTGTTAACATACCGGAATGTCTTAAAGTTTCATTTACAATGTCATAGTAATAAGATATCTAACACATAATTTGGACCTACTTCCAACAATGGAACAACACCAGTGTACTAGAGTTACGGCTGCTGACCAATCATCGCGCTTGTGTCTGTTTACATTAGGTTTATTGTTATGCTGGGTGAAGTATAGCTACTGGATCGGATCGTACATCTGTTACGAGACAGCCATGACTCATCCCTGAAGGAAGCTGCTCACTCATATTAAGCCATGTAAAGGCGCTACGCCTCAACTGCAAGAAGTCACTCTGAATCCTCCTGCAGGCAGTCAACTAAGACACTCCTCACACACAATTGCGACATCTGCATGGAGGACAGGAGTGCTCTGATTACACGCCTGACGTCAGTATCTTATCAACACTCGTCGTGCAGGAATTGGGTTGCGGGTACTGGGTTCCAGATCCTGTCACTCGAATAGTGCTCCAGCCATTCACATATACGTTCAAGTTCCATGGTTCATGGTTGACGCAAGCAAGTTGCAGGTTGCCTATCTAATGGCTTCCAGGGGCAACAAAAATTTGATTTTCAATGTCTCATACTAGTGACCGAATTTAAAAATTTAAAATGCTGTCATAATCTACTCATTAGGAGGTATAATCTCTTGTTAAAGGTTTCACACAATAGGACAATGTTACAGTTAGAAACTGTGTGTATGGCTCCAGACAGCGTAGTTCACTACGCGCAAATTACCCCGAATACAGTCAGCCACTATTTGAGAATGAACCTCTTGGTAACTTGTAACAAACTTAAGCATAATTTCAATACTTTGTGAAACTTTTTCTCGCTGACACTGCCACAAAATAATGACAAGAAAAACTTTCGTCACTTACTACAATTTCGCTATTCTTGCAGTAAAACTTCAGCATCAAGCGCGACCTTTTAGTTTATTACTTGTTTACTACAAACTCTATTCGCAACACGTTTTGTGAACGATACCCACATACACTGTTGAATGTACCTGCAAAATTATGTCATTTTACGACACAAGAGTTCAGGAGATATAACGCCATAAACATTGAGAAACGTGTAAAACTAGCTTTTGTCGGAAACGGGCCACAAATTAAGTTCACTATATTCATCCAATGTTTGATAATGAGAGCGCTTAGAGTCTTCACACAAATTTTACTCATACTTTCAAATCTTTTCTGAACTTTTTCTAGCTTACATGCTTAACGTGAAATATTTAACACACTATCTCATTTGTAAAGTAATGAGACGTTTGAATCTGTTTAACACATGGGAGCTCGATTCTTTAAACAACTGGAGGTGACTGTGAGCCGTGGCGAGCTCGCGCCAGTGTTATTTTCTTCATGTATCGTTGAGATCGATTGTGGTTGAAGTAAGCTATCTTTGCTTTTCGCGTGTCTTATCTTCCGGATTGGCGGGCGCAGCGGGTCGGTTGTTAGCCTTCGGCGGGTAACCCTCGAAATCTCGTGACATTCGCTGGGAGGCGAGTGTCAACGGCTGCCGAACGAGCGTGATGACCGTTACATGTTGTGGTGTGAAATTGGTTGGGCGTCTTGCCGACATGGGCAGCTTGGAGATACAAGTTCTCTGACTTCGCTGGGAACAAAATTTGAAGTGAAGTGGTGAAGCTGTGGAACCCGCTCCCTCATATTGTGTACGTGGTACGAAGTAAGTGGTCGTAATTGTGTTTCGTTGACCAACGCACTCAAAGCCGTTTAAACTTCATTCTTGTGGTGAGACTTTCACAGTCGATCTTCAAGATGGTGTGGAAGAGTTCAGTTGGCCTAGTTAAATGGTTGCCGTTATTTGAAAGTTTTCTCAGAAGTTTATTAGTGCTTTGTGTCTCTTGTAATCAAATGGTTTTATGTTGGCGTTTTCAAAGCCTGCACTCTATTAATACAGTTGTCCATGTGTAACATACATAAGGTCAAAGTTGCGATTTTGTCAGCAATGTAACGTTGTTCAAAAATGGCTCTGAGCACTATGGGACTTCTGAGGTAATCAGTCCCTTAGACTTACAACTACTTAAACCTAACTAACCTAAGGACATCACACACATACATGCCCGAGGCAGGATTCGAACCTGCGACCGTAGCGGTCGCTCTGCTCCAGACCGAAGCGCCTAGAACCGCTCGGCCACACCGGCCGGCCTTAAGTGGTTCATGTAACGTAACTGGATCTTAGCTTAACACTAGTGTTCAAGTGTTATTAAGTCACCCTTTACTGCTAATTCTTTTTATTATGTGTATTTTCAGCGAAATCCTATATAAGAGTCTGAATTTCTGAAGTTTGTCAGTAATTCTGTTTTCTTAATAAGGGACTGTTTGAGTACCGAGTACGTTGGGTTTCTAACTGTATTTGAAAACCTCTATCTAGTGGCTCGTCCACAATTTGTAATTGTCAAATTCCTTAAAAGGTGCAATGTCAATAAATTGTCTTAGTTATATAATTGTGACTACCAACCATGATTCCATCCCGCTTCCTCTTTTATGGTATTTAAGATATGATGTGTAAGTGTGGTACGATTAAGGAAATCACGTAACAAATGTACTGCTATTTAAAATCCATTTCTTCTGTTAACAGATTGCAGTGTCTTACAGTATCGAATGCTTCCTGGAAAACTATTGAGTGAAATTCCAGTATCATCACATAATGAGTTGTGGAGTTATAATTTTTTTCATTTTATCTTTTAAATTATTTGGACCTATGAGTGCTGTGCCATATCTGGCAGATTTAAAAATAATTGAGAGTGAGTCGACAGCGCTGCGCGCAGCTATGGAGGCAGTTGCAGCTTCTCGCGGTATAGACAAGGACAGAACGAGTCTGTTCGACGAAGTGACAGGGTTCACTGTGAAATGAAATGGCGGTTATTGCTGATTTATCGATAGTGGAACTTACGAAAACAGTCTGCTATCGTATCTACTGTGAATAAATTCCACAGAGTGCATCATCCGTAACATCCAATTTAAATTTACAGAAAAACAAATCCAGCTTCTGTCCCATCCTAAGAAAGGAGAGTTGAACTAATGAACGCTAAATGCAGTCACGATCGTTATCTGTGAAGCGAAAAAAATTAATACGGTGCTGTTCAGCTGGTGACGGAGTCGGGTAGCGTTGTATTGCTGCACCGAGACGAGGACTACGAGGTCCGCCGCACACGCGTGTTCGGAGATGCGGCCAGGCCGCCACCAGCACGAGTGTTGTTCAGATTCTGCAGCGATGCATCGAAAATTAAAAAAGAAGAACGTTACATAGAAGACACTGAGCTTTCATTACTGGAAACTAAGAGTCAGTTTTGATCGTATGTGTCCCGTTCAAACTTAAAAATCGAAATGAGTAATCAAAATGTAACCACTGTAGCGGGCAGTCTAGTTCTGGACATTGTCTCAATAAAGAAATGAAGACCAGTAGTAACAACGAGCTTTGTAATTGGGGGGAAGCTGAAAGTTAAGTTACAGTTTCGTATCCATCACGACAGCAAGGAGTCAGTTCGCAGAAGTCAAACAACAAATGGTGTAGGAAGTCGTGAGTGCACATTGATTCAATTTCTGAAAAGTATGAAGACTTATTAAAAATTAATTCATGGTTTGAACCAACAGAGATCGACACTGAGGAATTACGCGCCGAGATGCAGGAGATCAAAAAAGAATTTCAGCAATTGCTTACTCATGCCACTGAAATGAAAGCAATGTACAAAACAGTATTCAATTTCATCAAACCCTTACTGATGTAACTGTAAATGAAAAGAGTATACAAAACAAGATGTTCGCAAGCACACCACTGAAACAAATCAAATTGAAAGGGATCTTACCTATATTCAGGCCACATGCGAAGAAAAGAATTCCATAATGAAATTTTTTCGGGCATATAATAACCCTGTGATAAGCTTGTAGCAACGTAAATGAATTAAGCCAGTGCGCTCATTTGTAAAGATTATGAAATGAATTTGTGTGCAAACATTGCTCCTGATAATATTAACGGAAATAGTCAATTCAAAAAAAAAAATTATCCTAATAAACATCTCAACTCCGTAGGTCTCATGAAACAATTCAAAGCTGGTTTCGTAAGTGCGCGTGGGGCACACAATATTCATTAAAGCCTGTACTATGGTAAGTGAACGGGGTTCACCTTACGAGACAGGATTTTCGTATAGATATTGACCGCGTGTACCTGAATGGTGGCAAATCAGACTTACACCCACTCTGTAATAACAATGATCCGTCAAGTAAGTTCAAAATGCAATTACACGTCAGTATGGAACAAAACTAACACTGAAGAGGCTACCAATTTGATAATAATACGTTCGCCAGCCTAATTAGGCATTAACTGAGTTTCTTCCCTGTACAAGTTGGTGTATATTCATGCAAAACAACACGTAGTAACACTGCATAATATAGTAAAATCTTAGAACCAGAAAATCTATTGAAATGATAGTTTCACGTTCTGTACTGATATGGAAAAACCATGAATACATAACACTACACTATAATGTATACTATAAAACTTCGTACTGTCTATTGATCTGATTAAAATCGGGCATAGGTTTCCCTAGAATTAGCGCTTTCGAGTCACACACAAAATGTCAATTTTAATAAAGATAAAACACTGATAAATTTTGGCTTTTATATTGACTTTAACTTTTGCTGGTCAAACCAATTTAGAACACTTCAAAATTCAAATGAATAAAAGGGGGGGGGGGGGGGGACCCTGAAACTGTTATGATCACTATATTAAAAAATTGATTACTGAAATTATCATGCGTTCAAGATTTCCAGTATATGAGTTACTACTCTTTTTATCTTATTTGCTTCTCATTTAAATACCTTTATATCTGTCTCGAAATAATTAAACTTCATTACTATTTCAATATTAAAGTTATCTTTCAACGTCGTTAGACCTTCGTTATACATTTACTGGTTCATTAACAAAACAGTTCTTTAAACACCATTCTAACATAACTAGGTCTGCAAGTAATTATTATTAACACCAAATTTAATTTTTCATTTCGGGACACTCGGATTGCACAACATTTGGAAAGGACCCTGTCTAGGTTAGTTGTGAGGATAATTAAATGATGGGGAAGTTCTGGTAAAATTTAGGTTATTATTGAATAGTTCACTCTCTGGTCCATACAAATACAGTACTAAAAGTTTCAACCTGCTTGTATCGATGCGTCGGTTGGCGGGCGGCGAGATGGCGAGGCACAGAGCACACATACAACCACAGCTATGGCTCTTGACGTATCGGCACTTTAATTCTTCTTAGCGTCGCAATACTTTTCCATTTAGTGCCTATGGAATTTTTCCATGCTGTGTGGGCGTTGGAACAGCATACCCGAGGCTCAGTGAAACTTCGTCTTCCAGGAGAGCCTCCTCGCTCCAGAAGGTGTTGCTCAGACCAATGCCAAACTCCAACTACTACTGAGCCCGTTGTGCCGTGCAGTACCCGCGTGCATTTTCCCGCGCTCGCCTGCCATCCACCTTTTACCTCTCCCTTACAGACAGGCTATTCACCCGAGGTTTTGCATTCTACATATCCTAACACATTGCCTACGTATGGACCAGACGCACAGTTACAATTTTAAACATCTTACAACAGTTTCAACGTTTCTTACATTTCAATTCTGTTACAATATTGCTTGACATTTGACATAAACATTAATATTCGCATTGAAACTCGTTTACAGTTTTCCTAACACAATGAGATGAAACAAAAAAGAAATGAAATCAGAACATCAATTACACTAGTTTATCGAAAAATCAGAAGAAAAAAATTCCTTATATGAACAATAGTACAGCGTCGTTGTTGTTACACGTGCCCCTGTTTCCAGTAAATTTCACTAAGTGCAAATTTGATGGGAACACTAAACTTTATATTTATACAGGGGTTCTGAATCTTTGCGTGAATGTGCCATCATAAAATTTTATGTCACAAAACTTCCTTTCACTCACATCATATAGGTCTATACTTTTTAATATATCGAGAACATGTACCTATCATTTACTTAAGTGCCTTTGGCACAGTCCAACCTCCTATCACAACGTGATTTAAATAGCAAATTACTTATCGTTATTAAATTTCTCAGGGAAATAAAATCAAAATCTGGAACACTAACACTTAACTACAAAGCAGATACAAATACCTATATACACTATGAAAGAATTTGTTGCTGCTCGCATTGAATGGCAGTCATTTCCTTATTTACTAATAAAAGCACAATACTATTTAGAAAAATCACTACACATATTTGCTGCCTATTATTAACATTTGGGCAGTCCATTTCGCATCATTTTATCACATCACCTGTACCACACTTACTATTCTCCTTTGACTATTTATCTGCCTTCTTTAGTGTTTGGCAGTCTTTTATATTATGCCTCACATACTGCCCTCTTTGGTTTTTGGCAGTTCCATCTTTTATTTGGCTTGCAGAATTTACCCTTTCTTTTCAGCCCTTTTTTCCATACATCTTTAGATTTATAGTACATTTGGTAATCTGAAACTTACGTAAGTACATTAGCACACTGACATTAGTATACATACATTTACAAAGATTTGTTACATTTAGAATAAAATAGTTTCAGCATAAGATACAGCACATTTACTGCAAATTGCTTTCTGATTGTACTTAGGTCACTCACTCCTAGGAACATACAGTTTCAGGTCCACAACGTCCACAGGTCTCTTGGATTTTGGGTAGATCAGGTAGTAAGCATTATCGTGTGGAATGTTCTGTATTATATACGGTCCATTATAAATATATTTAAATTCGGAAATTTCATGGTTCAGTTCACTAGATTTTTCATGGGTTTTTAAAAGAGCATAATCTCCAATTTTAAATTTTGAAACTTTCAGGTTTTTATCATGTCTTTTAGATCTAGATTCAGCTTTTTGCTTTGCCCTTTTTCTGACTAATTCCTTCTTTTGACTCAACCCCAAGCTTGTACAAGGTTGGAAACTCTAGTTTTTCCTCAATTAAACTTTTACTTCTGCTGCCAAACAAAATTTCTTCCGGTTGGAACCCAGTAGTTTCATGATGTAAGGTGTTCATGACATCCTCAAAGTCCGATATAAATCTACCCCAGGCTCTAAATCATGCCCCTTCCTGTTTTTTCCACAACGCACCTTGGTTGACTGTGACATTGTCCCAAGATACGTTCCTGACCTGTGAACCATTTATATCTGGTGGCTTTCTCGGTTTCTTGAGTTCAAAGTCTTTGCTTACTTGAACTCTTTGCAAAATAGACACTGAGTCGTCAGGTGGCTCTTTCTTTCTGGGTTCAGTCTCAACATCTGGGTTTTGCTTTGAAACTTCGTCATCAGTAGGTACAATATCGCAATTAGCTGTATTCCCATTATTTTCACTAGTACCGAAATACTCGTCATCTTAACTATCGTCAGAATCCGACCATTCTGGATCGCTTTCAGGTTCTAACATAAAAGCTTTTCTGAGACAGGCACTAAGTTCTTCCTCTGCATTTTCATCAGGCTTTGATTTTAACTCAATATCCTCTTTTGGCAAAACGACCTCATTATCAGCTTTACTCACATCCACTGTTACTTCATATTTAGTGTAATCCTCGTGGACTTCAATTACTCTTAGGTAATTACCTGCTCCTTCCCCTCGGTGCCTTTCGGTAACAGCTTGTACTGTTGGCAGATCATTAACAGAAGTTACTTCCTCGTCAATGCTTAGGATTTCATACTCCAGTTCCTTCCTATCTTTAACCATCGTCCTATCGGCAGCACGTGTACTTTGCGAGGCGCTATTTACTCTCTCCTCTTCAAATTCGGGCCACGTCACCTTATCGACGTCCTTACTATTTCCTTTTTCATTAATTAACCTCCTTGCCTCATTTTCCTTCTTAAAATCCTCCCACTCGCATTGCTTGAGGCCCTTGTACAGATCGTCGATCTGCACACGCCAATCAGTTACTTCTGCTAATTCATTCTCGCCATTTACTTCATTGCTAACACTGCTAACCGCACCTCTTGTAGTGTAACGACGTAAGTTTTTTATAACCGATTTTCGTTTGACATATGACCATGTGCAGACTTCGTCACCTACGTCAGTTACAACCCACTTCAAAATGATTCATATTCTTTTTAAATTGTCATAGAATGGTTCTTGAACGAAACTGTAAAACATCAGTTGAGTCGTATGCTAAGAATTACATCACTTGGGTCAATTTGTCTTTCGTAAACTTTTTCGATTTAAATTTCGTTTGTTTCTCCTCAGAAATTATATTGACACACGTTATCTTGATTTAATCGATATCAGAATCACACATTAAATAAACCTTTGAGGTTCAAAGTTTCGATGAACGCTGTCAGAATTCAATAATCTTGTCAAATATATTATTAATCCGTTCACATAATTCTTCATAAATAATTCCTCAGAACACATGTTTCAACTTTAGTAGCATACACTATTTTATTAGCTTCCTACACATACAGATGTGAACTTGACCGTTGGCAAAATAGGACTGACTTTTAATAAGATTAAGCTCTATATGACGTCATTGTTGTACAAAAAAGTATAAAAATTCATTTTTAATTTTTAGAAGCACGACGCAACAACTCGGCTCCAGGATCTTCTGTTGCTCCTTGGCTGTCGACCCGCGACGTATAGCGGCCAGCAATTTCCTCTCTGGTCGCGGCAACGAAGATGCTGTCTCCGTTCGTTGCGCCGCCCTCTCCGTACATGAAACATAAAAAAATACAAAACTTTTGAATAATTCACAGCTATTACAAATATTAAGAAAAATACATAAACAAAACTAAATTAAACTTATAGTCACCTGCAAACTGGGCTGACAGTGGTGGATGGGTGACGCTTAATTTCGTCCCACTACATACCCCACCCACAAGCTCAGTTCGTCAGGTTTTAACCGAAAATAAAACTTTTCAATATGCAATATTTAACTGTTAATAAATTTTCCTCACATTTTACGTAATCTAGAGTCCTTGCTCTTAGATAGATTTAATCTTTTTAATACGATATTGTTGTGACTATTTGTCATTTACTCTTAATTGTGCTATTATGGTAATTCATAACCGAATATATGGAGATTACTCCTCTTCATTTAATAGTTGCTAATAAATACTAATTTAGTACGTTCTTTAACGTTGTTACATTTGGACAGAGCGTTGAAATTGTGATAGATTAGTTTCAGTTTCATTTATTTACTAGAGTTATTCTTTCCAAAAATGTATATTACTAATAAGTTTCTCACAATAACTAATAGTACTATTTACTTTACGTCATTCTTTTCCCTAATGCCTCATTTATGCCTGAGGTCAAGAGGAAATCAAGCAAAACTTTCTTTAGAATCTCGGCACTGCTTTCTTTACCTTCGGACACCTTGTTGGGTAATGGCAATTTATTTAGGAGAAACAAGCGAGAGAGCCCCGTTTGGTGTGTTCTATATTAACACTATTGCAAACCTCTATTAAAGGCACTCTGCTATGTTCTCGTGAGCCATATAGCTCTGGATGCCCATTTTCCCTAAAACTATTAACCATCCCCTTTGGTTCCTACTATCCGAGTAAATTTAAAATATACAAAATTCCTTTTGACCTAATAGCGAAATTTCTTCCATATAAATCCCTCTTTTGGTTATCTTTCTCTTTTTGAAGTACCAGTAGATTATTGTAGAACACTTGTTTAAGCTTTCTGTTTAATTCTTTAAAATAATACGTAACTATCACGAAAAACTTCACATGAATAAACTATGAACGCTCTTCTGTGTGTAACATATACTAAATATTAACTTATTTAGGAATGAAGGGTTTCATTTGATCAACACTATATAATCCTTTAATTACACCTGATGAAGGTTCCATAAGAAGTAACGCTTTGGGATGTACAATCTTATGTACAACATATGGACCTTCAAAGATAAAGAAGAATTTTCTACATTCCTTACCGATCTTAGAACTTTTAGGATGAGATCGTACTAACACAAGATCTCCTACCTGAAATGAGGGTTCTATAGCATGTTGATTATAACTTTTAATTCTCCGATCGGCATTTTTTACAATTTGTTCGCAAATTTTTTCGTCTGGGATGCATTGTTGGATCTCATTTACTGGAGGCCAAGGTAGAGCAGCTAGTGAAGGCTCACCTATAATTCGTTTGCCTAAAATTTCTATAGGTGATAATCCCGTCGTTAGGTGAGGCAATTCATTTAATATCTTTTCGAATTCAGGCATTAGTTTGGCCCACCGAGTATGTTTATGTGCACAATAAGTTCTACATAATCGTCCTAATTCTTTCATGACTCTTTCTACTAAATTACTTTGAGGGTGATATTTCGAAATTAAGATATGTTTGATTCCATATTGTTTTATCATATCTTGAAATCTTTGACTAATAAAGGCACTACCGTTGTCAGACATAAGTCGTTTAGGAATGCCCCAGTTAACAAAGTAATTTCGGGTGAGGCAGCGTATAACGCTTGCTGTATTCGCTCGTTTCAAAGTATATAGCTTCACATGTTTGGACCAACATTCCATTACAACAAACACATAAGTTAATCCTCCTGAACTACGAGGCAGAGGGCCGAAAAAAATCTACTAACAGTAGATCCCACAGACCTCGAGGAATTACAGCATATAGTTTATAACGCTTAGATTTGTTATTAACTTTAACCTTTTGACAGGTTTCACAAGCCCTAATAATACTTCTCACAATACGGGACATATTTTTGAAATAATAATACATCATTAGATGTTTAATACATTTATGAATTCCAAAATGCCCGTAACCTTCATGAATATAAGTAGTTAACTCGTACACAACAGTTTTCGGAATGCAGATTTTCCATCTCTGGTGTTCCCTCTGTGCTTTCCAATACAACAAGTCGTTAAAATGTAACCACAGACCCCGGGTGTTAACTGTTTCGTCCCCATTATTAAGGTTTTGTATAAGGTCCCTATATTGATCGTCATTTCTTTGATTGCATCTGATAGCAGTTACTATCCGTTTAACCTTACGTTCATTCTCCTGAGTTAAAAGGAAATAAACATGGTATTTTGTTCCTGGTTCTTCTGCAATGTTAATATTCTCCATTCCTACGGGGAGCCTCGACAAAGCATCCGAAACTACATTCTGAGATCCTTTTATATACCTAATTTCGTACTGAAATTCTTGCAAGCATAATACCCAACGTAATAGCCTACGGTGAAGTAACCGACAATTGTTCAAAAAGATAAAGCCTGATGATCCGTATATACAATTGTTTTTCTTCCCATTAATAATCCTCTAAATCGTTGAAAACCCCATACCACTGCGAGAGCTTCCTTCTCGGATACAAAATAATTTCTTTCATGTTTATTTAAAGTTCTACTAGCGAATCCAATAGGCCGATATAATCCCTTTTCATGGTCAGATCACCTTGGAATATTACACAAGACACACCATAATCAGAGGCATCCGTACACATACAAAAGTCCTGATTGAAGTCTGGGTGGTATAACATTTTGGCTTCGGTTAACGCTCCTTTTATCTTATTAAAAACTTCCTCTTCCTCTTGTCCCCAGAGCCATACTGACTTCTCTTTCAATAAATCTAGTAATTTAGGATTAACAATATCCTGCCCTGGAAGAAATCTTCTCAGAAATCCTACCATTCCTAAGAATGATTTCAGTTGTTTCCGATTTCTAGGACTTGGGCATCGAGCAATAGCTTCAATACGTGCTGGGTCTGGCCTAATACCTTTACTGTCCACTATACGCCCCAAAAATCTCACTTCCTCCTTTCCGAAGTAAGACTTAGATAATTTTAAAGTAATTCCTCTGTCAATTAAACGGTTAAACAATTCCCGTAATATCGTTACGTGTTCTTCCCACGTTTTAGTAGCTACCAAAATATCATCTACATATAAAATAATCTTTTGTAACAATTGCTGACCCAAAGCAGAATCTAATGCCCTAATGAAAGTTGACACTGATATATTAAGTCCAAAAGGTAAAACTTGGAACTGATAGGATGTGCCTTCAAAAAGAAAAGCCGTATATTGCCGTGAATCCGGGTGTAACGTTACTTGATGGTAGCCGGCGGTTAAATTCATTGTACTCATATAACGAGAACCAGCAATCTTAAGAAGTACGTCCTCCATAGGAATAGGTCTGTCTCTTTCCATCTCTATAATTTTATTTAATTCACGGGCATCCAGAACCAGTCGTACCTCACCAGTAGCTTTCTTAACTACCCACAACGGACTGTTAAAAGCGCTACATGATCGTTCGATAATGTTTTGTTCTAGCATCTTACTTATTTCTCTACTAGCCGATTCTTTGAATTGTACTGGAATGGGATAAGGTTTCTTAAAGAATGGTTTTTGATCTTTAATCTTAAGTTTACAAACGTAATTTTTAATTCTCCCCGGTTCATCTGAGAAGACGGCTCTAAATTCTAACAACAAAGATTCCAACTCTTCCTTTTCTTGTTCGGATAGACAATTCGTGGAATAACATTTTTCTTTCACTTCGGTTTCGATACTATTACTAGCCTGACATTGGTATACTGCATATTCAAGATCACTAAAATCTGTTAATAGGTTCATGGTCGGTGCGTACTTAATCTGTAAGGATTCGTAGCAATTTTCAGGTACTTGATTATTAGAAAACCTCACTTTCAAAGCACATGCCTCCTTATGGATGGTTAAGGAAGAGTCTTTAAAATCTAATATTGCTTTATATTTACACAGCCAATCTATACCTAAAATTATGGCCACATTTAAGTTGGCTACGACGAGTGCAGAGTGAGCAATTAATTGTTTAGCGATTTCAACAGTTAAATAAACTTCCTCAGTAATATTTTGACTTCTTTTACCAGTAACTCCTATAATTTTCACCCCAGTTACAGGTAAGGTTGGGAAATTCCAATATTTTCTTTTAAGCTGAAATAATTCTTTAGATAAAATACTTACTTCGCTACCAGAATCAATTATAATATTTACTTCGGTATCTTTAATATAACCTTTAATAACGGGTTTATAAGTTATATTCTCCCTTATCTGGTTGTCTTCCTGAAGTAAATCTTGTTGCCAATCACCATCCTTTTGGCAGCTTAATGATAAATTGCAATTGGGTCTTGTATAATCTTGACTAACAGTTCCCTTTAGTTGACCCGTACTAAAGGACTTTATTAGTTTTCCGAACTTTCTATGATAACGTCACCTACCACTTGACCTTCATTAATTACTTGAGGATGATTTATCTCATGATCGTTATTGTGTAATTTCCGCATTTTAGAGTTATTACCACGATTTTGTTGGCTCTCTTTATCTTTAGATTGACGTTTTATATAACAAAACCGGCTATGATTGTTGTTGTTAGCTTTTCGTGGTTCTGAATTATTATTATTATTTCGAGGATTGTCATTTCTACCAAATCTAAATTTCTCGTCTTCCCTTTCTCTATTAAGTATATCTAACTGTTCTAAATATCCTAATAATTCGCACGGCTGTGACCATTCTCTTTCTATCATTCTTTCCTTTACATAATACGGTAACCTACTAATTAGGACTCGTATTAAATGACTTTCAATAATTGGTTCTTCAATTAATTTAGCATGGTTTAAATGCCATTCAAAATAATTCCTATAACCTCCCCACCGTTTAGAATATGGAGGAGGGTCTAACAACTCTAAAGTTAAGTGTTGTTGTTTTCCTCTTGACCAATAATTTTGTGTAAACTGCTTAACAAAATCATCCCAGTCCCTAAATTCAGTTCTATGCAGTACTGCCCATTCCGCAGCTTCTGCTTCTAAATGTCCTATTACAAATTGAATGCGTTTTTCATTACTCCATTTAGGAGATAATGATGTTTCAAAAGCTTTTATAAAGATTATAGGGTGAAGTTCGCCTCCTGGTTTGAATACAGGAAATCGACTTGCTACATTTGAATTTGTCGTTATATCATCCAAACATTCTGCGAGAGAAATAGTTGGATTTTGTTTAGATTGCAGAGACGGAGTTGCATCGGATTGGCTTGCCGTGATTTCTTTATTCGTATTGTTGTCGTCCGAGCTAGCAAATTCGATGCGACTGTTGTCTCTGATTACGTTATTGCTTCTACTACTTGAAATGTTTTCATTATTATCTAATTCCGATAACCGTTTAGTAATTTCCTGTATTCTCATTTCTGTACTGGATACGCGATTAGCTAATATCGATTCTTCACTGTGTTCACGATGTGAACGCTCTGTACCTTCGTCAATGTTATTATCTTTGGCAGTCTCAAGGTTACTGCATATTTCAGTAATTAAAAATTTCGTGTTTTCGATTTCGGTATGATCTTTTTCTACTTGATGAGTTAATGTCTCTAATTCTACATGATCTATTGAAGAAATCTCTACAGGTTTGGTAGAGACCTCTTTAATAGATTCCAATAATACTCTACGAACAGTTTCTGTTTGCATAGAAAATTCATCTCGTAACATATCGTTATTTTTCTGTATTTCATTTACAACTAAGATATTGACACTATCTAGTCTCTCGGTTAAGTCAGTAATATCGTTTCGCATGCGAGCTTTTTCCTCACGCCATTCCTGGATATGTTCATCTAACCTTTTACAATCATCCGCAATCTTATTACTAAGTCCTACTAATTTTTCCTGCAGTTCAACTTTAGAAGCCTCTATTTTATCACTTAATTCTCGACTGGTTTCATGAAGATGTTCCTGTAACCTGTCTGTCGATTTTGTTAGCTCCCCTTTAAGTTCCTCTTTTAACCTAGCCGTAGATTCGTCGTTAGACTGTTTTAATCTAGTAATAGATTCTTCATTAGATTGTTTTAACTCCTGTTTTAGTTCATCTTTTAATCTAGCAGCAGATTCTTCGTTAGATTGTTTTAGTTTAGCGATTGCCCTAAAAAGGGATCTCATGCTCCTATCGGACATAGACTGCTCTTCGTCTGACATTTCACTTCCCGACATTATTGTAAGATATTAACTAGTTACACACGCAGACTTGTAATCAACAATCCTGTAAAAGCACACTCCCTATGTACAATACTCCACTTCCAACTTGAAACAAACTCACCGGACACTAATATTGTAATTTGTAGTTCTCGATGATCAGTGTGCTGCTATGGGCTGCAGATGTAACAGCCGTCGATGCAGCCGCTGAGATGCTGCGACCCCGCTTCCGCAACCGGCAGGACGCTGAGTCGAACACCGGAGACGACACTGGCTGCAACCACGCCCGGCACCGCCGTAGACAGGCGAAGCCCTCAGCAACACCTCTAATACCAGCCGGAGGAACGCCCCGCTGCTGACGTACTGGGCCTATTAGTTTAGGGAGAAAAAAGGTTGTCGGGGTTTGCAGCGTTCAGCTGCTGCCCAACAGATGCGCCTTCTCGTGGAACAACTGCGTGACCGTACTGCTTGGCTGCGCTCCGTCAGATGCCCACACCCGCGAAGTCGCCGCTGGCTGGTGAAGGCTCCACGAAAACTCGCGTTGACTTCCTAAGGACTCTTGATGTTTTGTTTCGTACCTGTGTGCCTTAGTTGCACACAAGTCCTGTTTCTAAGGTCGCCACGGTGTAGTGTAACGACGTAAGTTTTTTATAACCGATTTTCGTTTGACATATGACCATGTGCAGACTTCGTCACCTACGTCAGTTACAACCCACTTCAAAATGATTCATATTCTTTTTAAATTGTCATAGAATGGTTCTTGACCGAAACTGTAAAACATCAGTTGAGTCGTATGCTAAGAATAACATCACTTGGGCCAATTTGTCTTTCGTAAACTTTTTCAATTTAAATTTCGTTTGTTTCTCCTCAGAAATTATATTGACACACGTTATCTTGATTTAATCGATATCAGAATCACACATTAAATAAACCTTTGAGGTTCAAAGTTTCGATGAACGCTGTCAGAATTCAATAATCTTGTCAAATATATTATTAATCCGTTCACATAATTCTTCATAAATAATTCCTCAGAACACATGTTTCAACTTTAGTAGCATACACTATTTTATTAGCTTCCTACACATACAGATGTGAACTTGACCGTTGGCAAAATAGGACTGACTTTTAATAAGATTAAGCTCTATATGACGTCATTGTTGTACAAAAAAGTATAAAAATTCATTTTTAATTTTTAGAAGCACGACGCAACAACTCGATTCCAGGATCTTCTGTTGCTCCTTGGCTGTCGACCCGCGACGTATAGCGGCCAGCAATTTCCTCTCTGGTCGCGGCAACGAAGATGCTGTCTCCGTTCGTTGCGCCGCCCTCTCCGTACATGAAACATAAAAAAATACAAAACTTTTGAATAATTCACAGCTATTACAAATATTAAGAAAAATACATAAACAAAACTAAATTAAACTTATAGTCACCTGCAAACTGGGCTGACAGTGGTGGATGGGTGACGCTGAATTTCGTCCCACTACACTCTCTGTGTATCCACTGTGTAACACTCCGGTTTTATCTACTGACTTATCCCGATCGATCGGGATCTGATAGCAGCCCAAAATAGATACTAATTAATGTGACCGTGTACCTAATGGGGCTGGCAATCGGATTGGACTGCTACGGAGTTGTTACATTCCATTTTGTCCTTCTCGAATGCTGTAATAATAAAATGTCTGGTGGCAAGAAGAACAACAACACAGCTTCATTAATCAACGACCTGTATTCATCACAAAAACGCAAAGTAAGGAGACAGCCACTGCCTTCGTCGTACAGAATTAATAACGGCTAATCTCAGCACAGGCCCTTTAGTTATTCATTATCGTCACACGCAATTTCAATCATTATAATCCAACACTACAATCCAACACTGCAATCCAACACTGCAATCCAAATGATGCCGGCGCGGTAGACGCGTAATTACAAATATCGGCACAAAAATATCACTAAATCACACTAGTAATTATACTTTTTCACTTTCCCGAATATTCCTAATACAAAGGGGTTAAACCACGGCGATGGCCACTCCCTTTGTCGGTACGGTCTTGCATTCCAGCAACAGACCTCCACCCGGCTCGGCCCGCGGCGCGTACCACACTACTGTCTCAACCCTCGCTCTCGCTCTCGCAACCCGACACACACTATCGATTGTTTGTCCTGTCGACTTGTGCTGTCGCAAAACTTATAGTAAGGGCCTACGGACCCCTTACAACTGTTCCATCCACTATTTCCTTCGCCACGGAATTACCACCGTAATGTATTCACCTGCTCTTACGGCTGTGTTTGTACCTAATTCTGCCGCCTTGCTAGCGGCTTCTCTCTGAACAGCTGTTCTGCTAGGCTGGGCCGTTGCCCTCTGATGCTCCACTCGCCTGTTAACATGTATCGCAGTGCGCGGCGAAGATGAGTCATTTGCGCACACTCCTGACGCTTGCTTCGCCACAACACGCTGCGTCGTTCCACGCCTGTCTCTAAGCTGTCTCTTGACTTCACTGTCAGTCCGGTAATGTTTCTTAAATCGGGGCCAGTATGTTCTGTCCGCTTCCGTTTGGCCCGCAACGTTCGCGGAAATTAGTTTCCCGCGTCGTTATTATCTTGCGCGGTGTACCCTCTACCGTGACCTGGATAACTCCCTCTTCCTCTTACTCTGCCTCTACCTCCCTGTATCATGTTGACGCGAAAACCATCAACGTCATTCCTCTCGTCATTATTGCGGTTATTCTTGTTACTAAAATTCTGATAATTGGCACGATTTTCGCTCCAGTGGTCTTCGTCTTCGGCCCTTTCGAGAAACGCTTGGAAGCTGCGATGATTACTTCCCACGTATCTCTTCGAATCTTCTGGAAGCTTTTTATATAGCTCCCATACGATTTCAGAATCAGATCTTCTCCCTCTTAAGTGTGTCAACTTTCAGTACCAATATTCGCAGAAATCTTTCAAAGAATTCCTGCCCCTGTTATCATGAAGTTTGGCCATGATAAACTCGCGCCACAAATGATCCTGTTTCTGTTCGGACCAATATTCTTCCGTAAACTGTTGTTTAAACTCTTCGAACGTCATTAGTTCCCTATTCATGTTAACTCCCCAGCTCTTAGCGTCACCTGCTAAGGCGCTAATTACTACGTTTATCTTTTCCTGACCAGACAAGTGTTTAGGAAACATTCTATCGCAATTTTTGATTAAATCCGACGTCTGCCATCCCTTATGTTTTGCGGGATCGAAGCGCTCCTCACCTTGCAACAGCTTCGTAAGTGGCGTGCCATTACAGACAACACCAGGCCTATCTTTGATTTCACTCTCGAGATCGAAAATTTTGCCTTGAATTTTCGATGTATTTTCTTCACACGTTTGTACACATCCAGTAACTTTTTCGCCTAAATTTCTTTCAGTATCTGAAACTGCCTTTTTCAACTGTGAGACTCCATGTCGGCATTCGTTTACGATCTCAGTTTTAAGACCGAAAACTTTTTCGTCTATTTTTGTTTCAACTAGAGGCTCTACTTTCTCATGGATGTTGAGAATTTCAACATCAAACCTAATGTTAACGTCGTCAATTTCCCCCTGCATAGTACCCATATTTTTATTAATTGTGTCAATTTCAGACTTCATAGTATTTACTGCTGAACTCAAATTACCCACTTTTTGTTCTACCTGTTCTATTTGTTTACTAATTTTAATTCCTTGTTCTACGATCTGTGCTTTAAGCTAACCAATTTGTGTTTTAAGCTGGTCATTCTGTGTTCTGATCTGATTATTTTGTGTTTTAAGCTGCTCGTCAACGTGTGTTTTAAGCTGACTAACCTGATTACTAACTTGTTTTTGAAGCTGATCATTCTGTGTTTTGAGCTGCTCACTCTGTCCTGCAATTTGTTTGGTTAATAGTTCAAATAAGTCGTTCATGCTTAAAATTTTACACTATTTTGTTCTACGGAATCGGTGTGTTCCGATCCTACTCAACAATTTTCTTTCGGTTCTTTCTTTATCTGTGGTGAATCAAACATGTCAGTGGATTCATTCTCATACCCACTATCATCTACAAAGTCATCCTCTACTTCCTGTTTTATTCCTTGCTGTGTTCTAGGAAATCTCGACATTTCAATCTGTTCGTTAACATGTTCGTGGTATTGTATGTACGCCAATTGTCTACCACTAACGCCATCTGTTATCTGGCCGCGTAAACTCCTGTCATTGCCAGCCGCATCTTCCATTACGCTCGGCCCATCTACTGTGTTTACGTTCTTGTCCATACCGAACGCAAATTACACCCCACTACCGTACTTGACGTTCACTGCTATTTACTTTACTGAATAATATTGCAATTCTGCCACTGAACATCCACTGTTCGGTATTCACGTTGATTTGTGACCGATAACAACTGGATGTCCTGTCACCGGGAGCCACTTGTAACGTGCGCGTGGGGCACACAATACTCATTAAAGCCTGTACTATGGTAAGTGAGTGGGGTTCACCTTATGAGACAGGATTTTCATATAGATATTGACCGCGTGTACCTGAATGGTGGCAAATCAGACTTACACCCACTCTGTAATAACAATGATCCGTCAAGTAAGTTCAAAATGCAATTACACGTCAGTATGGAACAAAACTAACACTGAAGAGGCTACCAATTTGATAATAATACGTTCGCCAGCCTAATTAGGCATTAACTGAGTTTCTTCCCTGTACAAGTTGGTGTATATTCATGCAAAACAACACGTAGTAACACTGCATAATATAGTAAAATCTTAGAACCAGAAAATCTATTGAAATGATAGTTTCACGTTCTGTACTGATATGGAAAAACCATGAATACATAACACTACACTATAATGTATACTATAAAACTTCGTACTGTCTATTGATCTGATTAAAATCGGGCATAGGTTTCCCTAGAATTAGCGCTTTCGAGTCACACACAAAATGTCAATTTTAATAAAGATAAAACACTGATAAATTTTGGCTTTTATATTGACTTTAACTTTTGCTGGTCAAACCAATTTAGAACACTTCAAAATTCAAATGAATAAAAGGGGGGGGGGGGGGACCCTGAAACTGTTATGATCACTATATTAAAAAATTGATTACTGAAATTATCATGCGTTCAAGATTTCCAGTATATGAGTTACTACTCTTTTTATCTTATTTGCTTCTCATTTAAATACCTTTATATCTGTCTCGAAATAATTAAACTTCATTACTATTTCAATATTAAAGTTATCTTTCAACGTCGTTAGACCTTCGTTATACATTTACTGGTTCATTAACAAAACAGTTCTTTAAACACCATTCTAACATAACTAGGTCTGCAAGTAATTATTATTAACACCAAATTTAATTTTTCATTTCGGGACACTCGGATTGCACAACATTTGGAAAGGACCCTGTCTAGGTTAGTTGTGAGGATAATTAAATGATGGGGAAGTTCTGGTAAAATTTAGGTTATTATTGAATAGTTCACTCTCTGGTCCATACAAATACAGTACTAAAAGTTTCAACCTGCTTGTATCGATGCGTCGGTTGGCGGGCGGCGAGATGGCGAGGCACAGAGCACACATACAACCACAGCTATGGCTCTTGACGTATCGGCACTTTAATTCTTCTTAGCGTCGCAATACTTTTCCATTTAGTGCCTATGGAATTTTTCCATGCTGTGTGGGCGTTGGAACAGCATACCCGAGGCTCAGTGAAACTTCGTCTTCCAGGAGAGCCTCCTCGCTCCAGAAGGTGTTGCTCAGACCAATGCCAAACTCCAACTACTACTGAGCCCGTTGTGCCGTGCAGTACCCGCGTGCATTTTCCCGCGCTCGCCTACCATCCACCTTTTACCGCTCCCTTACAGACAGGCTATTCACCCGAGGTTTTGCATTCTACATATCCTAACACATTGCCTACGTATGGACCAGACGCACAGTTACAATTTTAAACATCTTACAACAGTTTCAACGTTTCTTACATTTCAATTCTGTTACAATATTGCTTAACATTTGACATAAACATTAATATTCGCATTGAAACTCGTTTACAGTTTTCCTAACACAATGAGATGAAACAAAAAAGAAATGAAATCAGAACATCAATTACACTAGTTTATCGAAAAATCGGAAGAAAAAAATTCCTTATATGTACAATAGAACAGCGTCGTTGTTGTTACAGTTTCGCTCGCTTGCAATCGGAAGACGGAAAAATTGACTATTGCCTAAGTGACATGAGTTACGGCGCTCGTCTTTGGGCCAATGTAGGTAACCAGCGCACAAAATATGTTGAGTTTGAGTCAGTTTTTACCAGAAACATTATCACGTGGTGCACGCCGAAGTATTTGAAAAATCGCCTTCACTAAATAACTATAACAGGAAGGAAGTAGGGAGTAATTTGGCAGAGCACTGGAAGAACTAAGTGGAAACAAGAGCCCTTGAGTAGACAACATTCCCTCAGAATTACTGAGACCCTTGGTAGAGCCAACCGTCAGAAAACTATTCCACTTGGTGTGCGAGATGTATCAGACAGGCGAAATACCTTCACAGTTCAAGAAGAACGTAACAACTCCAATTTGAAAGAAGGCAAGTGCTGACAGGAGTAAATGCTACCGAACTATCAGTTTAATAATTCATGGTTGAAAAGTAATGACATGATTTATTTGCAGAAAAATGGGTAAAACTTTAGAAGCTGATATCGGGAAAGATAGGTTTGGGTTCGAGAGATACGTCAGAACACTCGAGATCATACCATCCATACCACTTATCCTAGAAGACAAGTTGAAGAAAGGCAAACCTACGTTTATAGCATTTGTAGATTTCCTGGTCAAGAAGAGACTACTAGTATCAAACATAGGACTTAATTTGAAGAAGAATTTTATGAGAATATACGCTTGGAGTACAATATTTTATGGTAGTCAAGCATGGACAGTGGGAAAACAGGAACAGAAAAGAATCGAAGCATCTGAAGCGTGGTGCTACAGACGAATATTGAAAATTAGGTGGGCTGATAAGGAGGGAATGGGGAGGTTCTGCGCAGAATCGGCTAGCAAAGGAATATATGGCTTGGGTTGTTTTGGGGAAGGAGACCAGACAGCGAGGTCATCGGTCTCATCGGATTAGGGAAGGACGGGGAAGGAAGTCGGCCGTGCCCTTTGAAAGGAACCATCCCGGCATTTGCCTGGAGCGATTTAGGGAAATCACGGAAAACCTAAATCAGGATGGCCGGACGCGGGATTGAAGCGTCGTCCTCCCGAATGCGAGTCCAGTGTTTAACCACTGCGCCACCTCGCTCGGTGGAATATATGGAAAACCCTGTCTAGAAGAAGGGGTGGAATGATAGGACATCTCTTAAGACATCAGGGAACAACGTCCATCGTTCTGGAGGCAGCTGTAGCGGGTAAAAAATGTGGAGGGAAACAGAGATTAGGATACACCCAGAAAATAACTGAGGGCGTTGGTTGTAAGTGCTACTCTGGAACGAAGAGGTTTGGGCAGGAGAGAAATTCGTGGCGGACCGCATCAAGCCAGTCAGGAGACTCATGACCTCCTCCCTCCCCCCGCAAGAAAAAAAGGATTTAGAGAACGCTTTTCTATATGTTGACTAGAATCTACTGTTTGTAATTTTGCGGGTAGCAGGACCGAGAAGTTATTTACAACTTGTACAAAAACTAGATTGCAGAGTTGAAGAACATGAAAGGGAAACAGTAATCGAGACGAGATGACACAGGGCTGTGCTATGTCTCCCGTATTACTCACTCTGTATACTGAGCAAGCAATGAACGAACGTAAAAAGACCTTTGACAGTGGAATTAAAGTTCAAGAAGAATAAATAAAAGCTTTAAAGTTTGACAATGACATTGCAATCCTGTCAGAGACGGAAAAGGGCTTGGAAGACCTGTTGAACGGAACTGATAGTGTCTTGAAAAAAGGATTTTAGATGAGCATCAACAAAGGTAAAACAGTGATGTAATGTAGTCAATTAAAATCGGATGATGCTAAGGCAGTTAAATTAGGAAATGAGACACTAAGAGTAGTAGATGAGTTTTATTATTTGGACAGCAAACTAGCTGATGATGGCAGGAGTTCATAGGATACATAATGCAGCAAGTAAAGTGTTTGAGAAGAAGATAAACATGTTAATATCAAACATAAATTTAAGTATTAGGAAGGCTTTTCTGAAGGTAGCCGCCCATGGTGGCCGCGCGGTTAGAGGCGCCATGTCACTGATAGAATGGCCCCTCCCGCCGGAGGTTCGAGTCCTTCCTCGGGCATGGATGTGTGTTTTGTTCTTAGCGTAAATTAGTTCAAGTAGTGTGTACGACTAGGGAACGATGACGTCAGCCGTTTGGTCCCTTAGGAATTCACACACACATTTCCTGAAGGTATTTATCTGGAGCATTGTATTGTACGGAAGTGAAACGAGGTCTGCGAGTAGTTCAGACAAGAAGAGTATACAGGGTGTTACAAAAAGGTACGGCCAAACTTTCAGTAAACATTCCTCACACACAAAGAAAGAAAATATGTTATGTGGACATGTGTCCGGAAACGCTTACTTTCCATGTTAGAGCTCATTTTATTACTTCTCTTCAAATCACATTAATCATCGAATGGAAACACACAGCAACAGAACGTACCAGCATGACTTCAAACACTTTGTTGCAGGAAATGTTCAAAATGTCCTCCGTTAACGAGGATACATGCATCCACCCTCCGTCGCATGGAATCCCTGATGCGCTGATGCAGCCCTGGAGAATGGCGTATTGTATCACAGCCGTCCACAATACGAGCACGAAGAGTCTCTGAATTTGGTATCGGGGTTACGTAGACAAGAGCTTTCAAATGCCCCCATAAATGAAAGTCAAGAGGGTTGAGGTCAGGAGAGCGTGGAGGCCATGGAATTGGTCCGCCTCTACCAATCCATCGGTCACCGAATCTGTTGTTGAGAAGCGTACGAACACTTCGAATGAAATGTGCAGGAGCTCCATCGTGCATGAACCTCATGTTGTGTCGTACTTGTAAAGGCACATGTTCTAGCAGCACAGGTAGAGTATCCCGTATGAAATCATGATAACGTGCTCCATTGAGCTTAGGTGAAAGAACATGGGGCCCAATCAAGACATCACCAACAATGCCTGCCCAAACGTTCACAGAATATCTGTGTTGATGACGTGATTGCACAATTGCGTGCAGATTCTCGTCAGCCCACACATGTTGATTGTGAAAATTTACAATTTGATCACTTTGGAATGAAGCCTCATCCGTAAAGAGAACATTTGCACTGAAATGAGGATTGACACATTGTTGGATGAACCATTCGCAGAATTGTACCCGTGGAGGCCAATCAGCTGCTGATAATGCCTGCACACGCTGTACATGGTGCGGAAACAACTGGTTCTCCCGTAGCACTCTCCATACAGTGACGTGGTCAACGTTACCTTGTACAGCAGCAACTTCTCTGACGCTGACATTAGGGTTATCGTCAACTGCACGAAGAACTGCCTCGTCCATTGCAGGTGTCCTCGTCGTTCTAGGTCTTCCCCAGTCGCGAGTCATAGGCTGGAATGTTCCGTGCTCCCTAAGACGCCGATCAATTGCTTCGAACGTCTTCCTGTCGGGACATCTTCGTTCTGGAAATCTGTCTCGATGCAAACGTACCGCGCCACGGCTACTGCCCCATGCTAATCCATACATCAAATGGGCATCTGCCAACTCCGCATTTATAAACATTGCACTGACTGCAAAACCACGTTCGTGATGAACACTAACCTGTTGATGCTACGTACTGATGTGCTTGATGCTAGTACTGTAGAGCAATGAGTCAACACAAGTACCGAAGTCAACATTACCTTCCTTCAATTGGGCCAACTGGCGGTGAATCGAGGAAGTACAGTACGTACTGACGAAACTAAAATGAACTCTAACATGGAAATTAAGCGTTTCCGGACACATGTCCATATAACATCTTTTCTTTATTAGTGTGTGAGGAATGTTTCCTGAAAGTTTGGCCGTACCTTTTTGTAACACCCTGTATAAGCTTTCGCGATGGGGTGTTACAGAAGAATGCTGAAGATTAGGTGCATAGATTACGAAACTAGTGAAGAGGTAGGGTGAAGAGAATTGTGGGAAAAGATTTTAAGGCACAACCTGACTAAAAGAAGCGATCGTTTGATAGGGCACATCCTAATGCATCAAGGAATCACCAGTTCCATTATCGAAGGAAGTGTGGAGGTAAATATATTAGGGGGAGTCCAAGACTTGGATACAGTAAGCAGCAGCGTCAGGTAGTTGTAAGTTGCACTAGTTATTCAGAGATAAAGAGACTTGCGCGGGATGGAGTAGCATGGAGAGCTGAATCACACCAATCTTTGGCCAAATTCAGTAGACTTGAGGACAGAATATGAAAAGCGATACGTCCACTAACTCGAGTTTTGTAAGGTTATCGTTAGCCGTGGGAATAATACCGAGTGCGACAATAAAACACACGAGCTGAACAATTTAATCTGGCTCCAGATGCCAAAGACTGTGGTCATGTGTGTGTGAGTTCCGTCTGCGTGTGTGTGTGCGTGTGTGTAAGTCGTCTGTTTTTGACGAAGGCCTTGTTGGCCGAAAACTAACTTTCCAACAGTTTCTTTTGTTGTGCCTTTCTGAGACTCGGCATCTCCGCTTTATGGTGAGAAGCAACTACCCTTTTCGTTATATTGTTACATTTCTTCCTGGATGTTCCATTGTACAATTTCAATTTATTTATTTGAAACAGACACTACTTCATTGTTTGAGCTCCTGAGTGTATTGGTCCGGATCACTATTGATTAGCAAAGGGACGTAAAACAGGCATTCACGATTGCACGTCTATTCACCTTGAGGATTGCGACGAGCCACCGCGTACACAGAATCCACAATGAGTCGCACTCGCCACGATCAGATTGTAATTTAAAGCCGCTAAACTCATAAACTACAATTCAGAAGCGAGCTTATCAACAGAATGCATCTCGTTATCTGAGGGAGATGCACTGCACAAGTGCTGTCTGATGATGTGAACTGTAAGTTCGTGATATGAAACGTTTCTTTTCTTTCTCAAAAAATAAAAAATAAATAAATAAAATAAAATGTTCAAATGTGTGTCATATCTTATGAGACTTAACTGCTAAGGTCATCAGTCCCTAAGATTACACACTATTTAACCTAAATTATCCTAATAACAAACACACACACCCATGCCCGAGGGAGGACTCGAACCTCCGCCGGAACCAGCCGCACAGTCCATGACTGCAGCGCCTGAGACCGCTCGGCAAATCCCGCGCAGCCTTTTCTTTTTCTCACTGTCGCAATGAGTACATTTCAACGATATCGAGAGACAGAAGCTCTGTCCTCTAATATCATTTGTCGAAAGATTATCCTAAACACTCGTACACCGTAGTTTTTCTGCGATGAATAAAGGCCGAAACTACGATCACCTTCCAGACAAAATGCAGACTAGTTCGAGTGATTTTCGCAAGTGGCCGATTTACGATCAAAGCCAGCTACCAGTTTTGCAGCGACATCATGAGTATGCGACTTTGACAATGTGTCTTGGCTGTATTTTTTTTATCAGTAACAGCGGATTTCGTAGCAAAGTATATTGTGTATACTTGTACTGGCGTCGGAGGCTGCCGTAATCTCTGAGTTGCGCGCAGCGGAGGACAATAGAAGGCGCTCCACGTGAGGGCAGCCCGTCGTATAGCGGTCACGTGCGCCGCCATTGCACAATGTTTGCATCGTGACTACGCAAAAGTCGAACGCAGCTCTCAGGATCCAACCTGAGGCGCTCCAAAACGTAAAGTAGAATCCAATACTGCGGTGCTCCGTATCTCAATCGGTAGAAACGGAACCCTTAAAGGCTCACTTGTTATTTGTCTGTCTGTCTGTATGTCCGAGTGTTCAAAACGGTTTTCCTTAGGAGGGGGTAGACGTATCAATTTCAGTTTATGTCACATACTAAGGTCTATGGTCCCTTGACAATGAAATAAAAAGATACGGCTACTTATGGCACATATTTTGATACACGCTAACTTCTCGTAGACCTAGAATCATAGAACTGGGCAAAAAAGCAAAGTTCCACAATCCAAGTAAGAGAAAAAAATCCGAAAATGGTTAATCTGTAATTATGTCATAGGAAAAAATACTTCTTTTGTCATTTGCTATCCGACGACAAACTTGAAATTAAAACAACCAGTAGTTCTGCATTCAGGCTAACTGCATCGCAATTTTACAAGTCAAACACCAGGCAAGGAATGACTTTATTGCTCCTATGACGCGTTTTTGAATTAATATATTAGCAGATACCCAGGAGCGATTACTGCATGTAGATATGGCGTTTCAAGTTGAGTGTGAAACGCCTTATTTACCTGCAGTAATCGGTCCTGGATATGTGATGATGGATACATTCCGAAGCGCGACATAGGAGCAATAAAGTCATTTCTTGCCTGGTGTTTAACTGTTACTTTTGCCACCCAGTCAGACTCAATGCAGAACTACTGATTAGTATAGCAATGGTTAAAACATTCTCAAAAATCTTGCAGTCCCTCGGACCGATATCTTACCAGTATCGACGTCGGTAACGGGTAAAAACTAAATCAGTAAGCGGGTCCTACTCGCACCTGACCAATTATTTTTACTGGCGTCGGTTTACATTAAAAGTTAATTAGGTACTTGCGTGTTCCTCGAATCATAATCGTGATCTCTCGCTGTGATGCGGACAGTGTTACTTACTTCACATTCATTGTAATCTGACAAGATCTGAATCAGCGTTATTTACTAATCAGCTTTGTCTATTCTCTAATATTTATTGTATTGTCAGTCTTTCAGTAATTTTCCCTTGTGGCTAGTACCGCAGACGTCGCCAGATCTGCCTCCTATGTTGTTACTGCGAACGGTTGAAAGCACGGGGTGCTACAACCGTCAATTAAGTTAATATTACACCGTAAGGAAGTTAATTCAAGCCTATTTCATATAATATATCTCGTTTTAAAGGATTTCTCGAAAAAAAACATAACCTAAGGGCAAGGTTTCGGCGTACTTTAGACGTAGGTATACATACAAATTTAAGATGTTTGCATCGGTATTAAGTGAAACACTTCGGTTGTTTTCATTACACATATATTTAGTAGTGCCCATCTACTCGTGGAATCAAAGGTTCTAAGTTATATCTTTTGTTTCTATTCAAAAAGCATAAAGTCCATATCGCACATACGCTCTATCCAAAATTATTGATAAAGTAATGTCTTCAAGGGTAGCATCACCTGATTGTTTAAATGAAGTACTAACAAATTGTCAATTTGGTTTTCAGAAAGGCTTTTCAACAGAAAATGCTATATATACTTTCACTGATCAAATGTTAAATGCTTTATTAACCAAAAATCACCCATTGGGATATTTTGCGATCTCTCAAAGGTTTTTCACTGTGTGTATCATGAAATTCTTTTATGTAAGTTTAAGTATTGTGGTATGTGTGGGACAGTGCACAAATGATTTAATTCATATTTAACTAGAAGAATGCAGAAGGGTGAAATTAACTGCATAAATAGTCTGCAGGAAGCAGCAGAGTCCTCTAACTGGGGAAGTATCAACCCACAGGGTTCAGTTTTGGGTTCCTTATTGCTTGTAATATATATCAATGGCTTGCCACTCGATATTTATGAAGATGCGAAGATACTTTTTTTGCTGATGATACAAGTATGGTAATCACACCCAACAAACAAGAGTCAGCTGAGGAAATTGTAAATAATGTCTTTCAGAAAATTATCAAGTGGTTCTCTGCAAATCGACTTTCAATAAATTTTGAGAAAAAACAGTACATACACCTCTGTACAGATAATGGCATAGCACCATTGATAAATGTAGACTTTGAACAGAAGTCTCCCGCTAAGACAGAATATTCAAAATTTCTGGATGTGTGCATTGATGAGAAATTTAATTGGAAGAAACACATTGATGGTCTACCGAAACAAATAGGTTCAGCTACTTATGCTATTAGGGTTATTGCAAATTTTGGTAATAAATATATCAGGCAAGTAGCCTACTATGCCTATTTTCATTCGCTGCTTTCATTTGGCCTCATGTTCTGGACTAAATCTTCATTAAGAGAGAAACTATTCATTACACAAAATCGTGTAATCAGAATAATAGCCAGAGTCCAACCAAGATCACCTTGCAGACACTTATTTAACCAACTTGGCATATTCACAACACCTTCGCAATACATATATTCACATACGAAATTTGTTATTGGTAACACACTCTAATTCAAAAACAATAGCGAAGTGCATAGCTACAACACTGGAAGAAAAGATGATATTCACTATTCTGGGTTAAATCTGACTTTGGCACAGAAAGAGGGGAATTATGTTGCCACAAAAATCTTTGATCATTTGCCAAATAGCATTGAAAGTCTGACAGATCGCTAACCAAAATTTAAAAGCAAATTAAAAGAATTTCTGAATGACAACTCCATCTACTCAATAGTTGAACTTTTAGATATGAAGTAGTAACTGAAAAAAATCAACTATATTGTGTAAAGAATACTGACACGTTCCATATCGTGTTGTATTCAGGATCTAAAGAACAAGTATTAATGTAATGTAATGTAGTATAATTGTACACATAGTGATTTATTTATTTATTTATTTATTTATTGTTCCGTGGGACCAAATTAAGGAGAAGTCTCCATGGTCATGGAATGAGTCAATACATGAAATTATAACACGATATTAGAAACAGATAAAATGAAATATAAAAAAACATATTCAAGTGACAAGTCGTAAGTTTAAATAAAGAAAATCAACAATGTAACACTGGAATTTGCTTAATTTTATCTTTTCCACCTCGACAGAATATAAGGAGTGAGCCATGAGGAAACTCTTCAGTTTGGACTTAAAAGAGTTTGGGCTACTGCTAAGATTTTTGAGTTCTTGTGGTAGCTTACTGAAAATGGATGCAGCAGAATACTGCACTTATTTCTGCACAAGAGTCAAGGAAGTGCATTCCACATGCAGATTGGATTTCTGCCTAGTATTAACTGAGTGAAAGCTGCTAACTCTTGGGAATAGGCTAATATTGCTAACAACAAACGACATTAAAGAAAATATATACTGTGAGGGCAATGTCAGAATTCCCAGACTATTGAATAGGGGTCAACAAGAGGTTCTCGAATTTACACCACATATAACTCGAACAGCCCGTTTTTGAGCCAAAAATACCCTTTTTGAATCTGAAGAATTACCCCAAAAAATAATACCATATGACATAAGCGTATGAAAATATGCGAATAGCCTGCTTCTCGTGTTGAAGTGTCACTTATTTCAGATACTGTTCTAATGGTAAATAAAGCAGCATTTAGTTTCTGAACAAGATCCTGGACATGGGCTTTCCACAACAGCTTACTATCTATCCGAACGCCTAGGAACTTGAACTGTTCCGTCTCGCTTATAATATGCCCATTCTGTCTGATCAAAATATCGGTTCTTGTTCAATTGTGAGTTAGAAACTGTAAAAACTGAGTCTTACTGTGATTTATCATCAAATTATTTTCCACAAGCCACGAGCTTATTTCATGAACTACATTATTTGATACTGTTTCAATATTACGCACAAGATCCTTCACTATCAAGCTGGTGTCATCAGCAAATAGAAATATTTTTGAATCACCTGTAATACTAGAAGGCATATCATTTATATAAATAAGAAACTGCAGTGGCCCCAGCACCGACCCTTGGTGCCCCACTTGACAGTGCCCCATTGGGATTGAACATCACTACCACTCTCAATATTGCGGAGAATTACCTTCTGCTTTCTGTTCTTAAAGTAAGAGGCGAACCAATTGTAAGTACACCTCTTACACCATAATGGTCCAACTTCTGCAGTAATATTTTGTGGTCAACACAGTCAAAAGCCTTCGTTAAATCAAAGAAAACACCTAGCGTTCGCAACCTTTTATTTAATCCGTCCAAAACCTCATAGAGAAAAGAGAATATAGCATTTTCAGTTGTTAAACCATTTCTAAAACCAAACTGAACATTTGACAGCAAATTATGTGAATTTAGATGCTCGAGTAACCTTGTATATACAACCTTCTCGATAACTTTAGCAAACACCGATGGCATTGAAATAGGTCTAAAATTGCCAACATTATCCCCGTCTCCCTTTTTGTAAATTGGCTTCACTACCGAGTACTTTAATCGGTCAGGAAACCGACCACTCCTAAAGGAAAAGTTACAGATATGGCTAAGTACTGGGATAACATACATAGATCAGTACTTCAGTATTCTGCTAGATGCCCCGTCATATCCATGAGAGTTCTTGGTCTTTAGTGATTTAATTATTAACTCAATCTCCCTCTTGTCAGTATCATGGAGGAGCGTTTCAGGTAACAGTCTCGAAACACTTTTTTCTAAGAGCGCTATATGATTCCCTGTTGGGACTAGGTTTCTATTTAGTTCACCTGCTATATTCAGAAAGTGATTATTAAATACTGTACATATTTGCGACTTATCAGTAACATGGACATTCCCACTACGCACTGATTCTATATCCTCGACCTGTCTCTGCAGACCAGCCACTTCCTTTACGACTGACCATGTCGTTTTAATTTTATCCTGAGACTTAGCTATGCTATCTGCATACCACATACTTTTTGCCTTCCTAATAACATTTTAAGCACCTTACAATACTGTTTGTAATGGGCTGCTGCATTTAGATTTTGACCGTTTCTAACGTTCTGATATAATTGCCACTTTGTTCTACAAGATATTCTTATCCCTCTAGTCAGCCACCCAGGCTGCCTGTTTGTGCTAGTACCCTGTTTTGAACGTTCTAACGGAAAGCAACTTTCAAAGAGCGCGAGAAAAGTCTTGACAAAAGCATTATATTTATCGTCTACTGTATCAGCACTATAAACATCTTGCCACTCCTGTTCCTTGATAAGGTTTACAAAGGTCTCTACAGCAACTGGATCAGATTTCCTAAACAGCTGATGACTATATTTAACACGTGTTGCAGCACAAAAATCTTCTAGAGTTAAAATATGTGCATCGTGATCTGAAAGGCCATTCACCTTTTTGCTAACAGAATGCCCTTCTAGTTATGAGGAATGAACAAAAATGTTGTCTATGGTTGTTCTACTGTTCCCTTGCACTCTCGTTGGAAAGAATACGGTTTGCATAAGATTATATGAATTAAGGAGGTCTACCAGCATCCTCTTCCTTGCACAATCACTTATACAATTAATATTGAAGTCACCACATATAACTAACTTTTTGTATTTCCTATAAAGTGAACCAAGAACCTCCTCTAGCTTTAGCAAAAAGGTTGTGAAATCGTAGTCTGAGGATCTATAAATAACAACAGTTAGAAGTTTAGCTCCGTTAAATTTAACCATACCTGCATAACATTCAAACACCTTTTCAGCGCAGTACTTTGAAACATCAATTGACTCAAATGGGATGCCGTTTTTCACACACATGGCTACTCCCCCACACCGCAAAGAGCTCCTCGAAAAGCTGCCAGCCAACCTGTATCCTGGTAAAGGAAGCCTCTGAATTATCTCCTTATTTAAGAAGTGTTCAGATATACCAATAATTTCAGAGTCAACATCTATAAGCAGTTCACTAACTTTATCTCTAATACCTTGTATATTTTGATGAAATATACTAATTCCCTCATTACTCGGATACCTAAGCTTTGTCAAAAGTGGTTCCTTTGTTAGAGAGACTTCCCTTAAGCGGGAATACCTGTCAGCTGACTTTAAAAAAGGTGCAGCTCTAACACCCACTACTGCAGGAATTTTCCTATGAGTGATTCCACCAACCCCACCTATGCTGTCACCTATAAGCTTTGCCAAACTCCCCTTCCCATACCTGTTGAGGTGCAGGCCATGTCTAGTGAAACCCGTCCTGCTGATAGACTCCACCGACACCACTGAAATGTGACCCATGCTTTCTGTCATCAGCGCACCCCCAAGTCTCATGTTATTACGCCTGACGGCTGTATTATGATGAGGCAGATCGTGACGCTTAAACAGTTTCACGAAATGCACATTCGTGTTGCCAGTCTGAGTGGCTATCTTTTCCAGGTCACCATCTATGTTATACTCCCCATCCCTACCAATACTATTACCAGCCCCACCCACAATCACTACCTGATCCTCTTTAGTAAAATCCCTACATAACCCCCCTATGTTAACAGTCACCTGAGCCAACCCTGCATTAGGCTTCACAATGCTGGTGACATGGTACTCACTCCCCAGCACTTCCTGCAACTGCTGGCCTACACCTCTGCCATGAGAACTACCTAACAGCAGAACCTTCTTCTTCCTCTTCGACTTTGTAACTGTTCTAGCCAATGTAAGAACGCAGAAGACATTGTTGGACGTCAGTGTAACTTCGTGCACGTACAAACCAACGGCCAGTATGTAAATGACTTGAGTTTCAACTCTCTATTATGGGTAATATGACAACTAGAGTGCATTAACGTCGTTCGTATTTAGTATTGTTTTCAGGCCTGGTAGGGCGTATAAGGGGCATGAACAGCGTCAGTATTAAGTGATCACGTGAAGGACACGTAGATGCCGCGTATTCGTGTGAATATACAGATGTGACAGAGTTTGAAATGGCCCTCTTTGTGGTTCTCCATTTGGCCGGCTGGTCAAATTGCGCAACATTCAGATTTGTGGGGCATTTGGATGTGACAGTGGCCCGATGTTTGAGGGCAAGGTTGCGTGAGGGACGGCATGCATGTCTTCAAGATTCCCGTCGACCAGACTACTACACAACTGGCCATTAAAATTGCTACACCAAGAAGAAATGCAGATGATAAACGGGTATTCATTGGAGAAATATATTATACTAGAACTGACATGTGATTACATTTTCACGCGATTTGGGTGCACAGATCCTGAGAAATCAGTACCCCGAACAACCACCTCCGGCCGTAATAACGGCCTTGATACGCCTGGGCATTGAGTCACACAGAGCTTGGAATGCATGTACAGGTACAGCTGCCCATGCAGCTTCAACACGATACCACAGTTCATCAAGAGTAGTGACTGGCGTATTGTGACGAGCTAGTTGCTCGGCCACCATTGACCAGACGTTTTCAAATGGAGAGAGATCTGGAGAATGTGCTGGCCAGGGCAGCAGTCGAACATTTTCTGTATCCAGAAAGGCCCGTACAGGACCTGCAACATGCGGTCGTACATTATCCTGCTGGAATGTAGTGTTTCGCAGGGATCGAATGAAGGGTAGAACCACGGGTCGTAACACATCTCAAATGTAACGTCCACTGTTCAAAGTACCGTCAATGCGAACAAGAGGTGACCGAGACGTGTAACCAATGGCACCCCATACCAACACGCCGGGTGATACGCCAGTATGGCGATGACGAATACACGCTTCCAATGTGCGTTCACCACCATGTCGCCAAACACGGATGCGACCATCATGATGCTGTAAACAGAACCTGGATTCATCCGAAAAAATGACGTTTTGCCATTCTTGCACCCAGGTTCGTCGTTGAGTACACCATCGCAGGCGCTCCTGTCTGTGATGCAGCGTCAAGGGTAAACGCAGGCATGGTCTCCGAGTTGATAGTCCATGCTGCTGCAAACGTCGACGAACTGTTCGTGCAGATGGTGGTTGTCTTGCAAACGTTCCCATCTGTTGACTCAGGGATCGAGACGTGGCTGCACGATCCGTTACAGCCATGCGGATAAGATGCCGTCATCTCGACTGCTAGTGATACGAGGCCGTTGGGACCCAGCAGGGCGTTCCGTATTACCCTCCTGAAGCCACCGATTCCATATTAATTGGATCTCGACCAACGCGAGCAGCAATGTCGCGATAGGATAAACCGCAATCGCGAGGGGCTACAATCCGTCCTTTATCAAAGTCAGAAACGTGATGGTACGCATTTCTCCTCCTTACACGAGGCATCACAACAACGCTTCACCAGGCAACGCCGGTCAACTGCTGTTTGTGTATGAGAAATCGGTTGGAAACTTTCCTCATGTCAGCACGTTGCAGGTGTCGCCACTAGCACCAACCTTGTGTGAATGCTCTGAAAAGCTAATCATTTGGATATCACAGCATCTTCTTCCTGTCGGTTAAATTTCGCGTCTGTAGCACGTCATCTTCGTGGTGTAGCAATTTTAATGGCCAGTAGTGTACAATGGAGGATCTCAGTAGTGTGCACCAAACACATTGCAAGTCCGTCATATGTGTGCCTGCCATGCGAGAACAAGTTATAGACGTTCTTCAAAATTTTGCGTCATCCATCGTCATTGCTCAGAGTCTAGCCGGACTAGGGAATTACCGTTCCATGGGTAGGCCGCAGTTAAGACTACAACAGAAATGGCTGCGTCTGTGCTGGTGCCGTGACCGGGAAGCATAGACTGCTGACGAATGATGAATGTACTCAGTGGCGTATCGGTGTTTGGGGGGGGGGGGGTCCCATTGTCTGATTGTCCCATTGTCCCATTCTTACAATGTTTTGCAGTGACAGTGGTGTTACTCCCAGTATCATGGTACGGTGGTAGTGACAAAGGGAAATCTGACAGTACAACGCTATGTCACCGACATCCTACGTTCTTATGCCTCACCTCCCACGCGACAGTGTCATGATGTAATATTTCAGCAGATTAATGCTCGTCGACACATAGCACATGTGTCTATGAAGTGTTTGAGTGATGTTGACGTACTCCCGTGGCCACTAAGATTTCCAGTGGAACAACTGTGGGGCCAGCTCGCAGGTTCCAACGGTTCGCACCAGCTTGTCCAGGAGAGCATACAACGTGTTTATGCCACCCTTCCTAAGCGAATCAATGCGTGCATCCAGGCCATAGAGAGTCATACCGACGAGTGAGCTCATACTGCAAAGTTCTTTGTAAATTTGAACCGAGTCTGTAAATACTGCAATAACATCCCATATCCAATCAAATAGTGAAGTTTCATTTCGTTTCTTCCTTCGACTGGGGTGCTTCGCTCTTTTTGTCAGGCATTGTACCAGGGTGTGGTTTTCGTCAAGATATAACGGACAATGTGGCGAATTGTCTGACGTACCCAAGTAATTTTTAACGTTTGTAGCGGCGGAATAGTCACAACGACTGTTTTTAAATAGACCTATATACTCTTCTCTGTCGACTAGGAGCAACCTTCGAAGAAATCTTCAGCGGGTAACGTTTGTGGCACTCGATCACCAAGAACATGATAGCAGCGGCACAACCACTGTTCCACCGTCAGCAGAAGAAACCGCACAAACGTTTTCCTAATAGTACCAAGTGTGCACTAGCACGTAACACAGGTACAGTTTGTGTTTTTTCCCGTGCTCTTAAAGTCTGTCAGTCTGTGGATATGGACTTCCTTTATGGCAAACGTCGCCGAAACGTTGAAGAAGAGCTGCTGAAAGGTATCCTGAGCGGGCCAAGTCCTCGTACCCTGTCTGGGTAAGCGCTATAAAACTATGTCAAGAACCAGTAAGAACCAAGAATAAAATACGAGTACTAAAACGAAAAAGAGCTGCAAGTAAGAAAAAAATGCAGCAATGAAACAGAATTCCTACATCATTACGATGTAGCCTGAATGTGTGAATAGGGTCGATCGAAGGAGAGTTCTGCGAACAATGATTCCCAATAATCGGTTGCAGTCCTCCGAATGTCTACGATAATGCAAAGCGATGCGAAAATTCTACGCAAAATTTCGTTTACGAAAGACGCACCCACACATATAATAAACATGTATGTATGTATGTTATACATCTTCTCCTATATTACTGGATCGATTTCAACCAAACCTGATACACATGTCACTTACTGTCTGAAAAGAATCGCTGTGGGGGTAACAACCCTTACATATCAAACGGATGTGGTGGGGGTGAGAAATCAATGTAGCCGACGACGTTAGTCATCCAGTATTTGGGAACGAGAACTTTCAGAGACTTGCAACAAGCTTTACACATAATTTCAACCCGAAACTTTTCTCGGTGCCGATCCTTACAAAGCGATGAAAGAAAGCGAGTTTATCGGTTACAACTTTTTCGCTGTTCGTGCGATAAAATAGCCGCATGAAGCATGGCGTTTTAAATTTTACTGCTCTATTGCTAATTGTATTCGCATTAAATTTTGCAGGCAATGTTCACATATACCACTGAACGTTCGAGACATGATGTCATAAGGGCTGCGATGAGTGAAAAACTGCCGAATCACGCTTGACGTTTTAATTTATGACTTCTGTTAAGTATATTCACAACACATTATGCACACAGTAACCACATTTATCACTGGATGTACCTGCAAAATTATATTATTGTACAGCACATAGTTCGGGAAGTCATAAACACTAAGCTGCTTGAATATGAAATTTAAAGGCGAAATGTGCCGGAGATAGGGTGAGATATGTGTACAAATAGGTGTGATATGTGTTAAATGTACCTGAAATACATTTGGCATTTGAGTACGTGGGTGAAGGCACGGGTAAAAAGCTCATCCTAAACCCCTGGAACGATTCAACCAGATTTTATGCACATATTAGTTACATTCTGGAAAGAAATTCTGTGGCGGTAAGAAACACCAGCCTCCTATTGGGGTGAGGGTGATAACGTGGAGAGAGAAGGGCGGAGGAGGCCATGGACAGACAGCGAGGGGGAAAGAGAAGATGAGGATAGGTATGAGGGAGGAGGGGAGGAGGTGTTGGACAGAGAGAGGAGAGGGAACGAGGTGGACAAAGAATGGAAAGATTAATAGATGGATAGGGAGAGAAGGGAGGAGGAGATGAGTAGCGAGAGGGTGAGGAGGAGATGGATAGGGAAAGGCGGAGGAGGAGATGAATTAGAGGGGGCAGGAGATAGACCGAGAGGGAAGAAGCAGATAGACAGAGATATGGGGGACGAGCAGATGGACAGGAAGAGAGAGAGAGGGAGATGGACAGTGAGAGGGGCGGAAGAGATTGACAGAGAGAGAGAGAGAGACAGAGAGAGAGACAGAAAGACAGAGAGAGAGGGTGGTCGAGATGAACGGAGATTGGGAGAAGGAGAAAATGGGCCAACTGGAAACTGGAGTAAATACATACCCGGGCAACGTTGGGTACTCAGCTAGTTGATTCTAAACTTTGGGCAAATCAACTTAGTAATATTCACTACTGGTCAGTCGAATATTCATGTTTGCTGCGAGGAGTGGATAGACAAAGGCCTTGGTCTGCCAACGTGTTGTGAGAGCTTTTCAAAAGCTTGCAATACTGATCCCTGCTTTGTTGATGGGACTGTAAACAGCCACACGTATCTACAGTTGCTAACAGACATGCTGCCGCAGTTATTGGAAAAATAGCACTGGACATAGGCAGTCCACGTCACAACAACGTGATGATGTCTCGCCCATTCCGCTCAGGTATAAGGGACAGTCGAATGAAAACGAGACTGATGGAAAAAAATAAGTAAACTGCTCATTATTTCAAAAGTAAACGCCATACTTCATAATACATTTATGCCACTGTGACACAAGACGGTCATTGCCTTCGCGGAAAAAGGCGGGCCCACATGTGGCAGTTACGCTGCAGAAATTTCACTGGGAAACCCTCACACGCCCTCCATACAGTCCCGATCTTTCCACAAGGGATTTCATTTTTTTTTTTTTTTTTTTTTTTTGGAGCCCTGAAGAAAGACATTCGTGGTCGTCTATTTGCTTCGGACGAAGAGGTGCACGCCTGTGAACGACCATAGTTACGTAGGCAACCGCAAACTTTTTTCCATGAAGGCACGGACCGCCTTGCCTCACAGTTGACTGCCTCTTATAATATCTGGCCTTTTTAACACTTGCAGGCCCTTGAATCGATCATTCAGGAAACAGAGAATATCTTGCAACTTCACCATACTTAATACTTCTGGGCTTTTATTTGCGGGAAAAATTCAAAAAATGGTTCAAATGGCTCTGATCTCTATGGAACTGAACTTCTGAGGTCAACAGTCCCCTAGAACTTGGAATTACTTAAGCCTAACTAACGTAAGAACATCACACACATCCATGCCCGAGACAGGATTCGAACCTGCGACGGTAGCGGTCGCGCGGTTTAAGACTGAAGCGCCTAGAGCTGGCCTCACTGACCGACGGGAAAAATTAAAATAGGAATCTGCAAGCAAACAGTTACGACACCCGACGACGTGAAAGACCGTAGAACACAGGCTTGTGTTGCGTTAAATACAGACGACGTTCAACGTGGAGTACTGCCTGCCCAGCATCGCTTTGTGGCGGACAACATTTCGAGCACTCGACACGACAGTCACAATAATCACACGACCCCTTGCTCAGTTACGTGCTTGCTTTTATTCGATGGGAGACGTTTGTGAGACCTCGACTCCTTATGTCGAGACAGTGATTTGTATGTGATCAGCTTCTACATACGTTATGTTGTTGGAGTCTTCCTCGAAGGTTCTTTTCTTTGTCACAGAAAAAAGTATTCACTTCCATCAAAACTATAACGCCGGTGTCATAATTCAGGAGCTACGAAACCTCCCCCTGTACGTTTACTAATTATGTAAGAGTGACAGAAATGACATATTTCGGTACGTATGTCCTGTGAAGATTCTTGTTGACTTGAACACAGTGCCTCTCTTTCCAATTCAATGACACACCTCATTGTTACAGCGGCCTGTCTAGGTGCCTTTCGTCCATCGATTACCGTGAGCTGATTTTCACTTCCGTGCTCACGTATTTGTTTATTATTTTTGCATCCGTGTGACGACAGAAAGAAGCAATTATGTTGCGATCATTTTTCGGTGAAGTAGTTTCCAAACATCGAACTCATATTCATTCTGTTATCTCCAGTTTTTATGTCATCAGTATCAAATGGTTCAAATGGCTCGGAACACTGTGGGACTTAACATCTGAGGTCATCAGTCCCCTAGAACTTAGAACTACTTAAACCTAACTAACCTAAGCACATCACACGCATCCATGCCCCAGGCAGGATTCGAACCTGCGACAGTAGCGGTCACGCGGTTCCAGACTGAAGCACCTAGAACCGCTCAGCCACACCCGCCGGCGCCATCAGTGTCAACGAACATCTGAAAAACAAAGGAAGCAAATTAAAATTTAATGTCCTGTGGACGGCGACGTCATTATAGAAGCAACGCCAGCTTGGATGTGTAAAGGATGGGGGTAGAAATCAGCAGTGGCCGTTCAATGGAACCACCCCGACATTTTCCTTAAATTTAAAGGAAGGCAGTGCAAAGCTAACAAGTTGGATGACCCGACGGGGATCTGAAGCGCAGTTCTCACGCCTGCGAGTCCACTGTACCGAACACTCTCTGCAGCCATCTGCCTTTCTCCGTTTAACGGATATTAAGCACGACCAAACGATTCAAGAGCCGCTTGACTACTCGACAGGTCTCTGGAAGTCTATTCCTGTAACGGACGGGCGTTACTGTTCGACCGGCCACATTGTGCTTTAATTCCAGCCAATCGATTTGCTAAGGATAACTTTCACGTTCGATAAGGCGCGTATTCAAGGCCACTCCACAATCGGACAGTATAAGGCATCACCAATGTAAAAGCGGTTTAGTGTGGCATTCCGTTACGACAGTATCTCTCTGCAGCTGATTTCCTTCCTGTAGTTATATTCATTCACCCTTTTTTAATTTTGTACAACGCTATGGACAAGTGAGAAACGTCTATACAACGAACACAACGTAGATGCTAAACGTGGAAACAAATCACTGTCTTAATTACGTGCAAAAATAATTAAAATCTTACAGTTCACATTTCATCCATTCTAAATTCATGTGCAGGATGTTCGGATACACTCTGAATGGCTTGTAATGGTGTTGCAGAGTAGCTTGGGCTGTGAAATGATTATTAAGAAAAAATTCGATTCGTTGCGCCGTGTTAATTAGCACTGAAGTTAGACAGTCAGGACGTTGCGAGCGCAAGTTCCAGCGCCCCGCCAGGGACGGTGTCACCAAACGTGCTCTTCGTTTGGTTCCCTAAAAACGAACAAGAGAGCGATACAAAAATTGGAAGAGGGACGGTAGTAAGGATCGAACCCGAGCCCAAGGCTGAGCAGTCTCGAGTGCTGTCATCTACGAGATAAGAACAATTAACAAAAATTGTATGTGGCGGGCCGCTTGAACTTGCGCCCGCAACGGCCTCGCTGGCTAACTCCAATGCTAATTAACTCGAAAACGTATCGAACTTTTTTCTTAACAGCACAACCTACCCTGTATCACACTTACAAGTTTTGCAGACTGTTTCTGGCCACGCAACGCACACGCGACATTGACACACAGAACTGACGCCGTTTCACAGGCAGCATTTCGCATGTAGTTTCAATGACACAATTACTATTGCTCATCAACAAGCTCACTTCAAGAGCTTGCTGGGTTCCTGAATGAACGGCAGCGGCAAAAATATTCTTTACGTGAAACACGTAATAAACGACGTCATATGATTTCTTGAACAAAGTGGCAGGCCTATGTCGATAAGTTATGCACCGAAACTTTCAGGCAGATGCCATATCGCGATTCGAACCATGAGCCCCGCTTCTCGCGTGCAGTGCTCTTACCTCGTGAGCTATCGAAGAACGCCTCACCACCCGCCCTCACAGCTTCACTGCCACCAGCACACACTCTGCTGCAGTGGGGAAGACGCATCCTGCAAATTTTTCCATCCCTCAATGCTGTAAAAGCTATTAGACAACAGAATCTCTTACAACTCATTTTTAAATATAGCTGATATTTTTATGGTTATTTCTTCGTGCATGCAACGGAGAAAGATTATTATTTAGCGTCCCAGCGGCGAGGACGACGTTATTGCAGGCGGATTTCGAAGATGGGGAAGGAAAACGGACATGACCTTTCAAGGGAACCATCCCAGCAATCGTCTTAAGGGATTTGAAAGACACTGCAAACCCAACAGTCTGGATGGCCAGAAGGGGATGTGAAGCACCATCCTAACGAATGCGAGTCCCGCGTGCTGACCACTGTGCTAATTCGGTCGGCACCATTGTGGACAATGCAGTGAAGATTATTTTAGGTTTATATAGCCTTTTTTTCGTTATAAGATCTTGAAGTCTACTTCTTTATCAAAATCATTCCTACTTGTAGTTTCATAACTGTGAAAATTCCCTTTCATTTAGCTTGTCTCTGAATTTTGAATAATTATTTTTGAAAATTTTGTAGTTTCCTGGAACACATTTACGTAAGTACATAGTATGTCTTCACAGTTACAGCGATCCTTATGCATTCTTAAGACATAAGTGGTTACTTAGTCTTTCGTTCAGTAGCTCAGCACATTTTTATCGTCGTAAACTCCTAGAAACATTGTGAAAGATGTTTGTGCAATGCTGAAGCCCCTTAATTCTAAGATTAAATGCTCCTTGCGTTTGTGCTAATACCTCTAAAGCTCACCCACACCGTATCTTTCTACCATCCTCAGACCGTCTCTAAATCATGTTTCTGGTTCTTCTGTTGTGAAAAATACCTACTACTATGCACCGAGGTGATAAAAGTCATAAGACGCCTCCTAATATCGTATCTGACCGGCTTTTGCCCAGCGTAGTTTAGCGGCTTGACGTGGTATGCACTCAAAAAAGTCACTGAAAGCCCCCTGCAGAAATATTGAGTCATGCTGCCTCCAGAGGCGCCCAGAATTACGAAAGTATTGCCCGTGCAGGATTTTGTGCACGAAGTGACCTCCCGATTATGTCTTGTGAATGTTCGATGGGATTCGTGTCGCAGGACGATCTAGTTGGCGAAATAATCGCTCTAACTGTGCAGAACGTTTTTCAAACGAATAGCGAACAAATGTGGCCCGTTGACATGCTTCATTGTCATTCATAAAAATTCCATCGTCGTTTGGGAACATAAAATCCATGAATAGCTACAAGTGGTCTCCAAGAAGTAACCGAACATAACTATTTCCGATCAATGATCGGTTCAGTTGGACCAGAAGACCCAGTCCATTCCATGTAAACACGGCTCACACCGTTATGGACCCACAGTGCCTTGTAGAGAACTTGGGACCATGGCTTTGTGGGGACTGCACCACACTCGAATCCTGCCATCACCTCTTACCAACTGAAATCGGGACCTAACTCACCAGGTCACGGTCTTGTAGTCGTCTAGTGTCCAACTGATATGGTCACGAGTCCAGTAGAGGCGCTGGAGGCGATGTAGTGCTGTTTGCAAAGGCACTCTGCTACCATAGCCCATTAACGCCAATTTTCGCAGCACTGTCCTAATGGATATGTGCGTGGTACGTCCAACATTGATTTCTCCGTCGTCCGTGGTGAGAGGCAATGCCTAAATTTGATATCCTCGGCATACTCGTGAAGCTGTGTATCTCGGAATATTGAATTCCCTAACGATTTCCAAAATAGAATGTCCTAAGCGTCTAGCTCCAGCTGCTATTCCGCCTTTAAAGTCCGTTAATTCTCTTCTTGAGACCATAATGACGTCGGAAACCTTTTCACTTGAATCACGCGAGTAAAAATGAGAGCTTGGCCAATGCACTGCCCTTTTATATCTTGTGTACGAGATACCTCCGCCATCTGTATATGTGCTTATCGCTATCCGATGATTGTCACCTCACTATAAATCAGCTTAATTTTGTTCTTTAACGGGTTGACTGCCGCATGCAGGATGGTGCACCGCCTGGCCAGGCAAAGCACGCGCCGTTACGGACGAAGCTCTGCTGCGGCCACCGGTGCCCTCGTGGCTGTGAATGTGCAAATAAAAATGCTAGTATCATCTGCTAACAGCATTTGCCCTACATCTGCCAAGTTTTACGGTTGTTGTTGCTGTGGCCTTCAACCCAAAAACTGCTTTGATGCTTCTCTCCACACTGCTCTATCCTGCGTAGCGATCTTCATAAGTGAATAACTACAGCAACCCCGCCCACACACGCACTTCGTCCTACTACCAAATTGACGATTCCTTCCCGTCTCAGGGTGTGTCCTGTCACTCAACCCCTCCTTGTAATAAAAGCACTCCGTCTTCAGGCCACAAGTGGCCCGCCGGGGCCATCCGACTGCCGTGTCATCCTCAGTTGAGGATGCAGATAGCAGGGGCGTGTGGTCAGCACACCGTTCTCCCGGTCGATATGATGGTTTCCTGTGGCCGGAGCCGCTACTATTCGGTCGAGTAGCTCCTCAATTAGCATCACGAGGCTGAGTGCAGCCCGGAAAATGGCAACAGCGCATGGCAGCCCGGACGGTCACCCATACAAGTGCCGGCCACGCCCAACAGCGCTTAATTTCGGTGATCTGACGGGAACCGGTGTATCCACTGCGTCAAGGCCGTTGCATTTTTTGTAATCAAGTTGTGCCATAAATGTCTTTTTCGCCCACTACCGCGTCATTTGTTACTCGATGTAACCATCTAATCTCCAGCATTCTTCTGCTTCTACATAGATGCTCCGTAAGTCACAATGTAGTGCATGGTGGAGAGAACTTTGCCACCACTACTACGCATTTCAAACCATTCTCTCAGTGCACCCTGCGTGGCTGTTATTCTAGTTGTCTGTCTGCTTAGGACAACTGGGTGCAGTTGAGATGACCTGGTTATTATCTTGACTAAGAAAGGTTTGGGTCAGTTAGGTCAGTCGTAACCGTGATCCTCATCAATATACACTCATGCTCATAAATTAAGGATAATGCTGATACATGGTGAAACAACGCTCTGGTGGGCGGTTTACGGGTTTAAATCATTTCGGGGTATGACCGTACGGTGCATTTGACCTGCGGTCGTCGCACGGTGGATCTGGCAGCAGTCCACATACGCAGAGGTGTGTTGGTGCATGTCAGAGTACGCTGCAGCGAGTAAGTGTGCAGACGTTTCCAGACGTGCTAATGGTCAATGTGTGTTGAAAATGGCTCAAAGAACACATATTTATGTTGAGGGGTAGAATACTAGGGCGACTGGAGGCTGGTACGGGCCCTCTGTGTGCCACAAAGTGTGATCTCAAGATTATGGAAACGATTCCAGCAGACAGGAAACGTGTCCAGGCGCTACAGTACAGGACGTCCACAGTGTACAACACCACAAGAAGACCGACATCTCACCATCAGTGCCCGCAGGCGGCCACGGAATACTGCAGGTAGCCTTGCTCGGGACCTTACTGCAGCCACTGGAACAGCTGTCTCCAGACACACAGACTGAACAGACAGGGTTTAATCGCCCAGAGACCTGCAAGGTGCATTCCACTGACCCCTGGTCACAGGAGAGCCCGTAAAACCTGATGTCCAGAACACAGTACATGGTCATTGGAACAGTGGTCCCAGGTTATGTTAATGAACGAGTCCAAATATAGTCTGAACAGTGATTCTCGTCGGGTTTTCGTCTGGCGTGAATCAGGAACTAGATACCAATCCCTTAAAATTTCCTTGAAAGGTTTGATGGTGTGGGGTGGGATTATGATTATGTGCACGTACATCTGTGCATGCCTTTGACAGAGGAACTGTGAGAGGTCAGGTGTATCGGGACGTCATTTTTCAGCAGTATGTCCGCCTTTTCAGGGCTGCAGTGGATCCTACCTTCCTTCTGATGGATGATAACGCACGGCCCCACCGAGATGCCATCGTGGAGGAATACCTTGAAACAGAAGATATCAAGCGAATGGCCTGCCTGTTGTACAGACCTAAAACTCATCGAGCACGTCTGGGATGCTCTCGGTCGACGTATCGTTGCACGTCTTCACACCCCTAGCACACTTCAGGCTCTCCGACAGGCACTGGTGCAAGAATGGGAGGCTGTACCCCAGCAGCTGCTCGACCACCTGATCCAGGGTGTGTCAACCAGTTCTGCGGCCTGTGTACGTCTGCATGGTGATCATATCCCATACTGATGTCGGGGTGCATGTTCAGGAAACAGTGGCGTTTTGTAGCACATGTGTTTCGGGACGGTTTTCTCAACTTATCACCAATACCGTGGACTTACAGATCTGTGTCGTGTGTGTTCCCTATGTGTCTATGCTATTAGCGCCAGTTTTGTGTAGGGCCACGTTGTGTGGCACCAGATTCTGCGATTATCCTTAATCTATGAGCATGAGTGTATTTACGACACACCCACAGTGAGGTGGATTCAGTTCAATCAATAAGGCGCAGAACGGCTTTCTAGGCAACCTGCGGCCCTGTTTTTCTGGAGTCAGAGGTTGCTTTTCAAGTTGTATTTACTTACATTACATAAAATTTCTACAAACTGTAAGTTCAGGAGATTTTAAAATAACTCTAATAGAAAAAAAAGACGCACTTCGAAGGAATTATCCGAATGGGGCAGAAGTTCGTAGATGCGACGTAAATGCACAGACAAACAAATGACTACAGTTTCAGAAAAACGGCATGATTTATTTAAGAGAAAAAGCTTCTCAAATTGAGCAAGTCAATAACGCGTTAGTCCATCTTTGATCTTTATGCAAGCAGTTATTCGGGCTGGCATTTGTTGACAGAGTTGTTGGACGCCCTCCTGTGGGATACCGTGCCAGATTCTGTGCAACTTGTGCGTTAGATACTCAAAACATCGGACTGGTTGGAGGACCCTGCTCCAAACGTTCTCAACTGGGGAGAGATCCGGCGACCTTGCTAGTCAAGGATGGGTTTGACATGCACGAAGACAAGAAGTAGAAACCCTCTCCGTGTGAAGACGGACATTATCTTGCTGAAACGTAAGCCCCGGATGGCTTTTCATGAAGGGCAACAAAATGGGGGGTAGAGTATCGTCGACGTGCCGCTGAGCTGTAAATGTGTCACGGGTAACAACTAAAGGGGCTGCTATGAAGTGAAATGGTGCTACAGACTATCAATTCTGGTTGTCGGGGCGTACGGCGGGCGATAGGTTAGTATCCCCCCACTGAACATCGGGGCCTGGAATCTCACTGACTGGAATAAAATTAAATGAATTTTACCCATAGTGGATGCTGTCAAACTCCGTGACTGTTCCTTTATGGGGTTGTAGAAAAATATCCGCTACCAGTCACAATAAAAGGTTGTTTATTTGTCACACGACCGGTTTCGGGCTTGGGCCCATCTTTAGGTGTTTATACATTCATGTACATGTTTGTACCGTTGGAGATCAAAAAAGATGAAGCACCATTATTACAATTATGCTGTGGTGACAGTTTTGCCACTTAGTTACATACACACTTATGGTCATTTTCACGTCCATATATCAGTTTTACCAATTATGGCTCCATATTACACTACTATGATGTGCACTCGTGAAATACACTATGTTTACATACAAACATGTGCCCGCATGTTTGTATGTAAACATAGCGTATTTCACGAGTGCACATCATAATAGTGTAAAATGGAACTATACTTGGTATAAGTGTGTATGTAACTAAGTGGCAAAACTATCACCACAGCATAACTGTAATAATGGTGCTTCATCTTTTTTGATCTCCAACAGTACAAACATGTACATGATTGTATAAACACCTGAAGATGGGCGCCAGCCCGAAACCGACCGTCTGACGAATAAACAACCTTTTATTGTGACTGGTAGCGGATATTTTTCCACTAATGGAATAAAATTGTCTTCCGTGAACAGTCTCGCTTGAAACTGAGCCTCGATGACTAGCGATGACGTATCTGGAGACGCCCCGGACAGCGGTGGAATAGCGACTCTCATCCTGCATGTGGCCCGACAACGGGGAATGATCGCCTGCTGTGCCGTTTCATTTCATATCAGAACCGCCTTGGTTGTCATTCGCGGCACGCTAACAACACAGCGGTACGTCGACGATATTCTACGCCCCGTTTTGTTGCCCTTCATGGCAAGCCATCCTGGGCTTACATTTCAGCAAGATAATGTCCGTCCACACACGGAGAGAGTTTCTACTGCTTGTCTTCGTGATTGACAAATCCTACCTTGGCCAACAAGGTCACTGGATTTCTTCCCAACTGAGAATGTTTTAAGTATTGAGAGCAGGGCCCTCCAACGAGCTCGGATTTAAGACGATCTAACGCGCCGATTGCACAGAATCTGACACGTCATACCTCAGGAAAAAATCCAACTTCACCATCAATGAATGCCAAGCCGAATAACTGTGTAGCATAAGGCCAAGAGGTGGATCAACGCGTTACTAATTCGCTCATCTTGTGATGTTCATTCTCTTGAATAAATCATCCAAGTTTTTAAAACTTTAAGTATTGGTTGTCTGTACACGTATTTCACATCTACCGATTTATGTCATACAAGGGGTTGGGTTCTTTGGGGAAGGAGACCAGACAGCGAGGTCATCGGTCTCATTGGGTTAGGGAAGGTCGGGGAAGGAAGTCGGCCGTGCCCTTTCAAAGGAACCATCCCGGCATTTGCCTGGAACGATTTAGGGAAATCACGCAAAACCTAAATCAGGATGGCCGTCGTCCTCCCGAATGCGAGTCCAGTGTCTAACCACTGCGCCACCTCGTTCGGTCCGACTTCTGTTCCATTCGGATAATTCCTTCGCAGTGCGTCTTTTCTGCCTTATAGCGTATAATAGGAAGGATCTTCTTCTTCTTCTTCTTCTTTGCCTGAGCCTTGTCCCGCAGTTACGCCGGGTCGGCCATGGTTAATCGGATGTGGCATGGTAAGTTTAAGGGGTGGCCGGATGCCCTTCTTGCCGCCACAGCGTATAATAGGAAGGATATGTCATGTAAATCCGGCTCCAAAATCAAACTTCTCACTACATACAGAAATTTTGTCTAGGAAAGTGTGTGCAGTATTAACTGACATAAATGCGCTTGACGATGGAGCATAATCCTTCAAAATGCGTAGTTTGAAGAGCAATAACTGTGACAGGTTGCACAAATTTACATTTTCAAAGGCCGCCGTTGTCTAGCGCCGCCTGTTGCTATACACCCAGGCTATGCCTTGCGTCGACAGCTATTAGCAATACAGGCGTGTCCGGCGGGTTGCCGAAGCTCCGGCCCACTGGCGACCCCGCCTCAGGAAGATCGAAACTAAACTCTCCGAGCAACGTCAATAAAACGGTCTGTTGTCAAGGAGCAACCGCCACGAAAACGTGAGGTTCTAGATTTGGCATGATAGCCGCTAGTCTCGCTACCAGCGGCGCGAGTATCGCCGTCAACTGCGCTGCAACTCTGGCACTACTTTGCATCTGCGATTCATATTCCCACCAGCACCGAGTGAATATCGTTTCACCATGTGGGTGGGCGGGTATTTAGGATGCCGGCCGGCTGCCCTGCAGCCATTTCAGTTTGCTGAGACTGTCAAGGATCTACATATCGCAGTCTGCAAGCAGATAAGAAGTTCCAGCCGCCGTGCTAACCTGTACATCACTCCTTCGCATCTACAACAAGCAGCCAGGTGTCAGCAAAAAGCTTCAGCTTCAACGACATTGGTTTCTGAGGATTCTGGCACCAGAACTTCTTAGCCGCCGGTTTATTGACTTTGGTAGTTGTGATTGCAGACAGCTATCCTCTTGTGGACCGTGTGGAATTTGAATTGTTCTATTAACACTGATTGTGAGTGATACTGGACATGTATTACTTCCCGACTTGTCTTTCTGTCTTAAACTCGAGAGATAATTATCAGATTTTGATTTGATTAAGAGGCCATTTTCTTCCATTGTCAGTCAGCTCCATGAATGGATCGTATGTAAATAAATACCATTGTTTTTGTTAAAATAAAATTGTTCTTGTTTTATGCCTTGCTTGTGAGACCCGCGTAAGATCACTGCACCTTTCTTGTGCCTGAACCTCACCCACTAAAAGCCACTGCAACATCCGAAAATTCGCTGTTTTGAGCCACTGGACTCAATTCTCTTCTTCCCGTACCCATTCGAGAATGGTGCATGGGAAGAAAATTCGCTGTACATTCAGACTATTACCACTCAGTGAGATGTTTGTGGGAGCAAGTAATACGTTGTCTGGCTCTTCTACGAACGTACACTTTCGGAACTTTATGCTATACGACTCTGTGATACACAACACATCCTTGTAACGTCTTGCACTGGAATTTGATGATTATCTCCGAGACACTTTTGACACTTACGGTTACTAAACGTGGCGTAACGTACTGCTCTTCTTTCAGTCTTCTCTATCTCTTCTGTTAACTTTATCTGGCAAGAGATATAGACTGTCAAGCTACATTCAAGTAACAACCAAAGAAAGTTTGTGTGAGCTACCTTTTTCGTGGGTGAATTATATTTCCTTAGTGTTCTTCCAATGCATCTCGTTTACCTACAACTAGATTTATGTTGTCGTTCCGAAAACATTGAACCTGACAGTATATCTGCTTTCACGCGACGTCAAATTGGAGTACATAAATTACTCGTCGAAATCTAATGTAACTAAAATACGCTACATAACAGGAACTATATTATTCTCAAGTTATCACAATCGTTAGTTTCGCTAACATCCAGACTTTCATATTTCAACATAATCTAGACGTCAGGCTACGCTACAGCTCAGTCTGTCGCCGAAACCTGCACCCCAGAAAATAATATAGAAGCGAAATAAATATTATCATTGCTCTATTTTATCTCTGTTTGCGCACTTACCATCTTACATTCTGTAACATCTTTACGCAACAGGACAAACCTGGCCTCTGGTACCGATAGGTCCAACCTGTCGTTCCACTTCAGGATTGTTCCATGTGCATATTCTTCGATATTTTACGCTTATTACTAATTGATTGATTGCCAACAGTTTAATAGTACAATAGTCGGCCAATTAGCCTTTTTCTCACAACTCTATACTTTTCTTAATGTCAGCTGCCAGTCACTACACCATGGGCCTCTATACCTTGCACGTTTTCCTACATTTCGCTACATTTACCTGGCATTACCACTTTCCTATAATCATGTGCAGAGTTTATGCTCAAAGTATGACATAACCTATTTTTTAAATGTAATATGAGGATCCCAGTGATCTGCATAGTCATTTCTTTAACATTGCATCAAAACTGCAGACAATATTGAATGTTGCCAATGATTGCACTGATGATTACTTATTTTCCACCTATCCTTTTAAATGTGTTATTTCTGCAATTTGGGAAGTTTATTTAGTTGGCTCGTGACAGGAAAGTTAACTTAGGAGGACCGGAGAATTGTAAACTTGTTTCGCACTGAGAGCTGTCTCCACCCAGATATGGAACAGGGAAACGGCAGTGTCCTGTGTCCACACAGCAGGAGCGTACGAGAGGGGGGATTGCGTTCCATGAAAACAGCATTGTGTGAGATGCTAAACGGAATCCTTCTTGGCTAGACAAGATCTGAAGACCAGAAGAAAACACAGAGCTTCGTACTGTGGGACCAGCCGTTGGATGCCGCCGCGACGTGCAGAAATGTTCATTCAAGTATGAGCAAGACGTTTTGTCGTTAGATCACAGTAATTATTTGAATAGAAGGCGCGATTCCCCACATGTGCCTATGTGCAAGGTTTTTGGGTGACCGTGGCTGGAAATCTGTCATGTAGTAGGATATAGTACCTCCTTTCTTTCCCGACCATACCATCACTGGTTAAGCATGATAAATTCGTGAGTGGGAGATTGTTAACAAAAAATTGTTTATAAAAATATTGTTCGTCAGAACTCGCAAGGCCTGCTACAGCTGGGCAGCGGAATTCCGACGCTAAGTTTTGGAGAGTACATTTTTAGTAGACTTCCACGGAGACGTCGAAGAATGACTGTGAACACTATGGGACTTAACATCTGAGGTCATCAGTCCCCTAGAACTTAGAACTACTTAAACCTAACTAATCTAAGGACATCACACACATCCATGCCCGAGGCAGGATTCGAACCTGCGACAGTAGCAGACGCGCGGTTCCGGACTGAAGCGCCTAGAACCGCTCGGCCAGAAAACACCTGCTGCAGGGGCAACACTTTCTGCAGCAACCTCAAAGAGTAGACTTGCAGCAGGGACGCCGAAGAAAGCAATTGCTGCAGAAACAACGAACAGCACTCATACTTCAGGGATGCCGTCGAGAATGCTCTTCATTTTAGGCCGCCAGAGAAGATATCCGCAGAGAGAGATGACTCCGACAAACAACGGAGGTCTAGTCACTACTGAAGCCACCTTCCGCACTCGCATCATTTAAGAGTGGTATGTGTTGTTGATGCAGCGACGGACGTGAGGGAAACGCGAAGATTTAACATTCACAGCCAGCTAGTTGCACACATATGTACTTTGGTGTTTATTGTTGCTGTTCTGGGGATCTTTCTCCAATTCTCTAACAATTTTCGCAGTTGTAGGCCACATCCGTGATATAGATTCATATTACACTTTCATGTGTGCACTCTTGCCAACACTGTAGGTCGTATTTTTATCTCTTTGTAATGGCGCGGTTCTGTTGTTCTTCTTACAGAAACGTCCTCTCCCCTTGCGGTGAACTTCTCGTCTTCTGCAGCTCCATCATAGGCCTTCTCTGTTGGAAACGAATCATTGTTGCTCGACTCTACAAGCTATATTAGAACCAGCCCCACTATTTGTATCTGCAAGCTGCATGAAAAATTTTTGGTTTCAGGTTAACAGAGCTTTTAATGATACTTAGTTTCTGAGTGAAGACTTCAGTTTCAATGTATTGTTACTTGTTTGATACAAAAACACCGACAATCTCGTGCTAGTTTCAGGTACACGCACATATGCAATCACAGCCACTCGTAACAGCCAGCTTACGGTATTTAACTGACCCTGTTACGTAAAAGATCACAAAACGGATTCTCTGTGACACAATGCTCGCTCAAATACTCCACAACTCGACCCTTCTGAAATTTCAGTTCTTAGTCCTGACTTGCACAATATGCCACGTGGATTTTAATTTACTCAAAGTTTATAGAGAAAAATCGACATTTCGAACGTTCTCCTTTCACACTCGCGTGGGTTCATTTTGCGGAACTCCACGGTCAAATGTAACTCAAAATCCCGCAAAATTATCACATAAAATTCAGAGCTTCTTATATTTTCCTCTAAACGTGATGAAGGCTGAGTTCTCAACTTCTCTAGGCTTTACAAGGCATTTATTTAGCCCACAAAATATGTACGAACGTACTGTCCCACTGTCCTCTGATTCGCTGATACAGATCTTAGCCAACGCAATGTCAGTAACAAACTGCGTAATCCCGCGTCCTTACACTGCAACAGTCACAAATTAACCCTTTACAAGCAATTAATCAGAAGAACAAATGTATAAAATTCACAAGTATCAAGTAACCATCTCTTTAAATAATTGAATTATTGTCATCTCGTGGGATCGGAGTGTACTGCTCGTTGTCTGCGTCATCCCTACACAATATTTCGGACGTCGTAACTCGGCGCCTTCCTGTGGCTGGTTGACAAGCTGACGGTGTTCCATACTTATGCCTGGTCGAAGTCTGGTGTTCCCTACGGCGTCCGTGCACGCTACGGCCGTTTCTGGCGGTGCTATTCCCCTCCAGACGTTCCGTCTTCAGTCCGCGCCCGTTTCCGCCGTTTTCCCCTGAGATGCCCGCGCCCGCCAGACGGTTTCCCAAGACTATCGGCACGCTGCAGGCGTTTCCCATGTTGAAACGTCCTGGCAGTACGTTTCATATCTGAATATCATTCTGGTTTCCCATGCTGTTGGCGACCGCTCCGATTCCCTGTCGTGCCCCTGTCATTCTCCTCGCCTTGTGGGTTCGGCACGCCCCTACAAGGTGCGCTTCCTTCCGATTCAGGCTGCTGTGGGAATTGCGTATTGTGGGCATAGAGTGGACGTCACCTCCAGGGAGCTACTACGCCTGCATGTGGACTTGGCAAACAACTTACCATCAGAGGACGGGGGCAGAATGGACGGTACCTCTTGATCGCTGGCAGCATGCATCAAACACAACGCTACAGCTCGACAACTGGCGAAATTTTGGGTAAAAGAGTGCAACAGACACTTGATACCCGCAAGGTGGTAAATCTGAGTGATGCCACTTTAAAAATACTCGCAAGAACCCTCAGCTTTGCAGTCACTAATAGAGACCTACCCGTTTCCAGTTTCGTCAGCTCTGTGGAGCAAGTGGTCACACTCTACCATCAAATGTTGCAGAACAGATTCGGAGAGAGACGTGCAGGGCACTCCCCAGAACCAGGTCATCCAAAGCAAACATCTCAAGAGACAAGAGGATGGCTCTCAAGGGAATACGGGAAGAAGAAAACTTAGTGGTGTTACCGACGGACAAGGGGAACTCAATTGTTGTACTCCTGAAGTCCGTCTATGGCCAGAAGATCCGTCATCTTTTAGAGAGCCCTGCTTACAATCAACTAGAGAACGACCCGACCGATAGAATGGACAGGAAAACCAGTGCTCTTCTTAAGGAAGTTGGGTGGCCTGAGAAGATGGTCAAGCAACTGATAGCTAAGGAACCAGTACCACCCAGACTGTATGGATTACCAAAGGTCCTTAAAGGGGATATATACCGCATCGCCCAATCGTAAGCAATATTCGTGCAGACACCTAACCTGCAGCCATCCCACTTAAGAAGATGTTAGCACCGTATGTGCGAAAGTGCGCCCACCATATCCACAACGTCTCGGACTTAGCGGAACGTATCAAAAACCTTCGACTCTCGAACACAGATATCATCGTCAGCTTTTAAGTTGTGCCTCTGTTCACAAAGGTACCACTTCAGGACACGATCAATTTAATCAGTGAGGGATTTGATGGAGCTCTGCTGGACGTTTTCAAGCATATTATAACATCGACTTCCTTTCTATGTGAAGACCAATTATATGAATAGACTGAAGGGCTGGCGGTGGTAACCCCATATCTCCGGTTGTGGCAGATCTGTTTATGGAGAAATCCGAGGATCTGCCTGCTTATCAGCCGACCTGTTCCTTCAGGTATGTTGACAACACATTCGTCATTTGGCCACATGGCCGGGAAAGACTGGACGAGTTCCTTGGCCATCTGAACTCGACACACCCCAACTTCAAGTTGACAGTGGAACTAGAGAACGATGGTCAACTTCCATTCCTGGACGTCCTGGTGAAAACAAAGACAGGAAACCTACACACAGCGACTTATATCTATTGGCTGTCAGCTGCCATCATCCGGTGCAGAAGACTGAGAACACTTGTACCCCGAGCCAAGACACTGTCGGACTCAGACAGTCCGGCAGCAGAGTTACATTGAAGAGCCAAAAGAAACTTGTACACCTGCCTAATATCGTGTAGGGGCCCTGCGAGCACGCAGAAGTGCCGGAACACGACGTGGTTTGCTCTCGACTAATGTCTGAAGTAGTGCTGGAGGGAATTGACACCATGAATCCTGCAGGTCTGTCCATATATCCGTAAGAGAACAAGCGGGTGGAGATCTCTTCTGAACAGCACGATGCGAGGCGTCCCAGATATGCACAATAATGTTCGTGTCTGGGGAGTTTGGCGGCCAGCGAAAGTGTTTAAACTCAGACGATTGTTCCTGGACCCACTCTGTAGCAATTCTGGACGTGCGGAGCGTCATATAGTCCTGCTGGAATTTCCCAAGTCAGTCGGAATGCACATGAATGGATACAGGTGATCAAACAGGATGCTTAAGTACAATACGTGATCAAAAGTATCCGGACACCTGGCTGAAAATGACTCACAAGTTCGTGGCGCAATCCTTCGGTAATGCTGGAATTCAATATGGTTTGGCCCACCCTTAACGTCGATGACAGCTTCCAATCTGGCAGGCATACAGGTGCTGGGAGGTTTCTTGGGGAATGGCAGACCATTCTTCACGGAGTGCTGCACTGAGGAGAGGTATCGATGTCGGTCAGTGAAGCCTGGCCACGAAGTCCGCGTTCCAAAACATCCCAAAGGTGTTCTATAGGATTCAGGTCAGTACTCTGTGCAGGCCAGTCCATTACAGGGATGTTACCATCCTGTAACCACTCCGCCACAGGCAATGCATTATGAACAGGAGCTCGATGGTGTTGGAAGATGCAACCGCCATCCCCGAATTGCTCTTCAACAGTGGGAAGCAACAATGTGCTTAAAACATCAGCGTATGCCTATGCTGTGATAGTGCCACCCGAAACAACAAGGGGCGCAAGCCCCCTCCACGAAGAACACGACCACACGATCACACCACCACCTCCGAATTTTACTGTTGGCACTACACAGATGACGTTCACCGGACATTCGCCATATCCACACCCTGACATCGGATCGCCACATTGTGTACCGTGATTTGTCACTAAACACAACATTTTTCCACTGTTCAATCGTCCAATGTTTAAGCTCCTTACACCAAGCGAAGCGTCGTTTGGCATTTACCGGTGTGATGTGTGGCTTATGAGCAGCTGCTCGACCATGAGATCCAAGTTTTCTCAGCTCACGCCTAACTGTCCTAGTACTTGCAGTGGATCCTGATGCAGTTTGGAATTACTGTGTGATGGTCTGGAGAGATGTCTGCCTATTACACATTACGAGCCTTTTCAACTGTCGGCGGTCTCAGTCAGTCAACAGACGAGATCGGCCTGTACGATTTTATGCTGTACGTGTCCCTTCACGTTTCCACTTCACTATCACATCGCATACAGTGAACATATGGATGTTTACGTGTGTGGAATTCTCGGGTGCAGACGCATGACACAAGTAACACCCAATCACCTGACCACGTTCGAAGTCTGTGAGTCCCGCGGAGCACCCCATTCTGCTTTCTCACAATGTCTAATGATGACCGTGGTCGCTGATATGGAGTACCTGGCAGCAGATGGCAGCAAAATGTACCTAATGTGAAAAGCGTATGTTTTTGGGGGTGTCTCGATACTTTTAATCACATAGGTATTAGTACAAAAAGTTCCACGCTGTGGCATCAGAAACCAACCATTAGCATGGCTAGAATCCTACTTACATAACTAGAAGCAAAGATTTGTCCTAACAGCTTCAGGTGATGCAATAAAATCAAGAGTGGGGAACTATTAAGTGCGGTGTTCCCCAAGGTTCGCTCCTTGGACCCCTGATCTTCTTAGTGTTGATTAATGACCCACCAGTATCATGTATAACAATGCAAACATAATAATCTTTGCTGATGACAGTAATATTTTCATCAAGGACGTGAAATCCTCACTGCAGATTACTGCAGAAACAATAAAGCAACAAATACACAAATAGTCCAATGCAATTAGTCTCTAATTAAACGTCTCACAAACAATTGTAATGCTGTTTTAGACAGCAGATGAAAAGCTTCAAGCTCTTGAAATAGATGTTAATAGTCAGAAAATAAATGAAACCTTACATATAAGATTTTTAGGCAAAAAAAGGATCATCAGTTAGGATGGAATGAACATATTGATTACCCGCTCTAGAAATTAAGCTCAGTATATTTTGCACTAAGAGGTATTTTGTCCTGTCTTGACAGGGGAAACAATACTTTTGTCATAATTCGCGTATTTCAATTCTCTGATCTCGTATCGTATGATATTCTGGGGAAATGCTGCAAAAGTGGAAAAAGTTGTTAAAACACGAAAACGAGCTGTGATGTTGATCTGTGGTGTTTCAAATCGGACAGCCTTTAGGCACCTATCCACGACATTTTAGATACTGACACTAACAAGTCAGTACATGTACTCCTTGATGATACTAGTAATCAACAACTAACAACTTTTCCAAAATAACTGTGATATTCACAGACTTAACACAGGGCAGAAGCAAAGCCTTCACAAAGGCTCAGCTACACCCAGTACAGCTCATAAAGGAGTTATCCAGGCTGGAATAAGAACTTACAATAAGCTCCCACTGAATATAAAACATGACACTGGCAGCCGTCATGTATTCAGGAAGGAACTGAAACAGTTCCTCATAAACCATACTGTATGCAATGTAAATGAATTTTTAGAGCTATAAGATTTTTAAAAGATTTATTATATTATAAATGCTGTTATTTGATACCAATGTACTTTACATTGAACATCTTGTATTTGTATTGTTTACAGTATTTTTGTCCATATAATATTGTATACATTGACTTGTCCTGTATCAGAGTCCAATTTTTGTACAAAATGTAATTTTACAGGATCAAAATAAAAGGAATCAGACAATTAATCAAATCAATTTGTTAACCACCATGTTAGCAAGCTAATCTGTTTAGCGAATATAGTTAAATGCTGTTAGGAAAACTAATATATTTGTATACCGACAGACATGTAACATTATCTAGTTGGAAAAGCAAATTGCCTTCAGTTGCATGTGTTAACTGCACACACGGGGCACGTAGGACAGCATTTGGACCCGAAAAACTAAAATACTTCAGAACTCTATACATATGTGTCAAAAATCACAGACACCTTTTGTAGGAAGCTCCGACTGATGCATGCTGCACGTTCTAAGCTCCTTCAACAGGGGCCAGGTGGCGTCCTGTAGGGTCGTCTGGCGGAAGAACACCCGAAAATCAGGGTGGTAGCTTGGGACGCATGGAGGGGAACTAGTGCCGCAGATGACGGCACTATAGCCAGCGAGTGTAGCGCCATCAGGTTGCTTCAGGTACGACGTGCTTCATTTGAATTGCAGGCGCCTTGGAGGGGCGGCAACCTGCGGCACACTGCTGTGTGGCCGGCAGCTTGATTGTAGGTGCGAGCCTAGGCTACAGCATCCCTCTCCTCTACGGAGGACATGCCAGAGTAGTTCCCTCCGGACTGCATCCTCCGAGCACAGCCAGGGATACCGACGAAGGAGTGCTGTCGATAACGTCTTCTTCCTCTTGGCCTGCTGCTGTGTCAGCCTCTGCCTTTCTGGTGCTGGGACGACACATTTTAAGCTTCAAGATACGACTTGGCTACCTTATCCACATTCTGCATTTGCACCTTCAGGAGCGTGTCGTTAGCGAGACCTTTAACATCATCGTCGTATCGGGCTAATATACTGCATCCCGGTTGATCAGCTTTTGGCATCTTGGTTTCGATACATTCAGTAATCACTGTCCCAAAATGTATGGGTCTCAGCCAGGATCCTGGTTTTATCGTAATGCATGGAGTGCAAATTCGACGTAATCTTCTGCTACTGCTGATTTAGTGGCTTGTCGTAGCCTGGTATGTCATTGGTGTTCTCTGCATTTTATGTCAACTGTCCTGGTGGTTTGACCGATCTAAGACATACCACATTCATATGGTATATGACAAATACCAGATTTCCTTAACCCCAGATCCTCTTTGATCGTTCCAAGCAGCGTACTGATCATGTTCAAAACGGTTCAAATGGCTCCAAGAACTATGGGACTTAACACCTGAGGTCTTCAGTCCCCTAGACTTAGAACTACTTAAACCTAACTAACCTAAGGACATCACACACATCCATGCCTGAGGTCGGATTCGAACCTGTGACCGCAGCAACAGCGCGGTTCCGGACTGAAGCGCTTTGAACCGCTCGGTCACTGCGACCGGCGTACTGATCATATTTCGCGCGCAGAAGACACATCTGATTTTGTGTTTTTTCAGGATCCTGCTGATCTTAGCAGATAGGCCCTACATACGGTAGAAGGGCTACCCTCCTGGGCTCTTCTTCTTGTTCTTCTCCCATTATATCAGATCGACTGGTGGGATGTAGCGCTTTGCGGATGTCCATGCTTGAGTACCTGTTGCCTGTAAGCACTTGCTGTAGATGTTCTACACTGTAGCTCAAATGGTTCAAATGGCTCTGAGCACTATGGGTCTTCTGAGGTCATCAGTTCCCTAGACTTAGAACTATTTAAACCTAACTAACCTAAGGACATTACACATACATCCATGCCCGAGGCAGGATTCGAACCTGCGACCCTAGAGGTCGCGCGGTTCAGGACTGAAGTGCCTAGAACCGCTCGGCCACCGCTCTTCACTGTAGCGCCAAAGAAACTGGTAAAGGCATGCTTATTCAAATACAGAGATAAGTTGTCAGGCAGAATACGACGCTGCGGTCGGCAACGCCTGTATAAGACAACAAGTGTCTGACGCAGTTGTTAGATCGGTTACTGCTGCTAAAATTGCAGGTTATCAAGATTGAAGTGAGTTTCAACGCGGTGTTATAGTCGGCGCACGAGCGATGGGACACAGCAACTCCGAGTTAGCGATGAAGTGGAAATTTTCCCATGCGACCATTTCACGAGTGCACCGTGAATATCAGGAATCCGGTAAAACATCAAATCTCCGAGATCTTTGCGGTCGGAAAAAGATCCTGGAAGAACGGGACCAACGAAGAACGAAGAGAATCGTTCAACGTAACCGAAGTGCGACCCTTCCGCAAATTGCTGCAGATTTCAGTGCTGGGCCGTCAACAAGTGTAAGCATTCGAACCATTTAACGAAACTTCGTCGATATGGGCTTGCAGAACCGAAGACCCATTCGTGCACGCTTGATAACTGGACGATACAAAGCTTTACGCCCTGCCTTGACCGGTCAACACCGCCACTGGACTGCTGATTACTGGAAACATTTTGCCTGGTCGGGCGAGTCTTGTTTCAAATTATATCGAGCGGATGGACAACCTCATGACTCCAAGAATCCTGCATGTCAGCAGGAGACTGTTCAAACTGGTGGAGGCTCTGTAATGGTGTGGGGCGTATGCAGTTGGAGTGATATGGAACCCCTGATATGTCTAGATACGACTATGACTGGTGATACATACACTAAGTGATCGAAAGTATCCGGATACCAAAAAAAAAACATACATTTTTCATATTAGGTGCATTGCGCTGCCACCTACTGCCAGGTACTCCATATCAGCGACCTCAGTAGTCAGACATCGTGAGAGAGCAGACTGGGGAGCTCCGCGGAACTCACAGACTTCGAACGTGGTCAGGTGATAGCGTGTCACTTGTGTCATACGTCTGTACGCGAGATTTCCACACTCCTAAACATCCCCAGATCCACTGTATGCGATGTTATAGTGAAGTGAAAACGTGAAGGGACACGTACAGCATAAAAGCGAACAGGCTGACCTCGTCTGTTGACTGACAGAGACCGCTAACAGTTGAAGAGGGTCGTAATGTGTAATGGGCAGACATCTATCCAGACCATCACACAGGAATTCCAATATGCATCAGGATCCACTGCAAGTACTAGGACAGTTAGGCGGGAAGTGAGAAAACTTGGATTTAATGGTCGAGTGGCTGCTCATAAGCCACACATCACACCGGTAGATGCCGAACGACGCCTCGCTTGGTGTAAGGAGTGTAAACATTGGACGATTGGACAATGGAAAAACGTTAAGTGGAGTGACAAATCACTGTACACAATGTGGCGATCCGATGGCAGGGTGTGGGTATGGCGAATGTCCGGTGAACGTCGTCTGGTAGGGTGTGTAGCGCCAACAGTAAAATTCGGAGGCGGTGGTGTTATGCTGTGGCCGTGTTTTTCATGGAGGGGTTTGCACCCCTTGTTGTTTTGCGTGGCACTATCACAGCACAGACTTGCATTGATGTTTTAAGCACCTTCTTGCTTCCCACTGTTGAAGAGCAATTCGGAGATGGTGGTTGCGTCTTTCAATACGATCGAGCATGGCTAATGGTGGGCCAACACCATACTGAATTCCAACATTACCGGTGGAGGGCGCCACGAACGTTTCAGCCAGGTGTCCGGATACTTTTGATCACATGGTATGTATTATGCTCTACGCAGTCGAAAGCTTTACTGAGAGCACAGAAAATACCTACAGGATATCTTCTACAGCTCAGTTCACTTAGAATTTCTTTTATGAGACTGAATATTGACCACTCTGTGCAGATTTCTTTGAAATGTATATGTACGCTACTGTCGAGCACATCACAAAGTTTCCGTTGCCATTTTGTGTTAGGTGTTCATACAGTCTGTTGTACACTACTCTCTCAAATATTTCTGAAAGAACTGGCAGCTCCTAAGCACCACAAATCCAGGTTGTTAGGAAAACTTGATGGTCAACGCTCGTCTTCACTTTTCTATTTCCCTCTTATTCCGATCATGCTTAACTTTGGTACGTTAGTGTATTCATTTCGTATTTCCTACAACGTCATTCGGCTGTTGCTTGTATCCCAGTCTGCTTCGTAGTGCTACTTCAGCTCCATAAATCTAACATTTTCGGTTTAGTACGACACTAATGGGTTCTTCCTTTTGTTTGTGTGTGTTAATTCCTGTTTATCTACGACTGAGGACGATAGAGCTAAGACAGGAGGCGAAATTACTGGGATACTATTGATGTTTTTATTCGGTTAGGTTTATATTTGACACCTGTGTGTGTAGAGTGGGAGGGTGCAGTTGGATTACAAATGTAACAACTAAATTTTCAAATGTGTGTCTGCGGCAGTGTCGAACACATCGCAAAGTTTTCGTTGCTCATGTTGCCGATTTTCTTTTTGTAAAACGCTTCTGAAATTCCATTACCGCTGATATCTTCATCACACAGATCTTTATTTACAAAGTAAAAGGAGGGTGGGGGGAGAGGGAGGATGACTTTGGTAACGCAGTATATCTTATCCGTAAAATTCGAACGGTAACTGGCTTTCCTCTTCGGATACAGGCACAAAGACGCGAACTTGGCGGTCGACACGAGTTTGACCTCTCGTGTTATTTAAAGACAATGAAGTTTGGCGGCTCTGTTCCGAGCTACAGTCTGGTGTGTGTGCCAATTATTCGTGGCGCGTCGCACGCCAACACACACACATACACACACACGTCAGGCAATAGCCCACAATGAAAGAACGCCTTTAGGGATGTCGACCACATCACACAAACAGTCAGTGAAATGAAGCTGCTATTGTAAAATGCTTGTGTCTGTTATATGCTGAGTAAAGTGATCTGTCGGTTTGCTTGTTTGAAGTTGATTCACAGAAACTTTAATCCGCTGATATTAGTAGCAGCTGTAAATAAATATTTCCTCACATATTTAGAAAAGAAATTTCTTCCAAGAAAGCAATTGATGTTTGGCAGGCAGTTATTTGGTTCACAATATATGCGCATAACCTTTCACACGAAGATCACATAGTGCATGTTGACACTGGTGAGGATGTCTGTGTGACGTCTGTAGCATGTAAACGCAACGCGAAACGTATGTAAGCACTTCCGAAAATAGAGGGGTATCATTTAATGATTCCATGTTGAAACATTGAAGAAGCCTGCAGTGGAATGCTTGTTAGATTTCCTAATGTGTCTAGTGACTGCGTATATCTTTCCATTTTGCTTAATACGTGATTTGGCTACTCGCTTGGTTGCATATTGGCTGAGGGAGCTGTTGAATCGATAGAAATCTAAATACATTGACTTGCTGTCATTTCTTTTAAGTAGTAGACCACACAGTGTTCTAGGTATTTAACGTGTAAATAAATAAAAGTTTTCAAAATCAAGTTCACTCCACATAACAGTGATCGTTGACAATGCGTGTCGCTTTTGCTTTCCTAGTTGTATACGCCATAAGTAATGTTTTGTCTGCCGGTGGCAACGCTCTGTTAACAGTCAAAACCGGTCGATGTCATTTGATCTCCGTCGATTGAATTACTACCATCGGCTACCGCTTCGTGTTCGAATAATATTCCATTCTGCGGGCGTTGATTATCGTGCCAGTAGATCTGACTACATGGTATTGGCCACATGATGGACGTGTGTGCAGGTGCCAAAATAAGAGGGCAAAGAATATCAGACCAGCTTTGTGATTGTGTTGAAGGAGTCGTACCAAATAAAACACAGCGCTTCTTTATCAAGGGAGAGAAATCTTGTGACGTAAAACCAACATCGGTCGTTCTCCAGGGTAACAGCACATGGGCATTGCGGTTCAGTATGTATATAAATAACTTAAAGGATAACGCCAGGAGTTCTGTGAGGCTGTTTGCTGTTTGGAGATGATGCTATTACAGACAGAGAAGTCACAGCGCTAGAAAATTGTACCGAAATGCACGAAGACTGCCAGAGATTCAGCGCTTGAAGAAGGGATTGGCGGTTGACCCACAACTTAAACAAATGTGTCGTCTTCGATGTGAATAGGCTGAAATTTCCGTCTTTGTATCACTGCACGATTGCTGAAAATTCTGTGGAAACAGTCACCATCCATTAAATATATGGAGCGATTTAAAGAGGAACGACTAAATAAAACTAATTCTATCACAGATTTTTAGCATCATTCTCCGATTTTTCGTATCTTCACGTTCGAAATGCTCTTAGCTGCAGATGCACTGCTTTATTTTGACAGTAATTCTAAATCTCACCAAAGGAGATGATTTGTGTTTATGTCGTTGTAGGCTCCTCAAACTCTGCTGAACCTTTATTATATTCTATTCATGTTCTATTCTCTCTACAGTCAATATCATGTCAAGATTCGTTAGCTATAAGTGTTGTGCCTGTGTGGACACTGGAAAATAATCTTAAATCAACGTTCAAACTATTTATATTGTAGTTTTTCCACAGTATGTATCAAGCTGTTAGCAGGATAGTTCAATAAACTCATGTCACACAAAAAATAAAAACAACACGTGTCTCATTTCAGTTGAGAATATGAGTCATATCAGAATCCTGATCCACTACAGGAACCTTGTACTATCGACTCCACTGGCCACAGCTTATCATCTCTAGACAAGTTGCCCTTGGTTTCATCTCGCTCACTGCCTGTTTCCAACGCTCAGCCCACCTTCTCAGAGCTCAGCTTCCTCTCCCGTTCTTCTTCCATTCTGCGTGTGGGTCACGCTCATCTCTTACACTTGCTGTCTTCTAACAGGAAACGTCGAAGTGCGCTTTGCGCCGTCTCACAGACCCTGTTCTGTGACGCTCCCCCTTGATTGCCGCCACTGGACATCTCCAGTTCTAGTTGTTTCTCGCGATCTCCAGGGCCTCCTACTCCCCGCAGAACACCTGCCTCTTCTCTTAGGGGCATCCTTCGTGGGACTTCACTTGGACTTCCCCGACATTCCTGTTCTTCAGTCTTGGAGGTCATGCCACCTTCAGCAGCATAGTCGGCCTTTCTTGAGGATGTCTTGAGAGGGCTCCTGTTTTCTAGGTTCACTCCAGACTAGTCTTGGCCGGGCCGGTCTCTCTCTCTCTTTGTGGTCACTTACCAACTAGCCCTTACCACAGTTTCCAAGGTCCGGGCTGTGTCACTGCCGGCAGCCATTCTGCGATCCACCACCTTGCTCCCTTTGGCATAGCTTCTTTTCCCCAGATGGTGCACCATCTCTTCCTTTGGTAAGGAGGGACGCCACGGCTGGGCTGTCATCTGCGTCACAGCTGCAGACCCCAGTGAGATGTCTACAGCCGCATTGCTCATATGAGTCCTGCAAGACTGAGTAATCGCATCTTCTGCCAGTTTCCAAAAAAAGGAAAAAAAAGGAGTGAGGTTAACACAGGAGGACAGCCAGGAATGTACATGATGATTCAGAGAAACGGGACACTTTGAAATTTATGCGGTAGCCCCGGGCGATTGTCAACGCTGAGTAACATATAGAAAGCAGCTCACGCTACCATGGCGTTTAGTTAACATGGATACTTGGTGTGGTGGTCAACGTACTTTTATTATCAAAGCTTTCGAGAATATAATGAGAATCTGCAGGCTGTACGTAGAGAATTTCTCCATCGCTTTTATGTAAGGCCCCAAGATCACTTCTCGTCAACACCTGCAATTAACACGTGGATACTTAACTTCGAGAAAATGGTTTCAGCTATGAAAAGGAAACCTCCAAGCCGCGTGCGTACCGTATGTCCGCCAGACAATATTGAAGCTACGTATTCTCTCAGGTTTTCTCGGCGCGACTGATTAACAGTGTGCTTCCGGGTGTTCTGCCGAGTTGTCTTTTCCGTTTTCTGCACAATTTTTCGACGACCGATCCAGTCGTCTCCTTCAGGTGCTGCCAGTTTTGCTGTTAAGGCGTATTCGCTGCCCGCATTCCGACCAGACTGTCGTCCAAATATCGTGCATAAGATGTAAACTACGAGGGGCGTTCAGTAAGTAATATAACATAATTTTTTTTTGAAACTAGGCTGGTTTTATTCTGGATTACAATACACCTTATTATTCCCCAAACTTTGGCTACAAAACCCCATTTTTCAACGTAATCTCCGTTCAATGAGACAGCCATGCGCCACTTTACTGGGAGGTCCTGGTCGGCTGCATGCTACCAATCTACTGGTCGATTGATTGGCGACTCCATGGAGTGTTGAGTGCACAATGACCATATATGTTAAATTAAAAGGAATGTCAGCGTTGGCCGTAATATTGATGGTTTATTGATAGCAAAATCTACTTTCAATCACATGGTGATCATCTTCAGTGCTGTGGTGTACAAATTTAACTCACAGGCACTGGTATCAAGTTATTATCAGTAACCAAAACTGACAAACGATCACAATAATCAATTGTGACAGTAATCAATTGTGATCGTGTCTCAGTTTTGGATACTGATAATAACCTGATACCAGTGCCTATGAGTTTAATTTGTACACCACAGCACTGAAGATGATCACTATGTGATTGAAAATCGATTTTGCTATCAATAAACCATCAATATTACGGCCAACGCTGACCTTCCTTTTAATTCTACTGGTCGACGTCAGAGCCAACGTCTCGCTGCATCAATAATTCCCCCATCATGCACGTACTGCATCCCGCGGGGTAGATCCTTCATTGGGCCACGCTGGTTGATTTCGGAAGGTGCGAGATCCGGGCAGTAGGGTGGATGAGGAAGAACAGACTAGTAAAGTGCGCAGACTTGTATGAGGCATTGCGCTGTCGTGAAGAAAAGGAGATATTCGTTGGCTTTTTATAGTCTTCTATTAGGCGGACCGCGAACCCAGCGGTCACACACCTTTGAGTTACCCAGTTAGTGAACAAGTGTTTCGGCATTACCAACAGAGACGTCCAGCTGAGCAACGAGATGTTTGCTTGTGATCCGTCGATCACCTCGAATGAGAGTGTCCGCACGTTCTAACACTGGAGAAGTCACACCTGTAAGCAGCCTGCCAGCACGCGGGAGACCGGAAAGGTTTCCCCGATCTTGTTGCGATGATGGCAGACGCCTCGCTCAATGGCTCACCGTCCTTCTGTACACTGCCAGGTCCCCGTAGACGTTCTGCAAGCGCCTATGGTTATCTGCGGTATTCTGGTTTTCCACCAAAAGAAACTCTGTGACAGCTCCCTGCTTGGAACGCACTTCCTTTACAGACACCATTGTTTAACCAAAGTCGCGCATCATATTTACAGCTGCATAGTTCAAGTATTCGAAGAATATCGGTACAGGACTTAACATTGTCATCCACACAAGTTGCAGGTTGTGTAGGAACTGAAATTCGACAGTCACCTAAAGCGATGACTGTCCTGTGAACGAATGCTCGAAAAGGTAATCGATCACTGTCAGTTTGCGGGTGTTTATTATGCACTCGAAAATCTTATTCAATTACACCAACGTCTATTGCGCAGCAACAAGTTACCCTGTTGGAGCTGTGCCACCATATGCCACAACAGGCCCTTATTTATTTGAGGACAAAAATAGCCTTTCCATGACTGTCACATCAGATCGCTTCATTGCCAATCTCGAAACCTTTGCTGCACAAAAATTACAGACATTTGCACGAGGTATAGACAACGGCGAGTTTCGTCAAGACAGATCAACGTCACATATAGCACGAATACTATACGTCAATTGTTTGGCAACCGTATAATTTCGAGAAACAGTGACATTGCATGGCATCTCAGACCGCCTGACCTGAGACCGTGCAATTTCTTCTTGTGGGGTCACCTGAAAAGCAGGTGCGTCTTAGTCGACCTGCCAGCATCCTAGAAGCAACTGCGAAATCCCTGTTGAAATGTTGCTTCGAACTGTACATAGTTTATGTAAGAGACTGCAGGACGCAAAATTGGAGCTTACCTGCAAGATACGATCTTCAATAAATGGTTCAAATGGCTCTGAGCACTATGGGACTCAGCTTCTGAGGCCATCAGTCCCCTAGAACTTAGAACCACTTAAACCTAACGAACCTAAGGACATCATACACATCAATGCCCGAGGCAGGATTCCTTCCAGAAATAAATTTACTTTATGTATTCGTAAATTTCATGTTTTTCATTATTAAATGACATCAGTAAATTTATTTGAAAAAGTTTAATTTGTGAATCACCACGTATTTCGTCAAAGAAGCAAGCGAAAGATCAACGCAGTTTCAAAGTGAAGCCAAGACCTGAAACCAGCATAATGTGGACAGCAGCGAGGAATAAACAGCACAGGAAATGAATGCGAAAGTAGTGGGATAAAATTAACGATCAGGTGCAGGGAAAACCGAAAGCACAGTGGAAACAGTGTGGTCCATAGCCGGCCGAAACGCAAATAAGACTGTAGAAAAGTTTTAAGAAGAATGAAATAAAGTATATGACTATAGTTTTATTTTCACTATATTTTCCTGTTCTGGATCACAGTTAAGTTTATGGTAGTTATCCCTTAGAAAGTTACATAGTAACTTACTCCAAACTAGACCGAAATAACTTGGCATCAACTGTATTAGGTACAGATGTCCTACCTGTTGGTAGCATATAAAAACTTGTGATGGACCGAGACTCGAACCCGGATTTCCGCTTATCGCGACCGGTTGCCTCAGAATTTTTATTTTTTATTTGTTTAGTGTTTTGTTCATTATTTTTTAGTCATTGTTCTCGTCTTTAGGTCTGGGTAGACGTCAAATGACACCCCTTCAAGTTCATCGTTGAATACTTCACTGAGCTTTCTATTGCACAAGGTAGCCAGCCCTCAGACCGAACAGCTACCGTGCCAGCTCCATTAGGTTATCGGTGCACGCCTCCCGGACCGATCCAGACTTCCATACATCACACTGTTTACATTACTATACCATAGTCTCTTACTCTCGCGATAAGTGGGAAATCCGGATTTGTGTCTCGTTCCGGCACAAGTTTTCGTATGTCACTAACAGATAGAACACCTGTACCTAATACGTATGACGCCAAGTTGTTCGCATTCGGCTGATTTATTTCGATCTAATTTCGAACAGCTCTCAATCATCGTCAACGTAAATATTACTCTAAACTGTCTGAACCAAAATAAATAAAACCTTCCTATTACATGCTAATGTTAAAAATATAATAGTAATTAGTACAATTACTTGATGATAGTCTCAGAGTAACTTTACTGGGCACCAGTGACTAATTTTAGACAAATAGAACATTTCCTGGTTCACTTTTCCCGGGGTTCTTCAGAGCACGCCATTATGATGCAGTGACCGGTTGGTGTGGAAAGTATCAGATGGCCCATAGCTTTTGGTTGAGCATGTGAGATTGTAGACAGTGCCAGCTTAATGTCTGTGGCCCAACAAGACTAGTCAATGTATTTGCAGCAGCTACTGTCTGATGTTCATCGCTTGCATTCGCGAGCAAAGCCTTAAGCGATCTTTCAGCAAACGTGTCTCTCAACACGAATGAATATATCTGCGACCACACACTTTACGCAGTTCGGTATGAGCGTCTCCATGCATTAGGTTGCCCAACTCGTATTCTTCATCTTGACGATCAAAAACTGTTTCTCAGTAAGTTTCATACCTCTTGAGTTACGCAGTCTTTTCTCACGCTAAATGAAACACACTCTTAGCAGAAAACGTTGCTTCTAAAAGTAGTCCAGATTAGTGCTAAGTTCAACAAAGTCCGCCAGAGAATGTGCCACACATATTGAGTCGCTAACCTACAGGCCAACAAGTTTCAAGCACAGTGGTGTGATCGTTAAGGCATCTGCGAAGTGGTTGTCTGACGAGATTACTTTGTTTCTTGTCTTCAAGTCTGCCACTGTATCAACAGATCACAATCTGTTCGGGGAATGACAACTCTGTCTCTGGAACACACGAGTGTTTAAACAGATCACGAAAAGCAGTACATGATACGTAATCACTCAACTGCATTACAATTTTCATTATGAACAGAGGCTAGACTCCGGAAAGTTCACAGCGTAATCTTCCAAAGATGCCATTAAGACCAGCTTTACAGGGCGGAATGCTCAGATGTCCTGTATCAGAGCAGACACAAACGCCTAATCTCAGCAGTGTAGAATTAACGTTGGTTGAGTGGTCTGCAAAGTGTCAGTTGAAGGTTTCGGTGATGGTGCTGGTACATAGAAAACTTTCACTGGTAGTCAGTACAAGGCCAGCCAAGAGGAAACCACTTTGCAATAGCACCGACGTTTACCCTTGATCACGTAATAAGATGTAACTGAAAAGTTCAGAGAAAATTTCAACTCGCTGAAGTTAAGTTCCCTACTATACTATTATGATCGGAGCAGCCTATAAACGTCCAACATGATTACCGTTTTGTAAGTGGTGGATGTGATAAGACATACCACGAACAGTAATAAGTTCCTTTTCTTAAAACTATCTAGAACAAGTAGTTCGGAGCCCTACTAATGTAGTAAAAATACTAGATCTAATGGCAACAAATAGACCTCATCTCTTTGAGGATGTCTACGCTAAAACTAATATCAGTGACGATCACGCAGCAGTAGCAACAACCAGTACCAAAGTACAAGGAGAAACTATAATCAGTGAAAGGAATTACATGTACAATAGAGTAGATAGGAGGCATTAATATCACATCTCAATGAGGACGTCGAAATATTATCTGTGGGCAGAACCATGTCGAAAATCCGTCGCTGAAATTTAGAAGCATAATTGGTCATGCTGTAGACAGATATGTACCTAGTGAGAACAGTTCATGGTGGGAGGGACCGTACTTGGTGCAAAATCCCTCTAAAGAAATTTATAAAGAAACCGCCACTACTGCACAAGTGGTGTAAAAATTGTTTTAAAAAGCCGTAACGGTATACATAAAGATGTGCTAAAGAAAATACGTTTGACCGCCAAAAGGGCACTGCGCAAAGCCTCCAACGACTGCCGCATCAGAATATTATCAAAATATCTCACTCAAAACTCAAATAAATTTTCGTAATATGTAACGGCCTTTAGTGGCATCGGAGTGAATGTCCAGACACTCATGGATGACAAAGGAACTAAACTGATGGCAGCAAAGCAAAAGCAGAAACGCTGAACTCTATTTCCAAATATTCTTTTAGCAGAAACGCTGAACTCTATTTCCAAATATTCTTTTACAAAGGAAAATCCAGGAGTCTTACCCAAATTTAATTCTAGCGCAGCTGTAAAATTAGGGAAACATGCTGAACCAAGGACCTTGCTTCAGAGATACAGATAGCCATATCGTAGGAACGTAGGTGCAACCACACCGGAGGGATATCTGTTGAGAAGCCAGACAAACGTGTGGTTCCTGAAGAGGGGCAGCAGCCTTTCTAGTAGCTGCAGGGGCAATAGTCTGGATAATTGATTGATCAGGCCTTGTAACAGCAACCGAAACGACCTTGCTGTGCTGATACAGCGAACGGCTGAAAGCAGGGTGAAGATGCAGCCATAATTTTTCCAGAGGGCATACAGCTGTACTGTATGGTTAAATAATGATGGCATCCTCTTGGGTAAAATATTTCGGAGGTAAAATAGTCCCTCTTTTCGGTTCGCCGGGCAGGAACTACTCAGGAGGATGTGGTCATCAGGAGAAACAAAACTGGCATTCTACGGATCGGAGCGTGGAATGTTAGATCCCTTAATCGAGTGGGTAGGTTAGAAAATTTAAAAAGGCAAATGGATAGGTCAAAGCTAGATTTTGCGGGAATTAGTAAAGTTCGGTGACGGGAGGAACAAGGCTTCTGGTCAGCTGAACACAGGGTTATAAATACAAAACAAAATAGGGGTAATGCAGGAGTAGGTTTAATAATGAATAAAAAAATAGGAACGCGGGTAAGCTATTACGAACAGCAAGTGAACGAATTATTGTAGCAAAGACAGACACGAAGCCCACGCCTACCACAGTAGTACAAGTTTATACGCCAACTAGTTCTGCAGATGATTAAGAGAGTGAAGAAACGAAATAAAAGAAATTGTTCAGATAGTTAAGAGAGGCGAAATTTTAATTCTGAAGGGGGACTGGTAGTCGGTAATAGGAAGAGGGTGAAAAATAGTTGGTGAATATGGACTGGGAGAAAGGAATGGAAGGGGAAGCCGCCTGGTATAGTTTTGCACGGAACATAATTTAATCATCGCTATTACTTGGTTCGCGAATCATGAAAGAGGGCTGTATACGTGGAAGAGATCTGGAGACACGAGAAGGTGCTGGTTATATAATGGTGAGATAAGGATTTCGGAAAGAGATTTTAAATTCTAAGACATTTCCAGCGGAGATGTGGACTCTGACCACAAATTATTGGTTATCAACTGCTGATTAAAACTGAAAAACTGCAAAAATGAACGAATTTAAAGCGATGCAACCAGGATACATTGAACGAACCAGATGGTGTAGAGAGTTTAGCATTACGGAACGATTGACTCGAACAGGGAAAAGGAATACAGTAGAAGACGAATGGGTTGCTTTGAGAGATGAAATAGTGAAGGCAGCACAGGATCAAATAGGTAAAAAGAGTAGGCCTAGTTGAATTTTTTTGGGATCACGCAACAGATAATGAAATTAATGGATAAAAGGAGAAAATATATAAATGCAGCAAATGAAGCAGGCGAAAGGGAATACAAATGTCTAAAAAATGAGACTGACAGGAAGTGCAAAATATCTAAGCACGAATGGCTAGAGGACAAATGTAAGGAATTGGAAGCATATTTCACTAGGGGAAACACAGATACTGCCTACAGGAAAATTAAAAAGGACTTTGGAGAAAAGAAAAGCAGCGGTATGAGTTCAGATGGAAAACCAGCTCCAAGCAAAGAAGGGAAAGCTGAAAGGTGGAAGGAGTACATGGTGGTCTACACAAGCGAGATGAACTCGAAGACAACAGTTGTTGTTGTTGTTGTGGTGGTGGTCTTCAGTCCTGAGACTGGTTCGATGCAGGTCTCCATGCTACTGTATCCTGTGCAAACTTGTTCATCTCCCAGTACCTACTGCAACCTACATCCTTTTGAATCTGCTTAGTGTATTCATCTCTTGGTGTCTCTCTACGATTTTTACCCTCCACGCTGCCCTATAATACTAAATTGGTGATCCCTTGATGCCTCAGAACATGTCCTACCAACCGATCCCTTCTTCTAGTGAAGTTGTGCCACAAACTTCTCTTCTCCCCAATCCTACTCAATACCTCCTCAACTAAATTAACGACCCATAAATGACGTAGGCCACACAGCTGCGATTTGCTTAGAAGCGACTTCCTGACACTTAAATCTATACTCGATGTTAACAAATTTCTCTTCTTCAGAAACGCTTTCCTTGCCCTTGCCTACCTACATTTTATATCCTCTCTACTTCGACCATCAACAGTTATTTTGCTCCCCAAATAGCAAAACTCCTTTACTACTTTAAGCGTCTCATTTCCTAATCTAATACCCTCAGCAGCACCCGATTTAGTTCGACTACATTCCATTATCCTCGTTTTGCTTTTGTTGATGTTCATCTTATATCCTCCTTTCAAGACACTGTCCATTCCGTTCAGCTGCTCTTTCAGGTCCTTTGCTGTCTCTGACAGAATTAGTGTCAACGGCGAACCTCAAAGTTTTTATTTCGTCTCCATGGATTTTAATTCCTACTCCGAATTTTTCTTTTGTTTCCTTTACTGCTTGCTAAATATACAGATTGAATAACTTCGGGGATAGGCTACAACCCTGTCTCACTTCCTTCCCAACCACTGCTTCCCTTTCATGCTCCTCGACTCTTATAACTGCCATCTGGTTTCTGTACAAATTGTAAATAGCCTTTCGCTCCCTGTATTTGAACCCTGCCACCTTCTGAATTTGAAAGAGAGTATTCCAGTCAACATTGTCAAAAGCTTTCTTTAAATCTACAAATGCTAGAAACGTAGGTTTACCTTTTCTTAATCTATTTTCTACGATAAGTCGTCGGGTCAGTATTGCCTCACGTGTTCCAACATTTCTACGGAATCCAAACTGATCTTCTTCGAGGTCGGCTTCTACCAGTTTTTCTATTCGTCTGTAAAGAATTCGAGTCAGTATTTTGCAGCCGTGGTTTATTAAACTCATAGTTCGGTAATTTTCACATCTGTCAACACCTGCTTTCTTTGGGGTTGGAATTATTATATTCTTCTTGAACTCTGAGGGTATTTCGCCTGTCTCATACATCTTGCTCACCAGATGGTGCAGTTTTGTCAGAGCTGGCTCTCCCAAGGCTATCGGTAGTTCTAATGGATGTTGTCTATTCGTGGGGCCTTGTTTCGACTTAGGTCTTTCAGTGCTCTGTCAAACTCTTCACGCAGTATCATATCTCCCATTTCATCTTCATCTAAATTCTCTTCCATTTACATAATATTGTCCTCAAGTACATCACCCTTGTACAGACACTCTATATACTCCTTCCACCTTTCTGATTTCTCTTCTTTGCTTAGAACTGGGTTTCCATCTGAGCTCTTGATATGAATACAAGTGGTTCTCTTTTCTCAAAAAGTCTCTTTAATTTTCCTGTAGGCAGTATCTATCTTACCCCTAGTGAGAAATGCCTCTACATCCTTACATTTGTCCTCTAGCCATCCCTGCTTAGCCATTTTGCACTTCCTGTCGATCTTATTTTTGAGACGTTTGTATTCCTTTTTGGCTGCTTCATTTACTGCATTTTTATATTTTCTCCTTTCATCAATTAAATTCAATATCACTTCTGTTACCCAAGGATTTCTACTAGCCCTCGTCTTTTTACCTGCTTGATCCTCTGCTGCCATCACTATTTCATCTTTCAAAGTTAGCCATTCTTCTTCTATTTTATTTCTTTCCCCCATTCCTCTCAATCGTTCCCTAATGCTCTCCCTGAAACTCTCTACAACCTCTAGTTCTGTCAGTTTACCGAGATCCCATCTCCTTAAATTCCCTCCTTTTTGCAGTTTCTTTAGTTCTTATCTACAGTTCATAACCAATAGATTGTGGTCAGAGACCACATCTGCCTCTGGAAATGCCGTACAGTTTAAAACCTGGTTCCTAAATCTCTGTCTTACCATTATATAATCTATCTGAAACCTTCTAGTATCTCCAGGATTCTTCCATGTATACAACCTTCTTTCATGATTCTTGAACCAAGTGTTAGCTATGATTAAGTTATGCTCTGTGCAAAATTCTATCAGGCGGCTTTCTCTTTCGTTCCATATTCACCTACTACGTTTCCTTCTCTTCCTTTTCCTGCTACCGAATTCCAGTCACCCATGGCTATTAAATTTTCGTCTCCCTTCACTGTCTGAATAATTTCTTTTATCTCGTCATACAATTCATCAATCTCTTCATCATCTGCGGAGCAAGTTGGCATAAAACCTTTTACTACTGTGGTAGGCGTGAGCTTCGTGTCGATCTTGGCCACAACAATGCGTTAACTATGCTCTTTGTAGTAGCTTACCCTCACTCCTATTTTTTTATTCATTATTATACCTACTCCTGCATTACACCTACCTGATTTTGTATTTATAACCCTGTATTCACCTGACCAAAAGTCTTGTTCATCATGCCACCGAACTTCACTAATTCCGACTATATCTAACTTTAACCTATCCATTTCTCTTTTTAAATTTTCTAACCTACCTGCCCGATTAAGGGATCTGACATTCCACGCTCCGATCCGTGGAACGCTAGTTTTCTTTCTCCTGATAACGATGTCCTCCTGAGTAGTCACTGCCCAGAGATCCGAATGGGGAACTATTTTACCTCCGAAATATTTTACCCAAGAGGATGCCATCATCATTTAACCACATAGTAAAGCTGCATGCCCTCGGGAAAAATTACGGCTGAAGTTTAGTTTGCCCTTGCTTTCAGCCGTTCGCAGTACCAGCGCAGAAAGGCCTTTTTGATTAGTGTTACAAGGCCAGATCAGTCAACCATCCGGACTGTTGCTACTTAAAGGGCTGCTGCCCCTCTTCAGGTCTCTCGACAGATACCCCTCCGTTGTGGTTGCACCTACGGTACGGCTATATGAAGATGAGATGGGAGACATGATAATGCGGGAAGAATTTGACAAAGCGCTGAAAGACCTAAGTCGAAACAAGGCTCCAGGAGAAAAAGACATTCCGTCAGACGTACTGATAGGCTTGGGGGAGCCAGCCATCACAAAACTCTTCCATCTGTTGTGTTTGATATATGAGACAGGCGACATACTCTCAGACAAGAAGGAGAATGTAATAATTGCAATTCCAAAGAAAGCAGGTGTTGGCGTGTGTGGAAATTACCAAACTACCAGTTTAATAAGTCCTGGCTGAAAAATACCAAACGAATTCTTTACAGAAGAATGGAAAAAATGGTAGAAGCTGATCTCGGAGAACAACAGTTTGGATTCCGGAGAAATGTGAGCACACACGAGGCAATACTGACGCTACTACTTATCTTAGATCATAGATTAAGGAAAGGCACTCTTATGTTTACAGCATTTGCAGACTTAGCGAAAGCTTTTGACAATGATGAACGGAATACTCTCCTTGAAATTGTGAAGGTAGCAGGGGTAAAATACAGGGAGCAAAAGGCTATTTACAGCTTGTACAGATATCAGCCGGCAGTTATAAGAGTCGAGGGGCATGAAAAGGAAACAATGATTGAGAAGAGTGTGAGATAGGGTTGTAGCCTATCCCCGATGTTATTCATCTGCAAATTGAGCAAGCAATAAAGAAAACAAAAGAAAAATTTGAAGTTGAAATTAAAGTTCAGGGAGAAGAAACAAAAACTTTGCGGTTCTATGATAGCATTGCAATTCTTTCAGAGACAGCAAAGTACTTGGAAGAGCAGCTGAACAGAATGGATAGTGTCTTGAAAGGTGGATATAAGCCAATATCAGTTAAATTAAATTACTATCAAATGCACCTTTATTAATAGTATTTCACCAGCAAAACCGTTATAAACAAAATCTATTGTAACCCACTGAACATCATCAAAATGGAATGTAGTCGAATTAAATCAGGTGAAGCTGACAAAATTAAACTAGAAAATGAGACACTGAAAGCAGTAGATGAGTTTTGGTATTTGGGGAGTAAAATAGCAGATGATGGCCAAAGTAGAAAGGATATAAAACGTAGACTGACAATGGCAAGAAAAGCATTTGTGAAGAAGAGAAATTTGTTAACATCGAATATACATTGAAGTGTTACGAAGTCTTTTTTTGAAAGTATTTGTGTGGAGTGTAGCCATTATGGAAGTCAAACATGGACGACATACAGTTTATGGAAGAGTAAAATAGAAACTTTCGAAATGTGGTGCTACAGAAGAAGACTAGAAGGGTAGATCAAGTAAGTAACGAATAGAATTGGAGAGAAAAGAGATCTTTGGCACAACCTGAGTAGAAGAAAAGAGCGGTTGATAAGACACATTCAGAGACATCAAGGGATCACCACCTTAATATTGGAGGGAAGTTTGGGGGGGGGGGGGGGGGTAAAATTCGTAGAGGGAGACCAAAAGAGGAATACAATATGCAGATCCAGAGGGATCTGAGTTGTAGTAGTTCTTCTGAGGTAAAGAGTCTTCAACAGGATAAGTAGAGCGGAGAGATTCATCAAATAGACTATGAAGTGAAGACCAGAACAACAGTGACAGCGGCGGTGAGAAACAGCTGAGATCACTGACGTTGTAGATAGCTCCAGAGCCCGATGTAATTCGTATCGGATCTAATAAAAAATTTTCAGCTGAATTACTCCCTCTTGCAACCATAATATACAGTAGATACCTCAAACAAAAAACTGTCCCCAGTAGTTGGAAGGTAGCACAGGCCAGAGCCGCGTCAAGAACATATTCTGAGCTCAAACTTATTTAGGTATCTCGGTCATGCGAAGTCTGAGCTATGGTTTTCTCACATGACATGCTGGATGATGTTAGTCAAGTACTCTGGACCTAAGGACGAAAGTAAGTTTGGCTCGATGTGTCACTGCCAAGTAACGCAGCTCGATGAAACTTGGACCATACATGGAAAGAACTACTACAGTATAGCACGGAAGGTAACTGACACAGCTGATAATGAGTTCTTGTCGTGGAGCGTTCGATTCCTCCAAAAGTGTGATTAACAACTACTGTATGGTCATTGGTGCACGTGGACGTGCTGCAATATTTCTTTCCAACACATCTCACACGTGCTGGTGGGATTTAAGTGGGGGTACGAGCAGGCCAGTGAAATGGTTCAAATGGCTCTGAGCACTATGGGACTTAACATCTGAGGTCATCCCTCCCCTAGACTTAGAACTACTTAAACCTAACTAACCTAAGGACACCAAACACATCCATGTCCGAGGCAGGATTCGAACCTGCGACCGTAGCAGCAGCGCGGTTCCGGACTGAAGTGCCTAGAAGCTCTCGACCTCAACGGCCGGCAGGCCAGAGATTTCGCCGAATATCCGCTCTTTCCAAGAGCTCCTCTACCTGCGTTGCTTGATGCATTCTCTCATTGTCATCCATTAAAATGAAGTCAGGGCAAATGTACTCTGGAAAGAGGCACTTGGAGAAGGAGTGTACCGTTTCAGACATTTGGAGCTCAGTATATCCACGCATCATTATGGCTCCCCACACCAAAACACCTGGACCACTAAAACTATCATGTTTGACAGGGTACCTCGATGCTTTACGTGTTCCCACCTCTCCCCATATGAGGCTACGTCCAGAATCGCTACTCAGACTGAATCAGCTCTCGTCCGAAAAGAGCACGCGACCCCACTTCTCATTGGTCCAGTCTCTATACTCTTGGCACTGTCGTAAATGGTACTGCCGATGCGTACATGTAAATGGAACACAACGTACTGGTCGTCGGGCAAAGAGGCCATAATGATGCAGTCGCCGTGCCATTGTGGAACGTGAGATAGCGTGCGTTACAGTCCTGTTAAATGTGGTTGCAATTGCTCCTACTGTTTGATGCGGATCGCTTCTTGCCTGTCGCACAATACAAAGGCCATTTGCTGCTAGAGTTGATCGTGATCGACCAACTCTGATCCTTCGGGAAGCTGTGCTAATGATTCGGAACGCTCCCCAACCACCTGAAACAATGCTGTGAACAGGACCCAACTCCTGGGCTAGACTCGTCACAATTCGTCCTTCGTCCAGTTTCCCAATGATTGTTTGCAGTGTGAAGTCATCCAGGCCATATTGTAATGAAGAGCACCACCACAGTTTAAAGTAACAGCTCGCTTATTGACACACACTGTCTTCTTCAGTTCCTTCAACCGCCTCATACCCACTTAGCGGTACAATCACGCTGACCTCACCCCATGTGAGGTCCAGGTTATTACGTGCGGCAAGGAGATCTCCGGAAACATGCTCCAGAGCATTCATTCATTGATATGTTACGTTACTTGGTCTAGCCCGTTCACAAGTTTTGCAGAGCAGTGTAGAAGTAGTACGTCTTGGCTTCTGGAAAGCATTGTACTCAATACCACACTTACGCTTGTAATCGAAAATGCGATCGTATAGGGTCTCAAGTGACACTTGTGACTGGATTGAGGATGTCTTAGTAGGAAGGACGTAGCATGTTACCTCAAATGAACCAGAGTTTGCGTAGATGATGCACTTCATGGTAATGAAATACTGTCTGTAAAAACAACAAACATTTTTAGTTAGACCTGGATAAGATTTCAAAGAAATTTAAAATTGGCGATTTGCTTGATATCTTCAACAATATGTACAGATGGCCACTGCACAAAACTCAATAATGCAGTATTAGGCTCAGTTGCAGGTGACAGACAAGATTGCTTACAAAACACTCGCGCGGCTCTCCCTATGTTATGGAATATTTCTCAAGTGTATGCGGACCGTACCAGAAACGACTGTCAGGGGATACTAAACGTATATGAAGAGGGGCAGCACGAACAGTCAAAGGTTTGCCTGACCTAGGGGACAGAGTTACGGGGATGAAAGAAAAGCAACTATCCCCTGGAAGCTTACACAAAGTTTCAAGGATCAGCCTTCAGTGCAGAGCATAGGAATATACCCGCTACGTGCCTCTCCCGTACGAACTGCGAGGGCAATATTAATTACAGCGATCGTAGGGGCTTTTCAACAGTCATACGGGAGAAAGGCCTGGTAAGTGGTAAAATGAGAAGTACTCAATGTCACGCACTTCACAGTGGTTCGCTCATTGTAGATCTAGAAGTAGATGAGACGATGTTTGCAAGAAAGCTGCTGGCAGAGACCACAGCTGCTTCAAGAGTTAAACTTTCCCTATAAATCCTATACCAGAGGCTTAGCACAGTAGATCTTTGTTGTCTGCTCCCCCACGGCAGTGTAGAGGCAGTGTGACGTTTCTGTTCACACAAGCCCGCGCCGCTGTTTATTTACGGAAGGAATAAATTAAACAGCGGGGAGCTTCGCTGCAGGCTAACAGAGAGGGTGGAGCTGGCAGAGCCAAATCTGGCCCTAGTTTCGCCACTGGGCACCCCTACTGGGCCCGGCATTTTGTCAGTGTAGGCATGCTGTCGGCTCATACGGGTGAGCGGGGAACTTCACTTCCAAGGACGTAGCACCGGGATGGTCCGGCATTTCGTTGCCTACTCACTCAGATATTTTGAATAAACGTTTGTAGAACAACGAAGCTACCAAATTACGAGGACTGAAGGTAAGACCTAACTCAAGACTATAGATCAAAGTGGATATTACACGGCCCAGTCGCATTAATGCGACCACTGGCTATGTTCAATGTCAAAGTGCAATAACCACTCACAGACGGCAGCTAGGAGCACTAGCAGTGGAGGATATATAAAGCATGACTTAGAAATGCCGAAAACAGTGCAGTAGTTGTCGTAATGCAGAAACGGAGCGATTTATCTGGCGTCCAAAAGGGCATGATCTCTGCCTTTCCAGCCATGGGTGGAAGCATTTCCCAAAAGGCTAAGTTTGTAAACTGTTTGCGTGCCAATGTGGCTAACGTACACTGAAGAGCCAAAGACACTGGTACACCTGCCTAATATCGTGTAGGGCCCCGACGAGCACGGAGAAGTGCCGCAGCACGGCGTGGCATGGGGTCGACAAATGTCTGAAGTAGTACTGGAGGGAACTGACTCCATAAATCCTGCAGGGCTGTGCATAAATCCGTAAGAGTACGAGGGGATGGAGATTTCTTCTGAGAAGCACGTTGCAAGGCATCCCATATGCTCAATAATGTTCGTGTCTGGGGGGTTTGGTAGTCAGAAGAAGTGTTTAAACTCAGAAGAGTGTTCCTGGAACCACTTCTGGAAGTGTGTGGTGTCGCATCGTTCTGCTGGAATTCCGCAAGTCCGTCGGAATGCATAATGCACATGAATGGATGCAGGTGATCAAACAGGATGCTTACGTACATGTCACCTCTCTGAGTCGTATCTAGACGTATCAGGGGTCCCATATCAATCCAGCTGCATATGCCCCACACCATAACAGCTTCCATCTGTGTGAACAGTCCCCTGCTGACATACAGGATCCATGGATTCATGATGTTGTCCCCATGCCCATACACGTCCATCCGTTCGATACAATCTGAAACGAGACTCGTCCGACGAGGCAGTCCGATGTCGTTGTTGACCGGCCCAGACGAGGCGTAAAGCTTTGTGTCGTACAGTCATCAAGGGTATACTAGTGGGCCTTCGGCTACGAAAGCCCATATCGATGATGTTTCGTTGAAAGGCTCACACGCTGACACTTGTTGATGGCCCAGCACTGAAATCTGCAGAAATTTGCTGAAGGATTGCACTTCTGTCACGTTGAACGATTCTCTTCAGTCGTCGTTGGTACCGTTCTTGCAGCATCTTTTTTCCCCCGGAGCAATGTCAGCGATGTTTTACAGGATTCCTGATATTCACGGTACGCCTCTGAAATGGTTGCACGAGAAAATCCCCATTTCATTGCTGCCTCTGACATGCCGTGTCCCATCGCTCGTGCGCCAGCTATAACACCAAGTTCAAACTCACTTAAATCTTGATAACCTGCCATTGTAGCAGCAGTAGCCGATCTAACAATTGCGCCAGACACTTGTTGTCTTATACAGGCGTTGTCGACCGCAGCGCCGTATTCTGCCTGTTTACATATCTCTGTACTTATGTCTATACCAGTTTTTCTGCTTTTTTCAGTGTATACTACTCGTGCAAAATGACGCTCTCCACAACTGGAGCCGAAGCAACTGTGGTGCATCACAGCCCATAGATGACAGAGGTGAAGCACGACCGAGGATGTGTGTACAGGCGAACAGACGTGCATCTGTTGAGCAACTTACCATACAGATCTACATCTACATCTACATGGATACTCTGCATATCACATTCAAGTGCCTGGCAGGGGGTTCATCGAATCACCTTCACAATTCTCTATTATTCCAATCTCGTATAGTGCGCGGAAAGAACGAACACCTATATCTTTCGGTACGAGCTCTGATTTCCCTTATTTTGTCGTGGTGATCGTTCCTCCCTACGTACGTCCGTGTCAAAATATTTTCTCATTCAGAGCAGAAAGTTGGTGATTGGAATTTCGTGAGAAGATTCCGTCGCAACGAAAAACGCCTTTCTTTCAATGATTTCCAGGCCAAATCCTGTATCATATCTGTGACACTCTCTCCCATATTTTGCGATAATACAAAACGTACTGCCCTTCTTTGAACTTTTTCGATGTACTCCGTCAGTCCTATCTGGTAGGGATCCCACACCGCGCAGTGGTATTCGAAAAGAGGACGGACAAGCGTAGTCTGGCAGTCTCATTGGTAGATCTGTTACATTTTGTAAGTGTCCTGCCAATAAAACGCAGTCTTTGGTTAGCCTTGCCCACAACATTTTCTATGTGTTCCTTCCAATTTAAGTTATTCGTAATTGTAATACCTAGGTATTTAGTTGAATTTAGGGGCTTTTAGATTAGACTGATTTATCGTGTAACCGAAGTTTAACGAGTTCCTTTTAGCACTCATGTGGATGACCTCACACTTTTCGTTATTTAGGGTCAACTGCCACTTTTTGCACCATTCAGATATCTTTTCTAAATCGTTTTTCAGTTTGTTTTGATCTTCTGATGACTTCATTTGTCGATAAACAACAGCGTCATCTGCAAACAACCGAAGACGGCTGATGACATTGTCTCCAGAATCGTTTATATAGATAAGGAACAGCAAAGGGCCTATAAGACTACCTTGGGGAACGCCAGAAATCACTTCTGTTTTACTCGATGAATTTCCGTCAGTTACTATGAACTGTGACCTCTCTGACAGGAAATCACGAATCCAGTCACGTAACTGAGACGATATTCCATAAGCACGCAATTTCACTACGAGTCGCTTATGTGGTACAGTGTAAAAAGCCTTCCGGAAATCCAGAAATACGGAATCGATCTGAAATCCCTTGTGAATAGTGCTCAACACTTCATGTGAATAAAGAGCTAGTTGTGTTTCACAGGAACGATATTTTCTAAACCCATGTTGACTGTGTGTCAATAGACCGTTTTCTTCGAGGTAATTCATAATGTTCGACCAGAATATTTGTTCTAAAATCCTGCTGCATATCGACGTTAAAGACATGGGCCTGTCATTTAGTGGATTATTCTTACTACCTTCTTGAATATTGATGTGACCTGTGCAACTTTCCAGTCTTTGGGTACGGATCTTTCGTCGAGCGATCGGTTGTATATGATTGTTAAGTATGGAGCTAATGCATCAGCATACTCCGAAAGGAACCTAATTGGTATACAGTCTGGACCAGAAGATTTGCTTTTATTAAGTTGCTTCACTTCTCCGAGGATATTTACTTCTACGTTACTCATGTTGGCAGCTGTTCTCGATTCGAATTCTGGAATATTTACTTCGTCTTCTTTTGTGAAGGCATTTCGGAAGGCTGCGTTTAGTAACTCTGATTTGGAAGCGCTGTCTTCTATAGTATCTTCGTTGCTATCGCGCAGAGAAGGCATTGATTGTTTCTTGCCAGTGTCTCCCCGACGACCGTTCAGCGAACATTGATGTGTATGGGCTTTCGCAGTAGGCACCTGGTTTATGGACCCTTGCTGACTGCTGACCATCAGCGACCAAGGCTGGAATTTGCACGGCAATGTCGCAGCCGGACGTCCACTGAGTGGCGACAGGTGGCCTTTTCAGATGAATCACGTTTTATGTTCCACTGGCGTGTACGGCCCTGCAACAATCGTCGAAAGGGTCAACGCCGCAGGAGCGAGCTTTGCGGACTGGGGAATGTTTTTGTGTAATTCCCTGTGTGATCTCGTCGTTCTGGAAGGCACAACACAATTACTCATCTATCCTTGGTGACCATGACCACTCCTACATGCAGTCCGCTTTTTCCTCGGCACGTTGACACCTACCAGCGGAATAGTGCAATGTACCACACAGCTCGCAGAACGGTTCGAAGAACACCAAGATGAGTTTACTGTGGTCCTCTGGCCACCAAACTCCCAGCATTTCAACCCAATCGAGTATCTGTGGGACAACCTCGATCGGGTTGTTCACGCCATGCATCCTGAACCGAGAAATGTCCCGCCGCTGGCCACGGTACCGAAGTCGGCGGGACCCACATCCATGTTGGTACTTTCCACAACCTCACTCACTTTCTTCTTGCATACCTCGCAGCGGTCTGCCTGCAAAAGGTGGTCATTTAGGCTTTTGACTGGATTGAGACTATCAAAACGTTCCAAATAGTCACAATCGTGCTGCAGTAGCCCATTACAGATAGTACTGTAAGGTGCTTAAAATGTCATTAGGAAGGCAAAAGGCATGTAGTACACAAGTAGAATAGCTTAGTATCATGATAAAATTAAAACAATATCGTCCGTCGTGAAGGAAGCGTCTGGTCAACTCTCCAAGTTCGAGGCTATAAAGTCAATAGATAATACAAATGTTTTGTCGCATTAGATTACATAGACATACAACATTTAACAATCACTTTCTGAAGGTAGGAAGTGAATTAAACAAAAACGTGAAATCATGTAGCTCTCAGAAAAATGGCTTTCCGAAACTGCTATCTGAAATACAGCCCCGTAATATTGGCAAAGGATAGATTGGATCAATAATTAAATCGCTAAAGGCTAAGGACTCTCATGGATATAATGGAGTACCTAACAGGATACTAAATCACTGTGCTGCGTGAGTTATCCCCTTACTTAGCCACTTTTGTAATTTTTCCTTTACGAATAGCCAGGATACTAAATCACTGTGCTGCGTGAGTTATCCCCGTACTTAGCCACTTTTGTGATTTTTCCTTTACGAATAGCCAGTTTCCTAAAACATTACTGAGCAGTGAAACCACTTTATCAAAAAAATGTTCCGTACAAACTTAATTATGTGTACAGATAGTAACAATAACATTTTGATGAGTCAGTTTGCGAGCATCAGAATGTGTGACAGTTATGGTCTTATCTTTTTGTTCTATTGATTTAGAAGCTTAAATTATTTACGTCGTCAAGGGAGCGTAGACCTTAGTGTTCGACGTAAGTTTCAAGTTTATGCCTCTAATCGTCCCTGAGAAACAGAGGTCTTAAAAGACGGACTTACAGACAGACAGACAGACAACAAATGCCAATTTTACGTCCGGTAATGCATGGTTTGCATGCTGGAGACCATTTATTCAAACAGACTTTGTTACAGAGACTTAGGTCTAAACGTGCTGTACCACGCAGCCATAGTTACAGTATGTATGGCTTCCTCCTAGAGGGTGGTACTGTTCCTCATACGTCATGCCGTAGCGCCCTCTCCTGCCATAGTGATTGATAATGTTGTGTCCGATTCACTTCTCTTCCTGACTCACCTTGTAGTGGATTTGATACAGTGTTGCAAACAGTGGTTGCGATTTCGAAACGAGAGCTTGCCGACATGGTGTTTACTTACGGAAAGGCAAATGGCAACGGGCGGCGGGCAGCAAGGTTGTATCACGAGACCCATCCCCACCGGCAGCAACCACAGCTTATGTTAGCAACAGTGCTTCGCCGTTTGTCTGAGACAGAGTCGTTTCAGGAAGCAGGAAATCATGAAGTACGTACCCGAAACGTTCGGACAACAGACTTGGAGGAAAATCTGATTAACATTGTGGAAGACGACCGCCTTGTCAGTACCAGGCAGTTAGCCCACCAGTACAGGATAAGCCAGACGATCGTGTGGAATATTGTGCACGACAATTGCTACTACCCTTATCACTTACAGCGTGTCCAGGGCTTACTAGCGACAGGCTTTCCACATAGGGAGCAGTTTGTCACTGGTTTCTTCAGCAGGCAACCGAGATTCCGGGATTTTTGTCATCCATTCTATTCACAGATTGAGGGCACCTTTAAGCGGTGTGGAATCTTCCAAGTTTCATAACAGTCATCTGTACGATAGTACGCAGAACCCCCAGGGTATGGTGGCAGCGAATCATCAGCATCGGTGCAGCTGGAATGTGTGGGTTGGAATAATTGGCGACCGTATTTTGGGGCCAGTCTTCCTTCCACGCAGCCTAACACGCCGGAACTAGCGGCGTTTCTCGAGGGTGTCTTTGCCTCACCTGCTGGAAGAAGTACCATTGATGATTGGAAGGGCTATGTGCCTGATACATGATGGTACTCCAGCCAACTTCGTTGTTGCGGCTGGACGCATCTCAGTGTGTATTCCCTGGTTCATGGATCGGACGAGGGTGTCCGGTTGCATGGCCTGCTCGTTCACCGGATCTCAGCCCATGCGATTTCTGGTTATGGGGTCATCTCAAAAGTTTCGTGTATACAGAGCCCATTCCAGATGTAGAGACACTGGAGCAGCGTCTTCATGCTGCCTTTGACTGTTCGGATGTAGCCTGGCCACAGTGAAGGTGTGAGACAGAACATGCTACGGCACGTACACACATGCGTTGAAACACGTCGAAAACATTTTCAGCACATAATGTATCTGTGGCTTCATGATACAGCGCGTATTGGACCGCAGTCTCTGCAATAAAGTGTGACTGAATAAATGGTCTCTAGCATGGAAACCATGCATTTCCAGTCGTAAGTTCATTAGACCTTGTTTGTTCCGTATCCTCTCATCGATCACTCCCCAGAGTTTGTACACGGTGGAAAAAGTCACCGTATATATAAAATTTCAAACTGCCAATTTTGGATTTTTTCCTTCACTTGTTCTATGAAACCTTGCTTCTAGATCAATGGGATGATGAGTGAACTTGCGAGTATCGAAATATTTTAGACATATGGCCTTATCTTTTGCCAGCATTGACTTAAAAAGTCAAATTTTTCGCACCGACAAGTACCCGTAGATCCTAGTATGTGACACAAATTTCAACTTGTCGTCTCTACCCGTTCTGGAGAAAAATGAGTCTCTATAGTAGGACAGACAGACTGACAGACGGGCGGCAACAAATTGAACTTTCAAGGGTTCCGTTTTTAACGATTCAGGTGTGGACCCGTAAAAAGGAAAAACTTATAGACTTCCTTACATGCCATAGATGTTTGCGAAAGATGTTGAAAAGACTGTATATACACACATCAAAAAAGTTTTGCATCAGCTCGGTTCCGAGAGTTCCGGTACCTGTACCGAAAGCTGGAATAGAGATCAAAATAAACATCATTTCCGCCCTTTTATTGGTCTTGAAACCACGCATTGCATGTTGTACCACCATACAGCGAGACCTTCAGAGGTGGTGGTCCAGATTGCTAAACACACCGGTACCTCTAATACCCAGTAGCACGTCCTCTTGCATTGATGCATGCTTGTATTCGTCGTGGCATACTATCCACAAGTTCATCAAGGCACTTTAGGTCCAAATTGTCCCACACCTCAACTGCGATTCGGCGTAGATCCATCAAACTGGTTGATGGTTCACGTTGTCCATAAACATCCCTTTTCAATCTATCCCAGGCATGTTCGATAGGGTTCATGTCTGGAGAACATGCTCGTCTCTCTAGTCGAGCGATATCGTTATCCTGAAGGAAGTCATTCGTAAGATGTGCACGATGAGGCGCAAATTGTCGTCCATGAAGAGGAATGCCTCGCCATTATGCTGCCAATGTGGTTGCACTATCGGTCGGAGGATGGCATTCACTTATCGTACAGCCGTTACGGCGCCTTCCATGACCACCAGCGGCGTACGTCGGCCCACATACTGCCATCCTAAAACAGCAGGGAACCTCCACCTTGATGCATTATGCTGCCGATGTGGTTGCACTATCGGTCGGAGGATGGCATTCACGTATCGTACAGCCGTTACGGCGCCTTCCATGACCACCAACGGCGTACGTCGGCCCACATACTGCCACCCCAAAACAGCAGGGAACCTCCACCTTGATGCACTGACTGGACGGTGTGCCTAAGGAGTTCAGCCTGACCAGGTTGCTCTAAACAAGTTTCCGACGATTGTTTGGTTGAAGGCATATGCGACACTCATCGGTGAAGAGCACGTGATGTCAATCCTGAGCGGTCCATTCGGCGTTTTGTTGGGCCCATCTGTTCCGCGCTGCTTGGTGTCGTGGTTGCAAAGATGGACCTCGCCATGGACGGCGGGAGTGAAGTTGCGCACAGTTGAGTCGTAACACGACGTCCTGTGGCTACACGAAAAGCATTATTCAAGATGGTGGCGTTGCTGTCACGGTTCCTCCGAGCCATAATCCGGAGGTAGCGGTCATCCACTGCAGTAGTAGTCCTTGGGCGGCCTGAGCGAGGCATGTCATCGACAGTTCCTGTCTCTCTGTATCTCCTCCATGTCCGAACAGCATCGCTTTGGTTCACTCCGAGACGCCTGGACACTTCCCTTGTTGAGAGCCCTTCCTGGCACAAAGTAACAATGCGGACGCGACGCGACCGAACCGCGGTATTGACCGTCTAGGCATGGTTGAACTACAGACAACACGAGCCGTGTACCTCCTTCCTGGTGGAATGACTGGAGCTGATCAGCTGTCGGGCCCCTCCATCTAATAGGCGCTGCTCATGCATGGTTGTTTACATCTCTGGACGGGTTTAGTGACATCTCTGAATAGTAAAAGGGACTGTGTCTGTGATACAATATCCACAGTCAACGTCTGTCTTCAGCAGTTCTGGGAACAGAGGTGATGTAAAACTTTTTTTGATGTGTGTACAAAGGAAATTGATCATTTCAGTTCACATAATTTGCTGTCAAATGTACAGTTTAGTTTAAAAGTGGTTTAACAACTGATGATGGTACATTCTCTTTTCTCTGTGTTGCAGTGGGCGAATTAAACAAAAAATTGCGAAGGCGTAGTCTTTGATTTAACTAAGGCGTATGACTGTCTTGATCACAAAATATTAGAGCAGAAATTGGACCATTGTGCAATAAATTAAGCAGTTCACAGCTGGTTCCTCTCATACTTAATGAATAGACAGTAAAAGATCATTCCCCACAATTATGAGAACGGACATGAGTTAGCGTCTTACTGTGGCACGATTAAGTGGGAGGTGTCTCATGGAGCAGTGCTGGGAACATTTTTGTTTCTGTTATACACAAATGAGATATATACCTTCAGATATAACATGTAATTCTGAAATATTTATTTTGTGATGATGCTAGCTTGGTAGTGAAGAATGTTGAGTCTGAACATAGACAATGTATCAAATAGTGCAGTGCGAGACATAAGTTCATGACTTGTAGGAAATAAATTTGGGCTAAAGCACACTAAGACTCAGATTTTACAGTTTCTTACACACGATTCAACTAAAATTGACATTTTCATTACTCAGCATGAGCTAGTCAGTCCGAACAATCGAAATTTCGAGGTGTTCAGATAGATGGTAAGCCGTCGTGGAAAGCCCATGTTCAAGATCTTGTTCAAAAACTGTCTCCTGCTAATCATCATTAGAACAGTACATGCAGTGAGTGATAACTCGACGTGAAAATTAGTTTACTTTGCTTACTGTCACTCGCTTATAAGATTGAGAATTATTTTTTCATTCACAAAGGGTACCTTCGTCTCAGGAACTGGTAGTTCGAGAAATATGTGGTGTAAGTTCGTGAACCTGATGTCGAGCCCTGCTCAGGACTATGGGAATTCTGACGTTGACCTCTCAGTACATATTCCCTGCAATGTCGTTTGCTGTTAACAACGTGAGTTCATTGCCAAGAGTCAGCAGATTTCAGTCAGTTAATTTTACACAGAATTGCAGTCTGCATACGGCTCGCCCCTGGTTGACAACGTTCAGAAAACCATAAATTATTTTGCTGCGTCCATTTTTAGTAAGCTATTCCAAGACTTAAATACTTAGCAGTAATGCAGACAGTTTCACGTCTAAACTGAAGTACTTCCTCGTGGTTCACTTGTTCTTTTGTGTCAGGGAGTTCCTGAGAAAGATTTGAGCAATTTCCAGTGTTATACTTTTAATTGTACTAACAAATACTCAGCAGTTTGTCGTCTGTATAGGATCCGTGTGAATTTAATTTTATTTTTCATTAAATTTTCTGACGGTTATTTCATATATTGACTCGTTCCGTGACCACGGATATTTGCTCCTCAGTTAAGACTTACGAAACTAGACATGGAAAAAAAAACCACGCCCATACGTCCGGTTAAATTACGAATGAGCGACACAGTTTATCTACGTCTTTGCCCCGCAAGCCACCGTATGGCGAATGGCGGAGCATACTTTGTGTACCACTGTCATTTCCCCCCTTTACTTTTAGATCACCGAATGTTCCCCGGGAAAAACTATTGTTGATAATCCTCTGACTGAGCTCGAATATTTCTAATATCTTTTTGCGAGATATACGGGAAAGGAATCAAAACATTAGTTGACTCTTCTAGGAACTTATGGTCTCGGACTTGCAACATTATACCACGCCTTGATGTTAAACGCCTCTCTTACAGCGTCTGCCACTGGAGTCAGATATGAATCTCTGTGACGTTATCGCACTTCGAAATGAACCAGTGAGGAACCGTGCAGTTCTTCTTAGGATCCTCTCTCTTTCCTCTGTCAGTCCTCGCACTTCGTAATGAACCAGTGAAGAATCGTGCTGTTCTTCTTTGGATCTTCTCTCTTTCCTCTGTCAATCCTACCTAGTACGTATCCCAGACTGATGCACAGTATTCAAGTACCGGCTGGACGTGGGTTTCACAAAGTGCCTCATTTGAGATTTTTTCCCATTGATCATAGAGTAACATCTGACTTAATGCCGCAAAGAAAGAAGTGGCATACAGCGTACTCGTTCGACTGATTGTCGCTCTAGGGCCGTTTGCAAGTAGTATCAATAGAAATGATAGAGAATATCCAAAGAAGGGCGGTGTGTTTTGTTTAAGAAGTCCGAAATCGTCACACAGACGCGCACCCAACTGCAATGACAGACGTTACGGGAGAGGCGTTGCGCATCACCAAGGGTTTTACAATGAAAATGCTGTGAGCGGACGTTGCAAGGACACAAACATATCGCTAAGTTATCACGGATAAAAGCCGCAGAGATTGGAGTTCGTACGACGATTTGTAGGTGGCCGGTTGCAGAACACTTCTGCACACAAGCGAGTTATTATTTCGAGTCCCGCACCCCCATCCCCCTTTTCCATCACACTCTTTCGTCCATGTCGATTTTCGTTACTAATTGTGATACGCGCCCCCTCTGCTTGGTGCTCCAAGTGGCCGTTACAAATTGCGGTAAGACCTCCATAGAAATCGGCTCGGTGCCCGTAGCGATTCCAGAAGTATTCTCCACCACACAGTGTTGCGTGTATGAATGCACGAGGGTCAATCCAAAAGAAATGCACACTATTTTTTTAAAATCAGTCTTTTATTCTACATGTTTTAAAGTTTTACAGTGTGTAGGTACATCCTTCAGGAACAATATTTTCATTTCTACACATAATTTCTATCCCTCTCAACTCCCTTACGCCATCTTGGAACCAGCGCCTGTATACCCGCACGGTAAAATTCTTGACCAACCTGTTGGAGCCACTATTTGGCAGCGTGCACAAGGGAGTCATCATCTTCAAACTTTGTTCCACGAAGAGAGTCTTTCAGTTTCCCAAAAAGATGATAGACACATGGAGCCAGGTCAGGACTGTAAGGCGGGTGTTTCAGTGTTGTCCATCCGAGTTTTGTGATCGCTTCCATGGTTTTTTGACTGACATGTGGCCATGCATTGTCGTGCAACAGCAAAACATCCTGCTTTTGCCGATGTCGTCGAACACGACTCAGTCGAGCTTGAAGTTTCTTCAGTCGTCACATATGCATCAGAATTTATGGTGGTTCCACTTGGCCTGATGTCCACAAGCAAGAGTCCTTCGCAATCGAAAAACACCATAGCCATAACTTTTCCAGCAGAAGGTGTGGTTTTGAATTTTTTTTTTTTTGGGTGAATTTGCATGATGCCACTCCATTGATTGCCTCTTCGTCTCTGGTGAAAAATGATGGAGCCATGTTTCATCACCTGTCACAATTCTTCCAAGAAATTCATCTCCACCATTCTCGTACTATTCCAAAAGTTCGCTGCACACCGTTTTTCTTGTTTCTTTGTGAGCCACTGTCAACATCCTGGGTATTCACCTGCCTCAAACCTTTTTTAACGCCAACACTTTCAGTATCAACACTTTCAGTATTCTGCAAACACTTCCTTCCCATATCCCAACGTAGCGTGACAATTCGTTCACTGTGATGCGTCTGTCAGCAGTCACCAGTTCGTTGACTCTCTGCACATTGTCTGGAGTGTGTGCAGTACGAGGCCTGCCGCTGCGAGGACAATCCTCAGTATTGCCGTGCCCTCTTTCATCACGTAACCTGCTTGCCCACAGACTAACTGTACTGCGATCGACAGCAGCATCTCCGTACACCATTTTCGACCCCTTGTGGATGTTTCCCACTGTCTCGTTTTCACAGCACAGGAATTCTGTGACAGCACGTTGCTTCTGACGAACGTCAAGTGTAGCAGCCATCTTGAAGACATGCTGTGACGGCGCCACTCACGGGAACAGTTTGAACTAAGTTTGAAAACAAGCGGGAAGGATGTATGTACACGCTGTGAGACTTTCACACATGCAGAATGAAAACTGTATTTTTACAAAAATAGTGTACATTCATTTTGGAGTGACCCTCGTAGTCGTACAAGCAAAGATCGTGTCCGAATTTCCTGATCTCAGTCCACATTTTCTCGATTTCCTCCTTTGCTGCAGAAATCCGGAAATCCCTGCAGTGCACTGCCGACTGGCGTTCCCCTGCTCGTTACCTCAGCGCCCTGACATCTGCCTGAAAAGAATCGAGAGGACTTCAACACTCGACTCTATCCACTTAGAGACAATCAGATATGCAAAAAAGAGAAGAAGAACCGAAAAGAAGGGAATAAATTCCCGGTTGGAATCAATTACGGAAGGCGTCTGGAGCCGCCACAAAGGGAAGACTTCTTCTTCTGCCTCAGACCCACTTATCGATTGGCGGCAGGCCCTGAGAGGCCCAGTTCTCCATTCTTCACTGCGATGGCGACGAAACTGTATTACAACGACGCGTTGATAACAAAATTCTCAACTCGCCACTAGATTTGCGACACTAGTAAGGATAGCAAATAACCAAATTTTACGTATTGTGCGTCCATCGTATAACAGGAACTAAATTTGTAAGTGGTTCAGGGGTTTACGGGATACGACATTAAGAACACAGAGTCACCACATTTGGCAGCAGCAATGGCTCTGACATATCTGCTCATCGAATCTAACTGAACTTGGATGACAGACGCGAGTACGTCATCCCACGCTGCTTCACCTCTGTCTCATTGTTTAGGAGTACTAATAGCTGTCACATGGCGTCTCGTTCTCTCGTCAACTCATGACCAGATGTTTGCACTGAGTGAGACATTTGGAGAACGTGCCGGCCAGCGCAACAGTTCCAGGTCGGGTTGACAGAGGAGATAGAGAAGATCCAAAGAAGAGCGGCGCGTTTCGTCACAGGGTTATTTGGTAAGCGTGATAGCGTTACGGAGGTGTTTAGCAAACTCAAGTGGCAGACTGTGCAAGAGAGGAGCACTGCATCGCGGTGTAGCTTGCTCGCCAGGTTTCGAGAGGGTGTGTTTCTGGATGAGGTATCGAATATATTGCTTCCCCCTACTTATACCTTCCGAGGAGATCACGAATGTAAAATCAGAGAGATTCGAGCGCGCACGGAGGCTTTCCGGCAGTCGCTCCTCCCGCGAACCATATGCGACTGGAACAGGAAAGGGAGGCAATGACAGTGGCACGTAAAGTGCCCTCCGCCACACACCGTTGGGTGGGTTGCGGAGTATGAATGTAGATGTAGATGTAGATGTGCAGCATCCTCTGTGTCTGCGTAGGTCAGACAGCATTGGCAACAAACGGTCTTGCGTTATTTAGTTGAAAGACAACGTCGCGAAGATCTCTAAAAAATGTCACATCCAGCACCCTCAACACATGAAAATGTAACGGGTTACGTTTATACTCAGCAGCAGCCAGGTGCTGATCCCAAATGACGGTGACGAACTCAGTCTGTCAACATTTTTTTTTTTCTGGGAACCTCCACAAACAGGTACGTTCATACTGATTGTGCACGCACAACCTGGACTCGTCTGAAAAGGCGACGTTGTGGCTGCTGCAGCGTCATGGAATAGTTCCAGAGCCCAGTCGATGTATAAATGGCCGCGAAAACACACCTGACCTCTCAGCAACAAATAAGCCGAAGCAAATAGGGAGCATCATGACGGATGCAGAGATTAGTGACCTCAAGATCCTCACTGAATACTGAAACATCCAAACCCAACAAAAACAAACGCAAAATACATCTATTTAAAAAGGAAGATAAAAATTCGCTTAATGTCTTTGTAATAGAGAGTCTCCACTCCTTCCAACCTGACTGTGTAAGCGTAGAGCACATGTGATTTAATTTCAAAGAAATAGTATCGACGGCAGTTGAGAGATATACAACAAATAAATAATAAGAGGTGGTACTGATCCGCCATACTACACAAAATAGCTCACAGCACTATTGCAGAAGCAACGAGAAGCGCCCCACGCTTAAAAGAACGAAAAAAACTCAACACTGGCGATCCTTTACAGAAGCTCGAAATTTAGCGCGAACTTCAAGGCTAGGTGTTTTTAATAGTTTCTACATCGAGACTCTCTTTCGAAATCCGGCAGAAAACCAAAAGAGATTCTGGTCGTATCTAAAGTACACCTGCGCGAGGACGCAATCAATACATCCACTGGACGATGAGAATGGCGATGTTACTGCCGAAAGTGCCACTAAAGCAGAGTTACTGCACAAGGTTTTCCAAAATTCCTTCGCCAAAGCCAACAAAGTAAATATTCCAGAATTCGAATCGAGACCAACTGCCAACATGAGTAAGCAACTTAAATCATTTAATACAAGCAAGGCCTCCGGTCCAGATTGTATACCAGTCAAGTTATTTTAGAGTATGCTCACACAAATGGTCCATATTTGACAATCATATACAACCGCTCACTCGTCAAAAGATCCGTACCTAAGGACTGGAAGTCTGCACAAGTCTCACTAATACCCAAGAAAAGAGACAGCAGTAATCTTTTGAATTAAACATCCGTATCGCCGACGTAGAATTGCAGTAGGAATTTGGAACATACGCTGCTTTCGAAAATTATGAATTACTGCGAAGAGAATGATTTATTGACAAACAGCCATCACGAATTCAGAAGATATCGTTCTTGTGCAACACAACTAGCTCTTTATTCTCCCGAAGTTAGAAGTGCTACCGACACGGGGTGTCAAATTGATTCCATATCTTTAGATTTATGGAAGGACTTTGATACAGTTCGTTACAAGCGGCTTCTAGTCAAATTTAGTACGTATGGACTATCACCTTCCTTGTGCGAAAGAATTCGTGATTTCGTGTCAGGTACGTCACAGTTGGTTAAGTCATCGAGCAAAAATTTTGGAGAATACGCACTACTTAAGATAACTTAAACTAACTTACACTAAGGACAACACACACCCATGCCCAAGGGAGAACTCGAACCTCCGACGGAAGCAGCCGCGCGAACCGTGGCAAGGCGCCTCAGACAGCACGATCGAGCAAAACATAGGAGATATCTATCATTGCCCAAAGAAGTGTTATAGACCATGTGCTGTTACTGTTCTACATAAACGACATAGGAGACAATTCCAGCACCCCTCTAGGATTGTTTGCTGATGATGCTGCCATTTACCGTCCTACAAAGTGAGAGGATAAAAAACAATTGCAAAATGATTTATACAAGATATGCTGTGAAAAGTGGCAATTGACTCTAAATGCGTGGTAAAAGGAATTTCGGTTACAGGCTAAATCACGCAAATCTGAGTGCTGCAAATTCAAATAAATACTTAGTGTGGTGTCACCGCCAGATACCACACTTGCTAGGTGGTAGCCTTTAAATCGTCCGCGGTCCGTTAGTATACGTCGGACCCGCGTGTCGCCACTATCAGTGATTGCAGACCGAGCGCCGCCACACGGCAGGTCTAGTCTAGAGAGACTCCCTAGCACTCGCCCAGTTGTACAGCCGACTTTGTTAGCGATGGTCCACTGACTACTTACGCTCTCATTTGCAGAGACGACATTTTAGCATAGTCTTCAGCTACGTCATTTGCTACGACCTAGCAAGGCGCCATATTCAGTTACTATAAGTTGAACAGATAATATTGTGAATCATGTACCGTCAACAGCGACGTTCATCATTAATGGATTAAAGTTAAGTATCAAGCTAATTACGTCTGCTTTCTGAATTATAATTCCTTGTCATGTTCCAGACCTCACGTCAGTATAGTTCTTCCCTTTTCACGCCAGCCTGCGTGAGCTAAAACGCGTGCATTTCGGCCTCCTCTAGTAAAACGGTGTTGGCTCTTCTGCCAACACTACACTTAGCGATTACAATTACGTATAACTTAAATTGAAACTATCACGTAGATGATGTTGCTGGGAAAGCGAATCCGAGAATGCAGTTTATTGGCAGAACACTTGGAAAATATAAGAGGTGTAGTAAAGAGACTATTTACGTTAGATTTTTCCGCCCTCTTCTGGCGTATTGCTGTGCTCTGTTGAATCCGTATCACAGAGGATTGACGGAGGATATCGATGAAGTTCAATGAAGGACAGCGCTTTTTGTATTGTCGCGAAATAGGGGAGAGAGTGTCACGGATATGATACGTTTGGCAATCATAAAAATAAAGGACTTTCTCCTCCGAATGCGGAAATATTTTACTGCCGCTCACCTACACAGGGAGAAATGATCATCATAAAAAGATGAGAGAAATCAGAAGTCGCACTGAAAGATTTACGTGTTCGTTTCTCACGCGCACTGTTCGAGAGGGAAACGGTAGGTAAATAGCTTGAAGGTGATTCGATTAACCCTCTGCCTGGCCCTTAACTGTGAATTGCAGAGAAGTGGTGTAGATGCAGATGTAGATGAACAATGGCCGCCATGCTGTCAGTCCCTGGTGTTCCAAACATCAGTGTACTGTCCAGTAGTTAAATGTCCTTGCTAGGGTTTCCTGATTCAACGTGCATGACGTGGGCGTGCGATCGTAGCCCGCGCGAACCCCTCGCTTCCGTATTCGTATGACGTTCATGGGGTCGCCGCCACCGTGAGCGGAACGATAAGCCGCACTCTCGACAGGCCACGGTCCTGCCGCTGACAAATTCAGAGGCACACTCACAGATGTTTCTCCTTTTCACCTGAGGCATGACACCATCTTGTGAACAACAACCGAACATTCAAATACATTTTTCTGAATGAGGAACCCTCTGCACAGTCTTTCCTACTATACAGAATGCAGATAGCGTCACTGCTACCAAACGTGTGAAATGCTAACCATATATATACCAAAAACTCTGTTCTGTATATGTCTGTGGCATGACGTCTCAGTGTTGCTACAATTTTAGTATCCAGTTATGTATGTGATATCAACTTTGAATTACAGTTAATTTTACCAAGTGCCGTTCAAATTAAATAACTTCGCCACGAAATCAGTATTATATCTACAGCATGGTTACATGTGTGTGTTTACCTCGTGCTGTAATCGTACTACGTGCACATCTCAGTTAGACTCTCGGAATTTGAATATTGCCGGATTTAAATTATGCTACAGCAGTCTAGCGTCTTAAGTCTTGAATGAATCGCCGAGATATTTTGCACAGGGCTAGCTCTTGCCAGTGGCTATCATTACACATAGTTTACGCCTATCTAGCTGATCCAGCAGCAACTAACGTGTTACTGCTCACTGTATTTGTGCTTCGTAAACCCAAGCTAGGTTGCTGTGGGGAAACGACTCTGAAACAGTTTAATCAATTACATTGATTTCATATTAAGGCTCGTCACTGGAATATCATCCACAATGAGAACATCGTCAGCAAAACCGCACAGTTTCTGAGAAGCTTGTTAAACAATCGTTTATACGTTACAGAAATAATCACATGAGTACGACAGATGTATTGAACCTCCTATGGGCTATATCCATTAGTATACAAAATGATTTGATGAAAACACAGGTCGACATGGCAAACCATTAGCGTTGACCTACATATGGTGTACTGGTTGCCCGGAGAGAACAATATTTATTCACATGGAATTACGAACAGTGTAATGACTAAAGACTTTTATGATTCTTGAAAGACGTACGTAAAATGTACAGAGAAAACATTTATCATTCTATGTAATTATATTTAAAAACAATATCGCTTTATTATGCATATTATTGTTTGTTCTAAGTTTAAAATATTTGTAACTGTGAAACAGTCGAATTATTTTATGTAAGTACTTACTCTGGTCTTGATCTTGGATCAGGATACACATGAAAAACATTGTAAGTGTACTTACGTTGCATTTTGGTTAAATATATGTGTTTTCTTGCTCCAAAAATCTTTATTTATCTATCTTTAGGATCCCTACATGTTATGAAGCTATACAGTGCGAGCCTATGATTATTGACGGCCATTTCCACGGCCGCAATGTTTTATTTGAATATTGCCAATATTAAACGGCACAGAGCTGGAGAAATAACTCTCAAAGTTCACATTTTAATTATATTATTTAAATTCTCTGTGATTTTAATTTGTTTGCAAATTTAATAGCAGTTTTCATTTAATTCTTGTAGTTGCCCCCATAACGGCTATCTTTTATCTCAGCTACGTAAATTCACACAAATTACCTTACTCCGAAATGATGAGTGATAAATATACCACACAATAATATTTCTCTACGCGAGCCCATAACGTTATAGTAATATTAATTTCACTGAAACTGCGATGCAAAAAAAAAGCCCTGTGATGTTTTAACATACGAGTTGGTACGGTGCTTCACACAGGTATTTACGCGTTTCATAGTGCGAACATTAAACCTTCAAATAACATTTCCATGAAAAAAGACGGTGTAATTTCCCGCTAGAAGTTGTGTTGTCACTTTCGTGTGTGTGGCGTCATTTGATGAGTAACTATACGTATATGTCCCCACAAATCATACATTTTAATCAACTGCATTAGTACACACAATTAAAGTACACCACTTGCCACACAGAACAGAACACAACAACATACGCACTAAAAACAACAGAATGGCTAAATCGCAGCCTATACTTCACGTGTTTGTCGTCAAGCTGGAGTGCTCCTCTCTCCTTACAGATCCGCAAGGCAAGTGATCGTCCCCACTCTTCTAAGTCTCCCAAGAAAAGCGGTCTAAACTGGGCTATTAGAAGGCTCATTATCTCCCACAAGGCTGTCTACTGTTTCTTTCTTAATCACTGCTATTTTCATTATAAAATTATGGTATTTGTGATAGGTCCCGAGTTTTTCGTGACAGCTTCAGAGTTCAACATGAGAGAAAGCAAGGAAACCTTCCACCATGATCGTTTCTATTATGTTACTGAGGAATTATATTTTTGGTCGTACCCATCTATGCAAAGAGAGGCTACTGAAGTAGTGGCTTATCTCATGCTCCGCTCCAGCTGCCATTGCCCGGTGGCCCTGAAGCTCAGCCTCGCTGCAGCACCTACTATTACAGAGAAGGAAGCGGCCGCTGCCAGTGCTCCAATGTAGTGGTCAATGATCTAGGTTTTGACAGAACGTAGTCTCCAGTGCTGCAAAGATGCCCTCTCACACTCAGTCATAACGGTATATGTCACAACCTTAACTATTCATTTTCATTGTAAAGACAGCTGTCAAACGTGAACGAGTTCGTCTCATCGATACGAATAACAACCTGTGCTCTGATTTTTTGTACCGTTAATTCATTACATATAACTCGATTCTCTCTCTTGGTACGATGGACAGACCTTTCACACTGAGCAGCCACCAACGGTCGACGTTACTGGTGGGTTTTTCTGTACACCATACGTACAGAACTCTGCGTCCCCCTCACTTTGCACGCAAATGACAACTCCGGCAGAGATAAGCATAAGCTCTGCCTTTTAGCTCTTTCTGTTGCTCCGCTGGGCAGTGAATTCACTATGTTCCTCCTCCTAACACCACGTGCTTCGTTAGTTACTTGTTCCACAGAACATATTCAAAATAAACAGGATGAATGGAATGTGCAAAGAGAACAACCACAGAAAGTGATCGCTCTCATACATATAGTGCCCCTCCTAAGAATGAAAAGAGTCGCCAGGGTCATTTTTTTTTTAATTTCGTGTTTGTAACGTGTAGCTCGAGTCATCTCAAACATATTCTGCTCATAGCGACTATCATTCTACCTCCACCGTCGACGGAAAGCGTGATCTTGTTTCTTGTTACAAACAAAATGGCTTTAAAGCGGAATTTTACATGCCCACTCGACTGAGTGGTCCCAGATTATTCTAGTGCCATATTCGTTTTATCGACATATGTTAGCAGGAACAGTAGAACACGAAGAATAAACAATACTCGAGCAGCAACAGCCCTGTATGCTACCACCATACAGCAGTGCTGCTCAGTGGCAACTGGAGTACTGGTTTTTCTTCGTGTTCTACTGTCCCTGTCAATACCCAACGACAAAACAAATATCGCACTAAGACAATCTGGTACCATTCTGTCGAACGGGCACGTAAAATTCCGCCTTAAAAACCATTTTGTTTGCAGCAGGAAACAATATGACGCTTTCCGTCAGTGCTGGGCGTAGTGTGAAAGACGCGATGAGCAGTATTTGTTTGGACTGACTGCAGATATTTGCCGAAACATCAGAAAAAATGTGCCAGACCATCCTAAGGAGTGACACTCTGAAAAAGTATTTATATAGCTATGTGGTGGCCATTTACAGGTTTTTAATGACTAATTATTCCTACTCAAGAATACTTCTAATGATATAAGAGAATTTCTTACGAATAAACATCGTTGATCAACATTTTAAAACATTTCTGCTATCTGTCAGAAATCTTATTTCCGTGGGGAGGTTCTCAAAGAGTTTTATATCTGCGTAATATACCTCTTAAAGTGCCAAAGCTAGATTCGATAAACGATAACACATCATTTTTTCTTCTAGTTTTGTACTCGAAAATATCTGTCTTACTCTCAAAATCAGATGGATTGTTGATAAAACATTGAATAAGTGGATAAACATACTGCGAGTTTGTAGTTAATATCAGTAGAGTTCAGACGGTCACTTTGCTTGACGTCTCTGACATTCGCTTCGCACCTTCCGTCTTACAGTGAATGTCAAATCAATGGCAACTGAAATACACAGCAAGTGGGGGAATAGAGCACTAGAGATGATTGGTAGGCAACCCGCTATACTGTTTAGTCGTACTGGTTGCCTGAACCTCTGGCGTTAAGCGCTGCGTGTAGCGCCTCACGAATCCTGAAAATTTGTTTCGCGCGCTTTAATCTCTGTCTGCGGCCACAACATTGCTCCTGAACGCATTCTTAGTTACAGACTGAAGTGGCCGCCTTAGTACCTGTCCCACAACCTTCCTCCCTACTGTTAAACCGCGTTGTGCACTGAGATTCAAATTTGTCAACTCTACCAATTCCGAAAGAGAAAGAAGGCAGGTGCTGACAGGCGTGAGAATTACAGAACTATCATTTTAATCAGTCATGGCTGCAAAATACTGGCATGAATTACTTATAGCGGAATGGAAAACTGGTAGAAGTCGACATCGGGAAAGATTATTTTGGTTGCCAGAGAAATGTGCGTACACTCGAGGCAATACTGAACAACGACTTATCTCAAAGGCCTGATTGAACAACAGCAAACCAACTTTTATAACATATGTACATTTGGGGGAAGCTTTCGTCAGTGTTGACTTGAAAACATTCTTTGAAATATTTGGCAAAGGAATCAAAGTTCAGGAAAAAATAAAAAAAGATTCAGGTTTACTGATGACATAGTCATCCTGTCAGACACGGTAAAGGACTTAGAAGTGTCTTGAAAAGAGCCTGTAAGATGAACATCAACAAAAGTAGAACAGGAATAATGGAACGTGGTCCGATGAAATTAGGCTATGCTGGGGGAGTCAATTAGGACTTGATAGTGGGAATTACTTCCCGAAATGCGTCATGGGAACGTAAATAAAGAAAAATCGTGAGTGGCAGTAGCAGATGTTCATAACGAACAAAACGGTCGTTTCTGCAGCCGGAGGTAGCCGCGCCATGCTGTTAAAGTCTTTAAGGAGGGTCCGCTGCAATAGGCACATTCAAATACGTTTTAAATAATCCAGTACGGATTTTAAATTATGAGGAAGCACTTCGCATATTTTCCTCGTGGATTTAATTAATAGTAGCTTACTATTTTAGATTTTTTGATACCGAATTACGTTCTTCAAAGAGGTAGTAGCTACTGTTAAGGCTCCGCCCGATACCACTGCGAACGGATTTGTGTACAGGGGTCAATGGCAGTTGGTGCAAGGGGGGGGGGGGGGGAGGGGCATGAGCTCAGCCTCCTTTCCACGACCCGACCTGTTAATGGTGCCTGTGGTGACTGAAGCTTCAGCTGCATGTCGGCTCAATAACAGTGATCAGTGGTGAATTCAGGGCTCTGAGTGCGTCTCTGACGATTGCTCGGTCATCGCGTCTCGTCGTCTCTCTAGGTCAGCCTTCTTGAGGCTGCGTTCGACCATTCCAGCCAACAACGTCGAATAATGGCATCGCTTCTATTCAGATATCGAGCGATTCCACGATTATTCCAACCACCCTCTTTGAACCCAACTACGCGGCCTCTCTCACATGCTATCTGAGAGGCATAATTCTGTTCAGCTCAGTACACGGAATGAAATTCGCAAAGAATATGAGGCGTTGAGATCAAAAAGGTGACTTGTAATCATTTTGGAGTGAAATGAAATGAAATGATCGCATGGCATTGTTGGCCGGGAGGCCCATGCGGGGAAGTTCGGCCGCCGTATCGCAAGTCCTTTTTAGTTGACACCACTGCGGCGACTTGCGAGTCAACGATATTTCGGAGTATATGAGTTATTACTATAGTTGTTATGTTCAAGCGATTCCGCATCTGTTGGTTGTAAAAAAAATGAGACTTGTTCAGTGAATTTTTCCCCGTCTAAACCAGTGATGAAATTTAATTTCGTGCAGAAAGAGGACTTGACCGTGACGAAAGCATTGCTCTCAATCTTGAGAAAACTACAAGATGTTTCACGCATGATTGATGTTCATCCTTTGCAGTTTCGTGAGAGCTTTGATAATGTTCTGGCAAAATGTGCCATTAATAAAGTGATTTGTGGAGCGGAATAAAATGAATCTGAAAGTGACGTTTGGGAGAATGCTCAATAAAGACAAATTTATGAACATGTGCCTGTTGCTCAATAAGTAAAAAAATGTGGAATTAACTCTCCCATGTTACAAGCCAAGGCGCTAGAAAGGTATATTCTCTTCCATTATATTGCCAATTTTGTTGTGTATTGTTTTATTATCAATGTTTTGTACAAATAATAGGAATGTGTATGCACATGTTTAAATGACGAGAAAGAATATTTTGCTTGAAAATATACTATTTTTTTAGTAACACGATATGAATATTGTTTAAATAAAAAAGGTGATATGTCATTTATTTTCTGTTACCGCTTTTTATTATTTGCCTTTTTTCTGTTATTACACATTTTAGTACAATATCGTATTCTTCCTGAAGAGCGTGTGGAAGTAACTATAAATTTTTGGAATAGTACTACCCAAGATATGCAGTTTTTTTCAATATATCTCAAAACTACTGCGTAGTGACGGGGTCCCTCTTCTGATTTCAACACCTGATTTATGCCCTGGCATCGACATGTCCCCTGTTCACTGCCCTTGCCGGCTGCAACGTGAAATTGCGCTGCAGTGTCACACATTCATCCATCGGGCGCCAACGTTTACAGTTTTGCATTTTCTGTGGATAACTGTATTAATATCAATTTGAGACCAAATGGCATAGCTCCTTGACGGTGCGTCTGTGTTTTTTCTTTTCTTTTTTTCTTTTTTAGAGCGTATTACTACTTAATTTTAAGTTGGCAATGTCCAAGAGTAGTTTTCATTTCATAAGCTTGATGAGCTTAAATACAGCCCTGGGAGTTTTCTCTGATAAAACTGAAGCTTAATTACACATTCTTGGGATTAAAACTTTTTATTTGCAGTTCACTCTTCATAAATAAGTTTTTCATATAACACAGAAACATTTCCATATCCACTAAGTTGTAGTGCTCGAATAAAAACTAAATGCACAGTATCTCATTTTTCTACGAGCTTTAACCCACAAGCGGAGACTGTCCTGAAGTGATCAACTGAGCTGACGGAATAAAAGTGATCAGTTTCATAGTACAGTATAAATAAATTACAATTCCTTCTAAAAACATCCAGAACATCTTATAAATCAAATTATTTACAAAATTATTTTCAGTTTTGAGAATAAAGAAGGAAAGTTATATTTTTGTAATTGAATAACTTTTGGAAATATAATAGAAAGATGTTTGTGATTACGAAAATAAATTAACTATTTTTCCGAACTATGCCACGTCACAAGCTTCACATAATACAGTAAGGTTTGTGAGTTAATCAAATGTAAGTTGCATGTGTTACGTCCATTTTATGACAAGGAATTAAAACAAAAGATGTACGTTTTAGTTTGTTGTGACATTTATAGGGAGACTAATTTTCGTTGCATGACCCAAAAGCACTCAAAATTATCATTAAGTGTTCGTTCAGCTTTGAATAATACACAATTTTGCCCGAGAGCTGACGCATTTTCTGTAATCATGGAAAAATGTTAATCAGATATTTCATATCACAAAATCCGTACAATCATAGCCGAAAATAAAGTGGTACGCAAGTTTTTCTAGTCTGAAGACGTAAACGTAAATCTTGGTTATAAGATGTAGACCGTAATGACAAAGAAAGTTCAAGACAGTAATGTACATTCGAGACACAAATTGAAGACATTAACACACAGCACAATTATCTTTCGTTTGTCAATTTCGTAAATAATTCATTTTGAAGTATCTCAAATATATGCCCATGTTCTGCAAACATAACAAATAGAGCCACCTGTTAGTGGCATTGAGAACTATTTCTATAAACGCTTTATTTTTGTGTGTGTAAAGCTGTAATTTTATTTTTATTATTTTTATGATACTTTCCGTAATAGGTTAAACAATATCTATTAATGTTTTTCATTATTTATTTATTTAACCTGATTTAATCAGGGCCACCGGGTCCTCATGTACTTAGGACCACGGCTTCACACATGTTTTCGTTAACGCTTGAGATAGAACAGCACCGGATAGGCGAAAGAAATTATTTGTTGTTGAAAGAGTCAAGCATTTGCAGTCCGTGGCCTGCATTGAGTAAGTATGATTTTGGATACACCTTGTACGTTTGTGGTGTCCGGAGAAAAGCATAAAGCTTGATAAACTCGTATGTGTAGTGGCGATGCATTGAGATGACGGAGGGAGATATTTACCGTCATGGATTATTTATCATAAAATCGCCACGGGGACGCCGAGAGAGAGAGAGAGAGAGAGAGAGAGAGAGAGAGAGAGAGAGAGAGAAAGATGCCAGTCTGCTGCCGAAGTCATGGGACGCACGTCAACAACTCATCTACATATATGACCTGGCCAATAAACTTTGTAACGTGCTGTTCTCGATGATTCTTTGAACTCTGACTTTAATGAACTAAAAAAGATTAAGTGGTTTCAAGAAAGCTGCCTTTTTTATAACCTTTTAAAGACCCGTCGTATTTAAAGAGTATTAGTTATTCCGTTGAAACGTAAAGACAAACTTGCTTCAGTAATGCCAACTGGCACTATAGTTCATTTTATTTCGCTTCATAAACTCTTCCTGGCAATATTTAATAGTCATTACTATGTGTACAGATGCAGCTCGTTTCAAAAAGAATATAATGGTTTTAAGGGTTTGAAGTAGCCAAGACATTCAACTTACAATCATAAATAATACATCAAATGAAAGAGCAACTCAAACAGTTTTGTTTGTGTACCTGTGAGCAAAGAAAGATGGTGGAACGACCAAGAGTGACTGAAGAACGTGTTGAGAGAATCTCCCACGCGTAGTCCCAAGAAGTCATTTCGGAAGGCTGGTGACCTCTACGTGGAGACTTAGGAAGCCGCTTACAACTATGCCCTTATCGTCTGCAGTTGTTACGAGCTGTGAAGCCTGCAGACTATTGTTTACGTTCCAACTTTGCAAACGAAATCTTGCTGCATAACGATGAAGATTTCCTGGATCGTGTCGTCTTCAGCAGTAATGAATCGACATTTCACCTAAGAGCAAATGCGAACACACATAGCGTGCCCATCTGGGAGTCAGCAAATCGCCAGGAGATGCTAAAGTTGCAAAGAGACTCCACTAAACTGAATATTTTTGTGGCACTTCCATGCAGAAAGGTTATGAGCCTTCCTTTTTAGGTGTTTCTTATCTTGATAAGCTAGAATTATGGCTAATTCCTCGACTAGAAGATGATGAACCACAGAAATTTATTTGGCAGCGAGATGGAGCGGCGCTCTGACTCAGTACTCGATTCGTTAAAAGACGTAGTAGCCGACAGCTGGACTGGCCGCATGGGGACGGATGACGCAGCTTGTTTCGCATGACCTCCACGTAGACGCATGATATGAAGCCGCGCGATTTTTACCTCTGGAGGTTTATAAACGATAGTGTGTATGTGCCTCTGCTATCAGCTGATCAATCCGACTTTAGAAACGCCATTGTTGCAACAATTACTCCAGACACACTGAACAAGGTTTAGGAAGAACTCGTCTATCGACTCGATGCATGACGAATGGTTTTCACATTAAACACTTGTAAAAAGCTGTTTCAGTTGCTCTTTCATTTGCTGTGTTATTTATAACGGTAAGTTGAATTTAATAAATGCTACAACGCCTTGAAACCCTTATATTCATTTTGAGACGCCGTGTATTTTCAGATATTGTTTACAGTGTTTAACACCATAGCTTAGACACAACATACATTTTGTTGATTCATTTAGCTTTCTGTTTTGTTCAACATCCCATCGTTGAACTTCTGTAATTAGTGTATGATTCATTTGATACTGTAATGAAGTTAATCTCTGTAATATGCACAATATGAGCAAATGATATGTTTTACCTTTCTCACATAATCTCCTTGGTTGTCTTTAAAATTGAATAATTTTATTTAAATAATTTTGTGTAGAACTACCAATATGTGCAAATGATATGTTTTGTTTAAAGTGATTGTTTGCTGTTTTGTAAACGGCTGACCTTCACTTAGGGTTATTAGTTATTTTGTGTGTAAAAGGTGGCGTGGTTCCCCTCAGGAAGGGAACTTAGAAGCGCGCGCAAATTGTGGTTGGCGTAGGTAGAAGAGGTGGATTAAGAGTCGATCGGGGACGAGCTACCAAACTGACAACTGCTCATGAAAAAGTTGTGTATTGTGCTGGTGCCGAGAGAAGCTTTTGGTGCCATTTTCTAAGGTGCTAATGCGTCGGATGGATGGATAAAGAGCTGGAACTATTCTGGAACTGGTATCTATCATCGCCACTAAGAAATGACAGAGTCCAGCATTTCCGCCTGCAAATCCACCTACCAACATGCACTCGCCACCACGTTGCGCAATCACTGAAAAGGAACCAAGGAATTGTAGAAATGTACAGTGAATGATCAGCTCATGTGGATGATTTGTTTGTTTTCAATTATAAGGTAAACCAAAAGACTGTTTACGAAAACTTAGTTTGATTTGTCCTGTGTCACTTTTCCACTTAGGATTCTTCCCAAGCTAAAGTGATTACAAAGGTCCTTATTGAAAGAACATTAAAGCCCAGTGTTTTGCTAATTAATGCCTCTTGAACATAGTAAAAGAAAGTTAAAGTTATTGTGGAAAAAGAGTGAGCTAAAGTAAATAATGTTTGTTGAAAGTAATTTTGCAATTAAACCTGCTTATTAAAAGTTTGTGGACTTACTAAAAAACTAAAGTGAAAATTAGAATTTAAAGTAATAAAGTAGTACAAACAGGTATTATAACAGTTTGCTGTCAACTTCAAAACTAAAAGTTCTTAAAACTGAGGCTTATGAAAGTTTTTCTTAGTAAAAGATCATACTACTGCCTGTTGTAATTCGTAAAAGGTGAGTCAGTATCTTACAGATATGTCAGTTTTGTGTCCCACTGCAGAAAAAGTTGAGAACTGCGATTGTGGAAAGTTATATACTCATGCTTGCTAAGTACTTGTTTCTCTGGCGTGCTGAAAGTACATATTAATAGTGTAACAGGATCCACAGTTTGTACATTGTGCTCATGATAGATAACAATTAACAGAAAGAATAATTTCTGTGAAAACAGCAACGTCTATTGTTTAGAGGACTTTGAGAAATAGTTTTCTAGTGAAATTTTTTCCCATGTCAGTTAGAAAAGTAATTGGTAAAAGAAATACTAAACCCATGTCCATTTTATGATGCTACAGTGAATATTGATAGTAATATTATTGAGACCATTCAGTTTGACTAATCCCTGAAGATAGTAGTGTGTATCGTTATCTGTTATATTTATGCAAATAGTTTGTTCTGCTATAGCTTTCAGCTCCAACCTTAACGTTAACATATGCAAGTGCCAGAGTTCATTGCACTCTCGTGTGGCAAAGTATAGGTTGTGTTTGTCCGTTGAAGTTACCCATACCTATTTTCTTGAACAAGAGTGTTAATCATTATCTTGCCTAAATAGGCTGGCGACCGTTTTCTTTATCCTTTGAACAGTGTGGATAGGTAAAAATATTGTTCGTTACTGTTTAAATATTTACTTAATTCTGACTTTCACCTCCGATAAGCCACCTACGTTAGGTAAATCGCGGTCAACACAACAAAATTCCATACCATAATTGCTTTGACAAGATAGTTCCATTTTACGATTTGCCTCCAACTAAAAGGTTATAGCACAGCAGTAGCAGACGGAAGTGTTATAAGTGTTAATTTTGTGCATCGTTATTATTGTACTGGTAGTTCGTATGAGTGTGTGTATGAGTGCTTTTCTATTAATATACAAAAATTTTATTACGTAAATGGAGTGCTCGAGGATACTAAATAATTGGCCGTTCATAAGTTAACGTCATAGTTACCCTATCATTTCAGTTTCGGAGTTGTGTACACGAAAGTAAAGTTCTACTATTATGTGTGCTCATACAAATTTTCGTTTTAATATGGCGCTAGCGTGTCCACGGTCATTACTCTTAGCTAGAGAGGCGGCACATCCCGATGGCTGCGTTACAAGATGCTAGTGTAGCTCTAGAGCAGTGTTTCTCAATCTTTCTAACGGCGTTACCTCTGACTGCAGTCAGGTATTACACAGCACTGCTTACCACTAACGTTAGCAACAAGGCCTACTTATCCGAATGAGATTTTCACTCTGCAGCGGAGTGTGCGCTGATATGAAACTTCCTGGCAGATTAAAACTGTGTGCCCGACCGAGACTCGAACTCGGGACCTTTGCCTTTCGCGGGCAAGTGCTCTACCATCTGAGCTACCGAAGCACGACTCACGCCCGGTACCCACAGCTTTACTTCTGCCAGTACCTCGTCTCCTACCTTCCAAACTTTACAGAAGCTCTCCTGCGAACCTTGCAGAACTGTGGGTACCGGGCGTGAGTCGTGCTTCGGTAGCTCAGATGTTAGAGCACTTGCCCGCGAAAGGCAAAGGTCCCGAGTTCGAGTCTCGGTCGGGCACACAGTTTTAATCTGCCAGGAAGTTTCATATCAGCGCACACTCCGCTGCAGAGTGAAAATCTCATTCTGGAAACATCCCCCAGGCTGTGGCTAAGCCATGTCTCCGCAATATCCTTTCTTTCAGGAGTGCTAGTTCTGCAAGGTTCACAGGAGAGCTTCTGTAAAGTTTGGAAGGTAGGAGACGAGGTACTGGCAGAAGTAAAGCTGTGGGTACCGGGCGTGAGTCGTGCTTCGGTACTCAGGTGGTAGAGCACTTGCCCGCGAAAGGCAAAGGTCCCGAGTTCGAGTCTCGGTCGGGCACACAGTTTTAATCTGCCAGGAAGTTTCAAGGCCTACTTAAATTTTAGACTGAAAAAAATTCTGTCTGAACACTTTTATTTTTAGAATGCCGAAAGATAGTCTCTATAGGTGTTTTATTATATTATGAACTAATCATTCTGCTTATTTCTAGTAACCTTTTTTACCGAGCGAGGTGGCACAGTTATTAGCACACTGGACTCCCGTTCGGAAGGACGACGGTCAAATGCGTGTCCGGCCATCCTGATTTACGTTTTCCGTGACTTCTCGAAATCGCTTCAGGCAGGTTCCTTCATGGTTCCTTTGAAAGGGCACTGCCCACTCTCTTCCCCGTTCTTCCCTAATCTGATGGGATCGATGGCCTCATTGTTTGGCCCCTTCCCCTCAACCATCCGACAAACGATCTTCTTTTTATAAAATGATGAAGCTCGTATCATTGCATCGCTAGTGCTACCTGTAGCTCCTCCCCAGAAAAGAAAGCTAACTATCCACATTGAGGACTACACTCGTTACAAAATATTCTTCCTCTGTGCCACTCCTCTCCGTAGCGACTTCTACTTCAGGCACACTCTCCCCCATTTAAAAGCAACAGAATTAAAATGCGTGCGCTACACCAAATATTTGTAATTTAATCCATTGCTGGACTCCTCATTTGTGAACTGCTAGAAACTGGAAGATCTTAGGTAACCAAACCTTTGTGTGTGACAACTACTACTACTAATAATAAACTGTGAAGGCCCTGTAGCAATTTAGTAACCATTACGTAATTACTGCTGTGTCGAGCCGTTAGTTAGATGGAATATCTGCTGCCAAATGCATAATGAAGCAATTTGTGGCCCATTGCGGAAACTACCTACAACTTAGAGAAGGCATTTTGATGAGATATTAAAGCATATATGATATATATATCTCAATTTTACCGTCATAGATGCGTGGCACAAAGTAAGCATTGTGTGTGTAGAAAATGGACTATGTGAGTAGATGATGTTCATACACTCTTTTCATAAACTTTAACCTCACCTAATTCTGTTACGCGTTATTGTACGTCTTTCAGAAAAAGACATATGGACTTGTACACAACTAGCCATTAAAATTGCTACACCGAGAAGAAATGCAGATGATAAACGGGTATTCATTGCACAGATATATTATACTAAAACTGACATGTAATTACAATTTCACGCAATTTGGGTGCATAGATCCTGAGAAACCAGTACACAGAAAAGCCACCTCTGGCCGTTATAACTGCATTGATACTCCTGGGCATTGAGTCAAACAGAGCTTGGATGGCGTGTACAGGTACAGCTGCCCATGCAGCTTCAACACGATACCACAGTTCATCAAGAGTAGTGACTGGCGTATTGTAACGAGCCAGTTCCTCGGCCACCATTGACCAGACGTTTTCAATTGGTGAGAGATCTGGAGAATGTGCTGGCCAGGGCAGCAGTCGAACATTTTCTGTATCCAGAAAGGCCCGTACAGGACCTGCATTATCCTGCTGAAATGTAGGGTTTCGCAGGGATCGAATGAAGGGTAGAGCCACGGGTCGTAACACATCTTAAATGTAACGTCCACTGTTCAAAGTGCCATCAATGCGAACAAGAGGTGGCCGAGACGTGTAACCAATGGCACCCCATACCATCATGGCGGGTGATACGCCATTATGGCGATGACGAATACGCGTCTCCAATGTGCGTTCACCGCGATGACGCCAAACACGCGTGCAACCATCATGGTGCTGTAAACGGAAACTGGATTCATCCGAAAAAATGTTTTGCCATTCGTGCACCCAGGTTCGTCGTCGAGTACAGCATCGCAGGCGCTTCTGTCTGTGATGCAGCGTCAAGGGTAACCGCAGCCATGGTCTCCGAGCTGATACTCCAAACGCCGTCGACCTGTTCGTGCAGATGGTTGTTGTCTTGCAAACGTCCGCATCTGTTGACTCAGGGATCGAGACGTGGCTGCACGATCCGTTACAGCCGTGCGGATAAGATGCCTGTCATCTCGATTGCTAGTGATACGAGGCCGTTGGGATCCAGCACGCCGTTCGGTATTACCCTCCTAAACCCACCGATTCCATATTCTGCTAACAGTCATTGGATTTCGACCAACGCGAGCAGCAATGTCGCGATACGATAAACCGCAATCGCGATAGGCTACAATCCGACCTTTATCGAAGTCGGAAACGTGATGGTACGCATTTCTCCTCCTTAAACGAGGCATCACAACAACGTTTCACCAGGCAACGCCGGTCAACTGTTGTTTGTGTATGAGAAATCGGTTGGAAACTTTCCTCATGTCAGCACGTTGTAGGTGTCGCCATCGGCGCCAACCTTGTGTGAGTGCTCTGAAAAGCTAATCATTTGCATATCACAGCATCTTCTTCCTGTCGGTTAAATTTCGAATCTGTAGCACGTCATCTTCGTGGTGTAGCAATTTTAATGGCCAGTAGTGCAGTAATCAGTATTACAATATTAAGATATAGTGATAATAGTAATGGATGTTTAAAAAAATAATTTATTTTAATAACCGTATCCCAATCGAATTGTTTTCTTTTTAGCCCTCAGAAAATTTCATTTTACCTCACAGGGGGTAATTACCCCCAGGTTGGGAACCACTGCTCTAGAGACTTCCAAGAGCAATACTATTTTTTTTTATTTTTTTTCGAACAGTGTAGACGATACGCTTGACGCAGTAAGATGCTGCCCGATCGTGCGGCACTGCCGCAGTAGAGCTCCGTAACGAGGATGAGAGAGAGCCTGGCTGCGGGCGCCACAGGTAGTCGTGGCGGGCAGCAGGTGCTGTAGCCGTATCGTGGGGTGACGCTGCCGCTCCGCGCCAGCCGGGGCTGTACGTAGAGTGCCGCCGCGGCCAGGGACGGTACATCCCGGCGGGCTTTGCGCATTGCGGCAGTCCGGCCGCGCCGCGCTGCGCACCGACGCCGACGCCGAGCGACGCCAGGCGACGCCGGGCACGCGCCGCCACCCCCGCCCCCCTCCCACCGCCACCAATTAACGCCGCCTCGCCGGCCAAATGCACAGCGCGCTCACCAGCGACAGGTACGGGGCGTGACGGAAATACTGCAAGTCACCACGAGCACACTGGCAGCTCAGTACAAGTACAGCGGAGCCTCGCCTACACGGTCCACACTGATCTCGTTCTGTGACTCATCTGGAGAGTTTTATGTTTGTTCCTTTATTTATTTATTTATTGATTTATTTAACCTGGCAAGATTAGGGCCATCAGGCCCTCTCTTACATCTAACCAGGCATTCTACTTATTTTACATTCATATGTTTTAGTAGGCATGTTAAACTACATCTAGTACAAAAAGTGAAATAAACAATTTGAAAGGTACACCTGGAAAAATTCATACATACAGAGTTTATATTCTTAGGTCACAAGTACTGTTATAATTAGACATTATTGAAGAGACAGATTTTAGATAGGAGTGCCGGCAGCAGGGAGTATGAGGGAGACTCATGGTGAAGGGAGGAGAAGAATAGAGACATGATGAAACATAATTAAGGAAATATAAAGGAAAAGAAGATTGCGTGGCTAATAGAGAAAGATGAAGAGGAAGGCATCTCAGGAGCAAGATAGGAGACGCTAGCTTTGCTATTTGACAGATGAGGGGATTGTCCTTGTACATTAATTTTGTGGAGAACTTTGTGAGGATGATAGTAGGAAATGCTTCAACTTCTTATTAAAAGCAGCAGGAGATCGAATTTTGCGCAAGGTAAGGGGCAGTTTGTTCCAGAGGCGGACAGCGGCAACTGAGAAGGAGTTTGCAAAAGTTTTTGTTTTGTGAGTGGGCACAGTTAGGATACCAAATAAGAGTGACCTTGTGTTTCGATTATGATGACATGACAGGTTTTTAATCTCTGAAGCAAGGTACTGGGGTGCTTGCGCGATGAGGAGTCGGTGGAGTAGACATAGAGTGTGGTAGTCACGCAATTTGTCCGGCCGCAGCCACCCTAGCTCGGAGTATGAAGCACTAACATGATCATATCGGTGAATGTTGCAGGTGTAACGCACACAGGCATTCATGGTTAGCTCTAGCCGTCTTTTGTTTTCACTACTCGTGCCTTGTTGAATCACATCACAATAGTGGAGGTTCGGTAGAACGAGTGCTTGCACGAGCTGGCGTTTCAAGTCCTGTGGAAATATGTTCCGAAACTTTTTGAGAGCATAGAGACAAGCAGACGTCTTTCGGCACACTGCGACTGTATTCTCCGCCCAGTTGAGATGCTCATCCAAAGTTACACCCAAGTTCTTCACTGTTTTCTGATATGGTATTGGAGTACCGTCGAGCAGAATAGGAGGTAGCCGTTCGCGGAAATCTGAACATATTAATTTCTGATGGGCTATTAAGATTACTTGCGTCTTTTTTGCATTTAGTTTAAGCCCCAGGTTTTTCGCCCATCTCACTACTGAAGACAGATCATCATTCATCTGAGCGATGTAGTGGTATAATGTTCGAAGAGTGAGGGCAAACGGAAGTTGATACAGAGGGTATAGGGGATTCAGTGTTAAGGTGCGATTCCGAACACGACCGCAGACCGCAGACTGCACCGACCGGCTGCAGGCGGCACCGCTGGTTGCCATTGTTTGCAATGTGAGGCGTGCTGAACGCGGCGGCAGCGTCCTCTGCCGCCGTATACCTGCTTCGGCGGCAGACCGCACATCCGGTCAGGGACCAGTAGTGCCGTTGCCGCATAGCGACCGGAGACTGCTTTCACTGGCCGAATATACCCACATTTGTGCCTGGCAAACATTTTGGTGGAGGTATATTAAACTCCTTCGCGGCTATTTTCTTGCCCATAGCCGATTTCTGAAATATACCGTTATCAGACTCTTTTCCGTAAGCGCCGACATGAACGCTAATGAATTTACAATTTGCGTCCACAATAGCCAGCAGAACAATTGAAGAAAATATTTGTAATTAAAAAACAGAGATCCATTTTTCTCTGGTGCCCTTATGCGAACATGTTTTCCATCTATAGCGCCTGCACAATTAGGTATATTGCATTTAAGCCAAAATTCTTCTTCAATACGTCTGAAATCTGATTCAGTAGAAGGTGGCATCAACATGGGCAGCAGCCTTATTCTTAATATCTTCAAAACATTTTTAACAACTCTTGATATGTAAGATGGTGATATACGATAGGCATATGATAAAGACCGGTAACTTTCACCTGTGGCCAAGAATCTGAAACAAACGAAAACATACAGCTAATATAATTTCCATTTACAGGTGATGACTGTAAGAAGAAGTGGAAATTTTTAAGGGACGGTTATCAGAGGTTCAACAAGAAAAGCAAATTAGGAACGGGCTCTGCTGCCTCAAAAAATTCAAAAACAAAAAGGCACAAACAGCTACCGTTCCTTGACAGTGTTGCACAACCCAGATCTGGAGGAACAAATATTACACTGGCATCATCACAGACAACAATACAAGAAAGCCAAGAAGACAGTGGAGATCGAACTAGTCAACTGGACCTTTCGGCATCACAGGAAGAAGATACGGCAGAAACACATACAATAGAAAATAGTGGTGAAACATCTGTGGTAACAAACGATGAACGTTATGTGCCAGCACGGAAAAGAAAACACAGTAAAGTTCGTAGTAATAATGATACAATATTACAAATTTGGAAAGAAAGGAACGAAATTAGGCAAAATTTACTAAAAACGTTTATGGAACACAAAGATGATGATATTGACTTATTTTTCCGTCACATCAACACAGTTGTAAGGAGTTTACATCCAGTTTATAAGGCAGAAGCCAAAAGAAAAATTAGTATGATCGTTTCTGATTATGAAATAATGGCTGCACAGTGCAAACACATCAGCCAAGTGATAACAGCAGCCCTTCAACCTCCACAACTCTCTCACAAAGTCTTGGAACTGCACCACAATCTAATAATGTATAACATTTTGTGGACTTACCTCACCGTCAAATATAATTTTTCTTCTGCACTTATTGCGTTTCTTAGGCACTGTGGCATTACGTCATCTTTAATAAAACTGAGCACGAAATTAAACTGTCTTTTATTTAAACGGCAATAGCTCCTGAAGATATTTTCATCACCTAACAAATGTCTTTTTATCAGTGCTGGTAACTACCTTCTGCAGTTCTACTTTTATATAAAGGCATTACCAGCTTTCATATTTTCCTGCAATGCAACAATAAAATGTCACCGTCTTCCTCTTCCAACAACAGCGCGTGGTTCCAGACTGTAGCGCCTAGAACCGCTCGGCCACTACGGCCGGCTCTTCCACTGGAGTTTTTCCATCATCTCCGTAACGCTTTCGCGATTACTAAATGATCCTGTAACGAAGCGTGCTGCTCTCCGTTGGATCTTTCCTATCTCTTCTATCAACCCTATCTGGTACGGATCCCACACCAGTGAGCAGTGTTCAAGCAGTGGGCGAACAAGTGTACTGTAACCTACTTCCTTTGTTCTCGGACTACATTTCCTTAGGATTCTTCCAATGAATCTCAGTCTGGCATCTGCTTTACCGACGATGTGTTGTCGTTAGCATAAGTTAGAATAAGTGTTGTGTAAGCCTTGCGACCGATGTCCCCAGCAGTTTGGTCCCATAGGAACGTACCACCACCTGAACGTGGCAACGGCAGGTAAGTGCGAAAAATGGTCGCACCGTCAGCTTAACGGCTCATGTATCTAAGCTGTAGACAAGGATAAGGACCTATTAGATGACGATAAGTTCGACTTCCCGAAAGTTTAACGACACCAGACAGTCTTACGCTCGATAATCGAAGAAATATTTAAGAAAAATCGAGAAGTGCTCATAGGATTTGTCGACTTAGAAAAAGTGTTCCACAATGGAAAATGCTGACAGATGTTCGATATTCTGAGAAATATAAGACTTAGCTATAAGGAAAGTACAAGGACCAAGAGGTAAGAGTAAGAGTGCGAAATCAAGATCGAAGTCCTCCGATTAAAAACTTCGCCCATACCGCTCAGTCCATACACGAAGAAGCAATGATGGAAATGAAATAAAGAATCAAGAGTGGGAATGAAACTCAGATTGAAAGGATATCAATGATAAGATTCGCTGATGATCTTGCTATCCTCAGTGGAAGTGAAGAATTATGGGACGTGTTAAATGGAACGAACAGTCTAATGAGTACACAATATGGCTTGAGAATAATCCGAAGAAACATTAAGGTAATGAGGAGTAGCAAAAATGACAACAGCGAAAAACTTATAGGTTACGTAGAAGATTACAGCAACCAGCCACTTTTTACAAAGCTATTTATTTACTTAAACAGCGCCGTTACCGGTTTCGAACCGACAGGTTCATCTTCAGACGGCTAGTTAACGTTTCACATTAGATTTCGCCTTTTGTTCCCCCAACTGACGAACTTTCCTTGTGGTGATGGTGCCGATGAAGAACCCGCGCAGTTATGTTCCTGTGCAGGAGGATTATCATCATGCACCAGCAAAAACTGTATAATGCACTTTTTGTGTATAAATATGCACATAATGGAAAGCACCACTCACATACTAAGAAGTTATCACATAAACAAAAGGCGACATCTAGTGTAAAACGTGGACTCGCCGTCTGAAGATGAACCTGTCAGTTCGAAACCGGTAACGGCGCTGTTTAAAAAATAAACAGCATTGTAAAAAGTCGCTGGTTGCTGTAATCTTCTGTGTACACAGCCAGGGGCTCAAAATATCAGTATGGGAGAAATATGTCAGGACCGTGGGTTGGTATTTCACTGGGTAAATTGTAACGGGGAGGAGGCTGGTAATGTCATAGTCTGTCACCCTCTCACGGAGTTGTAGATTATCCCATTTGCAACCCATGTCTTCACTAGGGTGATCCCCCGTCCGTCCTTGTCTGTTCCGCATGCATACTTCTGTTACTGCGTCACGTGCCCTCAACGCCATCAGGCGGCATCCAACGTCGCGCTGGGCAGTGGCCATCACGTTTTGGTTTATCAGAGTATAAATGACCGCCTTCTCTTTATATTGACACTCTGCGCCTTTTTAACAGAAAAAGCGGGCCTATGTGTGTTTATTTTATATGTCACAGTCCTTTTCCTACCATCCATTCCCATTCCTGTGTGTCTAAATTCACGAGAGCTGAAAAAAGATATACGTAAACATGTAGGTACCTAATCATGTCATTATCCCCAGTCATTATCACCTGCTTAGAGTCCCATTTCCTCCCAGTTATTAGATACCTGAGTGTCGTTGTTTGAAATTAAAAAAAAAAAGACAAATAAAAGACTACCATTGTCACCTTTGTTTGCTTCCTGAAAAGAAAACTGAAATGTCAATAAGCTCACTGTGTTCTTCAATAATATTTAGAGGCAAAATTATTCTTGTTAATTAAACGAAGACAAAATATAGTAGCTTAACCCATTAAGTCCCAAATTAATTTTTTTTAAATTGATATTTTTATTCCTTAATTATAATGTACATACTGTATGAACCACAATAAGTACAAAAATAGCCAAAGAATATTTATACATGCTGATATAATGGCCGTCCTCAAAATAGGACCCTGGGATCTAACAGTATCGTATAGCATACTAAACTGTATTCAAGTCTTAACTATTTATTTCTTGTGAAATGGTACAGAACACCTCACACACAGTGTTACACGGCATGTAACACAATATGTTTTTGGTTTCCCATTGCATTTACCTCTTACACGTCTTCTTTGCGTGCTTCTTTTCTCAGTCATATGACCAATTCCATCAAACCTGATGTCTGGTATCAGTCTCAACTGACTTGATGGGTATTCCATTGGACGTCCAATATTCGGTCTTTCAGTGTCCAATTTCAGGTATGTAGCTGTAACAGCACGTCTGAAATCCAGTAAATCCAGTGCATTTTTCTCATGTACTAGTCTGTGGAAGAGCCAGGCATTTGCTAGGGCCATTTCCAGTATACGTGTAAATAGGACCCAGTACCATTTTCTCCCTCTAATTACCGTCCCATAATTTCCAACTAACCAGTCATGATGGTCAACACCTCCCACATACGCGTTATACGACTTGAAAACGGCAGGTTGTTGCACTTGTGTCTTCTTACTTGCTTGTCTACTGTACCACGTAGCTGCTCCCAAAGGTTCAACTTTGTCAAAATTTGTACCAATTGTAATGCATCTGTTGTCATGCCATCGAACAAATAAGACTTCACCATTCCTGTCGAACTGGTAGTCATAGTTTCTTCTCACTGTCTTTTTCATGCAGTCTGGAACCGCGAGACCGCTACGGTCGCAGGTTCGAATCCTGCCTCGGGCATGGATGTGTGTGATGTCCTTAGGTTAGTTAGGTTTAACTAGTTCTAAGTTCTAGGGGACTAATGACCTCAGCAGTTGAGTCTCATAGTGCTCAGAGCCATTTTTTGTCTTTTTCAGTTCGTTGCTGCTCACTAGTGGACAGTCACCAACTCGATTCTCTCTGACAGTCCCAGTTGCTCGAAAACCCAAATTTCTCAGATGAATCAGAAGATCTCTACTAATGAAGAAATTGTCAAAGTATACACAATGATTCTCGGGTTTTTCAATACAGTCCAGCATGTTTAGGACTACTCGGTTCCAGTAACGTCGTCTGGAGCTTCTTCTTCGTTGGTCATACAGTCTACTTCAGGAGGACATACGGCCATATCAATATGGTCCTGATCATCTGACAACGCATTATAGAATGCATCACTGTTTATTATTTGTTCTATTTCTTCGTTAGTGAGGTATCTATCTAGTCTGAAGGCCATTGTAATCTATATAAAATGAAATGAAATAAAATAAAGTGAAATGAAAGAATAATACATTAGCACAAACTACAGAAAAGGGAATGTGTAAATACCTCTGTCCATCTGGAACTGTATTATTTACTGATGGGTAACATAAAAGAGGGATCGTTACTTATCTCAGCAACAAAATCTGGTAAAATTACCATGTTCTAAAAAGAAAATACATCAGCAGTAGCAGAGTTTCATATTCGAACGTGCAGCAATACAAATAACTGAAATGATAACACCAAGTCCCAGTGTCCTATTTCGAGTACACCAAATTTTATAACAATGGAAAACAATGAATATAACTCCAATTGAGCTAACAATGCAAGTAGTTTAAAAGACACATTGTTGACTATAAATAATCACAAAAGGATCTTTGCCACATATTTCAAATATTACTAAATTGTCGATATAGTAAATACCTGTAATAACGAAAAGTGTGCCTTAGTATTCAATAATCAATTAATGGTAGGATTTATTGCTTGTAATTTCCTGTAAGCATACATTTGTTATAAAAAGCATCAACAAATGACGTAGAACAGTAATAGTTGCAAATTAATAATTTATTGTGTATTTATACATAAATATGTCCTCTGTCCTCAAAATAGGACACTGGTACAAAATGGGTTAAAGTAATTCTGGCAACGTCAAACCTAACACAACAATAATGTAAATGCGTATTTTTCTCTGTGTATGTTCTAATAATGCTGTTGTGTGCCAGCTTGCTTCGTATTTCGGCGTTGCCATTCTGTCGCAAGCCAACAGTCGCTTATTCATTCCAGTAAATTTTCGTAGTAATTACAATCCACTGAAATTGCATGGCTTGCCATATACAGGAATCCTGTGAATGTAAGTAAACGTCAATCTGATTTTCCGTAAATTACTGTCGCAGTAAAAAGAGCCACTTGTAGTCAGTCATCTACTCTTCATTAACGAATATAAATATCTTTTCGAAATTAATATATCTGAGCATTAACGACATAAGACAGTTGATTTCTTTGTTTATTACTATTTGGTAATTGTTGTGTTGTCAGGAACGTACGTCAACCTTCTATGGATACACGTACAGACAGACACTTACGTATTGTATATTGCTGTCCGCGTTATCACTTAAATATTGAACCGACAGTAATTCTAATTTCTCTATTATTTCAATTAGATTTGTTGTGGAGTCTTTGAGGCATGTGGTACCCCTTTCAGTTGTACTTAACGTGAGTGATATCATTGTTTTAAGTCTTAAACAAAATCCAAATAGGTATAAAGTGCGGAAGCAGAAAAGCAGAATAGGTTGTTCATTGGAATGACTTGTTGCACACCACTAACAGGTCAAATTTTCTTTGGAGACGATAGCCTTGTCCAAAATCTAATTCATTAGGCATAAGCGATCACGGTCGTATTATCGTACTAACTAATTGGAATGGGGGGGGAAGGTTACACGAATTATTTCGGTTGACCGTTGTTAAAATGAAGGATATTTCTTTCTGTGTTGGACTTAGCCACGTGTTCCCGCCATTAGTTGAGTTTTATCTTAGCTACGTCCAAATTACATTTCTGGGTGGTTTTCCTTACATTTTAAGTTTAATTAAATGAATATGAACGACGTTATACCGGTTTCGTTGGGGAATTATGCTAAACGTATAGTGCTGTCTTTGTAAGCTGTGTTCACCGTCATGTTCACGCCATTTGCTGTGTACCGTCTTAATTAAATCCAAACTACATCATCGCGTGATTTTCTCAACGTAAAATTTGTTCAATTGAATATCAGAAAGTTCGTAACAATTTTGTGTAGAAATTTTATCGAATTTACGGGAGCTTCTTTGCAAGTAATGTACAACCACGTTTGTCTGCCATTAATCGTGTTACATTAACCCTGGCCGCTTTACGTTTTCATGTGACCTTTTGTACACGGTAAGGTTGGTTCAGTATATATGAGAGAGACTATAACCATTTTGTGCGAGAATTTCTCCGATTTTTCTGTGGTTTCTTTGTAATTAGTGTCTGTCCACATGTAGCTGTCACTTGCCGTGTAGTAGGTTTGTGTGGTCAAATTTAATTGCTTAAGTGACTTCCTTTACAGTTAAAGTTCGTATCAGTGAATATTATTGAAACTGCCCCCGTTTCGATTAAGAATTATATCAGTTTTGGCATCTATTTTTGGTAAGTGATCTATGATCTCGTGTTGCCGGCGCTTCAATTGTGTTTGTATTAATCGTGTAATTACTATAGAATCTCTTGCATGAAGTGTCTGTAAATATCTTAAATTTAATTAATACAAGCCCAGATAACAATTTCACGCAGTTTTGGCATCGTTTAGTCCACCCCAAACCAACCTCCCCGCCCCACCCTCTCCCGGCATAGCAGTGGTGGTATCGTACATTTGGCCCCGCTGTGTGTGTTGCTATTTAATCGGAAGAATATTCTACACGATTTAACGTCAATTAAAAACTTAAATTCATTTCCATATTGCCCCTGTGAGTGCTGGTCATTGGAGGCTGTGGCCATAGAAACAGGTAGTCCATGTCTGTTTTGTCAATTTCCTAGAGGTCATAAGTTTGCTTAGCTTACTCGTTATGTTGTTTAGCTCTGGTTGCACTCTCAGTGTAGCATCAATCGCGTGCGAATGTCTGTGAGATGGCATGCTTGTGGCACTGACGAGTGCAGTAACCAGATCCCATTGCTAAACCCCATGTGACAATATCCTTTATTCAGTACAGAATTAAACTTCGTAGAATTCATTCCATTGATGCTGTGGATTTGATGATTCAACCCGATTTTCAGTTAAATATAGATCTTTTCTACCTGTTAATTTCAAAATAAACATGAATTTTATAAAGGAAGTCCTTTTTCAGTGCCACTTAACAGTTCAATCATACAAAAATAGAACGTAGCTAAAATAGAACGTAGCTGATCTGCTGCCTATGTCTAGATAATATGCTTTTATCTGCTTGTAGCCCTAGGAAACGGACAAATTAATACGAGAAACAGTTCAACGTAAGTTTTCACCATTTAGTACAGATTATTCGTAATGGAAAATAGTGCTGTGATCACTGATTACAACCTGATTTTTCAACAGAGTTTCAAACAATTACACTGAGTGGGAGAATACGGGTGATTTTCTTTAGTATTCAATCACTTATAGCTTTTCGGTAAAAGCAGCGGCGGTGGACGGACTCAGTTTTATTTTCTTTGCCTACTTAATTTAACATTTTTATTCTCTGTGTCTTGAAACTGAGTTAAAAGCTGTCAATTTTCGTTTGGTTTCTTGGTTAATTACAGGAAATAATAGGATCAAAAAACTGTTATTTTGAACCGTTTTGACCGTCAAGTTAAACTGGCTTCGAAAAAGAAACAGATATAACCGAAAACCGGTTGTTTCAGCGGTAACCGTCGGCACAGCCTGGATACAGCGCCGTCAGTGATTGCAGGCCTGTGCTTAACGCGGCGTGCGCTCTGCGCATGTTGTGTGTGGGAGAAGCGGCGGTTCTGTCAGTGCGGAAACTGGAAACGCGGCCGAGTTTTGCTGGAGCGTAAACACGTGGCGCCTCCAAGCGAGCAGCGCTGCAAATACAGCCCGCCCGCTCCTCACAGCTGACCACCATTCACGGCAACCTTCTATTGACGTTGTTCTTTTGCTTTTCGGTCCGATGGCTTGTATGAGGCATCTCTCCGCTCCAGTTTATACTGCGAAAGTCTCTTCACCTCTGCATAAACTACTGCACTCCAACCTACATCCACTAAACCTGTTTACTGTATTCAAGCCATGGTTCTTTCTTTCTTTCTTTCTTTTGCTAGTGCCTTTATCCAGCATTGCGCGCAGGGTCGGCAGGGTTAAGTACGAGTTTGGCATGGTTAAGTGAAGGGGTGGCCGGATGCCCTTCCTGCCGTCGCCCCATACCCCCGGGCCAGAATTACTGTACCCCAGCTGTCTGCATCTAGCGTAAATAGTGAAATAGTGTGAATGTCTTGCAAATGTCTGTAAGTCGTGTAACTGAGGCGGGACGTGGGGACCAGCCCTGTATTCACCTAGTTGGATGTGGAAAACCGCCTAAAAACCACATCCAGGCTGGCCGGCACACCGGCCAACGTCGTCGTCGTTAATCCGCCGGGCGGATTCGATCCAGGGTTGGCACGCCTACCCGAGTCCAGGAAGCAGCGCGTTAGCGCTCTCGGCTATCTTGGCGGGTTGTATTGAAGCCTTGGTCTCCCTCTAAAATTTTACCATCCTCCCTAACCTCCCCCCCCCCCACCCACACACCCACACACGCTCGCGCATGCACGCACATACTTACCTACATTACCAAATTCGCAGTATCTTTCATTGTCAGGATGTGTCCTGTGAAACGATTCCTTCTATTGGTCAAGTTATGCTGTTAATTTCTCTCGCTACCCCTCATAAGTTATTCCATTTAATGATCTAAACTTCAACATTCTACTGTAGCATCACGTTTCAAAACCTTCTAACCTCTTCTTGTCTCCACTGATTTCGCTTCTGCGTAAGATTGCATTCCAAATATTTTCAGAATTGGCTCCTGAATACTTACCTTTGACATCAGCGTTAAGAAATTTTTCTTATTCAGAAGTGCTCTTCTTGATGTTGCCAGTCTGCATTTTATATCGTCTCTACTTCGGTCTAAATAAGTTACTTTGCTGCCCAAACAGCAAAACTCACATACTACTTTTGCTGTATCGTTTCCCAATATAATTCCCTCAGTATCATCTGATTACTTCAATTACGTTTCATTGCCCTTCTTTTACTTTTATTGACATTCAACTGGTGACTTTTTTTATCAAGACTCTATCCATTCTGCTCAACTGTTCTTCAAAAACCTTTACTGTCTCTGACAGAATTACAATATCATCAGCAACCCGCAAAATTCTCATTACTTCTTCCTTTCCACATATCTCCTCCCTCCAGTGGACACACAACTCTTTTGTGAGTACGTGTTTGGCTACCACAGGGCCCCAGCCTTTGCAGTATTACTTACTTTCTGCGCTGCAAGCTTTTACTTCCACTACCCCTTTCCCCCTCTGCCTCTCCATCAGATGGTTTTCTTTTGAGGCAGATCCTGCTTGGACCTGGTTTATGGTTTGGGACTCGAGTTTCCACTTCCGGCGTTTTCTACAACTTTTCATCAAATAAATACCTAGTCCCCGTTGTTGGATTTGACCTGCCACCGCTACGGACGCAGCGAACTGATGACCTCAGAAGTTAAGTCCCATAGTGCTCAGAGCCATTTTTTGACCTGCCACCAATTTTCAAAATTCCCCACAAGTGCGATGTGTATAGGTCAGGTTGCCCAGTGTGGTGTATGCTCCATCTTTTTGCCTTTTCATCTCTGCACCCTTCCCTTTACTAAGGTAATACCAACAAACTCCAGCACAGTAACCATTCCACCGAGGGTGGTGGGGGGCGGGGTTCGTCAGGTACCTGCATGGTGGTAGCACCGTTGGTGCCCGACCTGAAAACTCCCCATGTATGTTAGGGAGTATGTACCCATTGTGACTGGGTCACAGGGACTCTGAGCAACAGATTATTGGCGAGGCAGCCATTGCTGAGGCTGGGTGGCGCCCATGAGGAGAGCCCTTGTTCGGAGTGGGTGGCATCATGGCAGATGAGCCAGATCAGGTGGATGATCTCCCCAGCAGTCTCTATGGAAGGAAATTCTTCGTTTAATGCAAAGAGATACAACCCTAAAACGTTCCTTTCGCTGGTTGTGCCATGGGAGAAATGTGAGGCTAATTGAAAAGCAGAGAAATACTCCCTGCAATACCTGTTTTGCACAAGGACAGATGGGGATTTCTTTTTGCCCAGAAAGCCTGTATTCTTTGTGGAGTACATACAAGTTTGGGGAAATGGCAGCCATTTCTAAAACGAAAAGTGGGTCAGTTTCGATAAAAACAGGATCCCCTGCCCAGTCACAGGCGCTGCTCACTTGTAACAAATTGGGTGACATACTGGTGACTGTCACTCCCCATAACAGACCATAATAGTCTGAATATGAGCCAACAGCCTTGTCGCAGTGGTAACACCGGTTACCGTCAGATCACTACGGTAAACGCTGTCGAGCTGGGTTAGCACATGGAAGGTTGCCGAGCGCTGTTGGCAAGCGTGGTGCACTCAGCCCTTGTGAGGCAAACTGAGGAGCTACATGACTGAGAATTAGCGGCTCTGGTCACGAAAACTGACAACGGCAGGGAGAGTGGTTCCTGACCACATGCCCCTCCTTATCTGCATCCAGTGACGCCTCTGGGCTGTGAGGAAGACACGGCGGCCGGTCGGTACCGTTGGGCCTTGCAAGGCCTGTTTGGACAGAGCTTAGTTTAGTTAGTCTGTGGTCTAGGGGTAGCGTCTTGGATTCATAATCAAAATGTCTTCGGTCCCGGGTTCGATCCCCGCCACTGCCTAAATTTTGATAAATAATCAGCATTGGCGGCCGAAGACTTCCGGCATAAGAAGTCAGCCTCACTCTGCCAACGGCCTTGTCAAAGAGGGCGGAGGAGCGGATAGAGGTTCAGGGCATTCTCTTGTCCTAGGGGTGGGAAATTGCCCCTAAAGGCGGAAGAATCAGCAATGATCAACGACATGAGAATGCAGAAGGCAATGGAAACCACTGCATTAAAGACACGTAACGTGTACCCACAGGACATGTGGCCTGTAATTGAAGAATGTCATGATGATCTCTCCTGTGGAAAAAGATTCGGGAATAGTCCCCCATTCGGATCTCCTGGAGGGGACTGCCAATGGGGAGGTTACCATGAGAAAAAGATTGAATAATCAACGAAAGTATAACGTTCTACGAGTCGGGGCGCGGAATGTCAGAAGCTTGAACGTGGTAGGGAAACTAGAAAATCTGAAAAGGGAAATGCAAAGGCTCAATCTAGATATAGTAGGGGTCAGTGAAGTGAAGTGGAAGGAAGACAAGGATTTCTGGTCAGGTGAGTATCGGGTAATATCAACAGCAGCAGAAAATGGTATAACAGGTGTAGGATTCGTTATGAATAGGAAGGTAGGGCAGAGGGTGTGCTACTGTGAACAGTTCAGTGACTGGGTTGTTCTAATTAGAATCGACAGCAGACCAACACCGACAACGATAGTTCAGGTATACATGCCGACGTCGCAAGCTGAAGATGAACAGATAGAGAAAGTGTATGAGGATATTGAAAGGATAATGCAGTATGTAATGGGGGACGAAAATCTAATAGTCATGGGCAACTGGAATGCGGTTGTAGGGGAAGGAGTACAAGAAAAGGTTACAGGAGAATATGGGCTTGGGACAAGGAATGAAAGAGGAGAAAGACTAATTGAGTTCTGTAACAAGTTTCAACTAGTAATAGCGAATACCCTGTTCAAGAATCACAAGAGGAGGAGGTATACTTGGAAAAGGCCGGGAGATACGGGAAGATTTCAATTAGATTACATCATGGTCAGACAGAGATTCCGAAATCAGATACTGGATTGTAAGGCGTACCCAGGAGCAGATATAGACTCGGATCACAATATAGTAGTGATGAAGAGTAGGCTGAAGTTCAAGACATTAGTCAGGAAGAATCAATACGCAAAGAAGTGGGATACGGAAGTACTAAGGAATGACGAGATACGTGTGAAGTTTTCTATCGCTATAGATACAGCAATAAGGAGTAGCGCAGTAGGCAGTACAGTTGAAGAGGAATGGACATCTCTAAAAAGGGCCATCACAGAAGTTGGGAAGGAAAACATAGGTACAAAGAAGGCAGCTGCGAAGAAACCGTGGGTAACAGAAGAAATACTTCAGTTGATTGATGAAAGGAGGAAGTACAAACATGTTCCGGGAAAATCAGGAATACAGGAATACAAGTCGCTGAGGAATGAAATACACTCCTGGAAATTGAAATAAGAACACCGTGAATTCATTGTCCCAGGAAGGGGAAACTTTATTGACACATTCCTGGGGTCAGATACATCACATGATCACACTGACAGAACCACAGGCACATAGACACAGGCAACAGAGCATGCACAATGTCGGCACTAGTACAGTGTATATCCACCTTTCGCAGCAATGCAGGCTGCTATTCTCCCATGGAGACGATCGTAGAGATGCTGGATGTAGTCCTGTGGAACGGCTTGCCATGCCATTTCCACCTGGCGCCTCAGTTGGACCAGCGTTCGTGCTGGACGTGCAGACCGCGTGAGACGACGCTTCATCCAGTCCCAAACATGCTCAATGGGGGACAGATCCGAAGATCTTGCTGGCCAGGGTAGTTGACTTACACCTTCTAGAGCACGTTGGGTGGCACGGGATACATGCGGGCGTGCATTGTCCTGTTGGAACAGCAAGTTCCCTTGCCGGTCTAGGAATGGTAGAACGATGGGTTCGATGACGGTTTGGATGTACCGTGCACTATTCAGTGTCCCCTCGACGATCACCAGTGGTGTACGGCCAGTGTAGGAGATCGCTCCCCACACCATGATGCCGGGTGTTGGCCCTGTGTGCCTCGGTCGTATGCAGTCCTGATTGTGGCGCTCACCTGCACGGCGCCAAACACGCATACGACCATCATTGGCACCAAGGCAGAAGCGACTCTCGTCGCTGAAGACGACACGTCTCCATTCGTCCCTCCATTCACGCCTGTCGCGACACCACTGGAGGCGGGCTGCACGATGTTGGGGCGTGAGCGGAAGACGGCCTAACGGTGTGCGGGACTGTAGCCCAGCTTCATGGAGACGGTTGCGAATGATCCTCGCCGATACCCCAGGAGCAACAGTGTCCCTAATTTGCTGGGAAGTGGCGGTGCGGTCCCCTACGGCACTGCGTAGGATCCTACGGTCTTGGCGTGCATCCGTGCGTCGCTGCGGTCCGGTCCCAGGTCGACGGGCACGTGCACCTTCCGCCGACCACTGGCGACAACATCGATGTACTGTGGAGACCTCACGCCCCACGTGTTGAGCAATTCGGCGGTACGTCCACCCGGCCTCCCGCATGCCCACTATACGCCCTCGCTCAAAGTCCGTCAACTGCACATACGGTTCGCGTCCATGCTGTCGCGGCATGCTACCAGTGTTAAAGACTGCGATGGAGCTCCGTATGCCACGGCAAACTGGCTGACACTGACGGCGGCGGTGCACAAATGCTGCGCAGCTAGCGCCATTCGACGGCCAACACCGCGGTTCCTGGTGTGTCCGCTGTGCCGTGCGTGTGATCATTGCGTGTACAGCCCTCTCGCAGTGTCCGGAGCAAGTATGGTGGGTCTGACACACCGGTGTCAATGTGTTCTTTTTTCCATTTCCAGGAGTGTAAATAGGAAGTGCAGGGAAGCTAAGACGAAATGGCTGCAGGAAAAATGTGAAGACATCGAAAAAGATATGATTGTCGGAAGGGCAGACTCAGCATACAGGAAAGTCAAAACAACCTTTGGTGACATTAAAAGCAACGGTGGTAACATTAAGAGTGCAACGGGAATTCCACTGTTAAATGCAGAGGAGAGAGCAGATAGGTGGGAAGAATACATTGAAAGCCTCTATGAGGGTGAAGATTTGTCTGATGTGATAGAAGAAGAAACAGGAGTCGATTTAGAAGAGATAGGGGATCCAGTGTTAGAATCGGAATTTAAAAGAGCTTTGGAGGACTTACGGTCAAATAAGGCAGAAGGGATAGATAACATTCCATCAGAATTTCTAAAATCAAAAACGACTATTCACATTGGTGCGTAGAATATATGAGTCTGGCGATATACCATCTGACTTTCGGAAAAGCATCATCCACACAATTCCGAAGACGGCAAGAGCTGACAAGCGCGAGAATTATCGCACAATCAGCTTAACAGCTCATGCATCGAAGCTGCTTACAAGAATAATATACAGAAGAATGGAAAAGAAAATTGAGAATGCGCTAGGTGACGATCAGTTTGGCTTTAGGAAAAGTAATGAGACGAGAGAGGCAATTCTGACGTTACGGCTAATAATGGAAGCAAGGCTAAAGAAAAATCAAGACACTTTCATAGGATTTGTCGACCTGGAACAAGCGTTCGACAATATAAAATGGTGCAAGCTGTTCGAGATTCTGAAAAAAGTAGGGCTAAGCTATAGGGAGAGACGGGTCATATACAATATGTACAACAACCAAGAGAGAATAATAAGAGTGGACGATCAAGAACGAAGTGCTCGTATTAAGAAGGGTGTAAGACAAGGCTGCAGCCTTTCGCTCCTACTCTTCAATATGTACTTCTAGGAAGCAATAATGGAAATAAAAGAAAGGTTCAGGAGTGGAATTAAAACACAAGGTGAAAGTATATCAACGATACGATTCGCTGATGACATTGCTATCCTGAGTGAAAGTGAAGAAGAATTAAATGATCTGCTGAACGGAATGAACAGTCTAATGAGTACACAGTATGGTTTGAGAGTAAATCGGAGAAAGACGTAGGTAATGAGAAGTAGTAGAAATGAGAACAGCGAGAAACTTAACATCACGATTGATGGTCACGAAGTCAATGAAGTTAAGGAATTCTGCTACCTAGGCAGTAAAATAACCAATGACGGGCGGAGCAAGGAGGACATCAAAAGCAGACTCACTATGGCAAAAAAGGCATTTCTGGCCAAGAGAAGTCTACTAATATCAAATACCGGCCTTAATTTGAGGAAGAAATTTCTGAGGATGTACGTCTGGAGTATAGCATTACATGGTAGTGAAACATGGACTGTGGGAAAACCGGAACAGAAGAGAGTCGAAGCATTTGAGATGTGGTGCTATAGACGAATGTTGAAAATTAGGTGGACTGATAAGGTAAGGAATGAGGAGATTCTATGCAGAATCGGAGAGGAAAGTAATATGTGGAAAACACTGATAAGGAGAAGGGACAGGATGATAGGACATCTGCTAAGACATGAGGGAATGATTTCCGTGGTACTAGAGGGAGCTGTAGAGGGCAAAAACTGTAGAGGAAGACAGAGATTGGAATACGTCAAGCAAATAATTGAGGACTCAGGTTGGAAGTACTACTCTGAGATGAAGAGGTTAGCACAGGAAAGGAATTCGTGGTGGGCTGCATCAAACCAGTCAGTAGACTGATGACAAAAAAAAAGTCTGAATACGGTTCGTGACATCAGTTTTCCCTGGCCTGCTCATGCAATCTGATGATGAGATATACGCCAACTTGGACTGATAGGGTGTACACTTTATCCATCATGTCCACAGGGAGCCTAAGGACAATATGGTTGCTACCAGTGCCTTCATCTCGCCACTTCAGGACAATTCACTGCCTGAAAAGGTCAAGATGATCCACACCGATGTGATATGAAACTGTATGTTCCCCCTCACCCCCATGTGGTGCTTCATGTTTTTGAAATTCAGGTACATGTCTTCAGTTTGCAATACTCGCCCCATCTACAGAGATTGTGGGTGACCACTGCATGCGAACATACTTTGAGCACCTCCCCCCATCTGTGTTGACTGTGGAAAGCACCATTCTCCCTGCTCGCGAGATTGCACCATTTCCCTGAAAGAGACGAAAATACAAGAATTTAAAACTCTGGACAAAGTAACTTATCAAGGGGCCAAGAAGAAGTATAAGCGGCAGCACCCAGCATGTCTAACAGTGTCGTACATTACAGTTACGACGATGTCGCCCCCTTTGGAGACGATACTCCTGCCTGATACACATCCTATGGTGAGCTCTCAGGGCTGCTTGATCCTACCTGAACTCCTGACGGTTGGGGGCTCTCTTCTTGCTGCTTCCCCCAAACCTACTTTGGCATAATTGGCTTCCCTACCACCAGGGACATTGGTCCCCACCACCCAACTGGAGACAAATCACCTTCCTCTGGCTTCTCTCACCAGAAAGGGGTCCCTCAAGACACTTCCTTTCAAGACTTTGTCGGTTTACAACCGGACACCAGCCAGTAGCTGAAGGAGCCACAAGCTGGTCGTCGCAGGACTTCATGATCATCATCTTTACCTGAAACTGATTCAGAGAATCCTTCTCAATCATCCAAATCATCTAATCTGAGGAAAGATAAGAAGTAGTCATCCAAGAAGAAGATTACGCTGGCTCCCATGCCACCAGATCCTGCCTGTTTCATTCCTGTGGTTGAGGCAGAGATTCCAGCGGCCCCTGAAGCCCCAGGTCACAACACACAATGGAACCCAGAACCTATGTGTATTGATGGCATAACGCCTCACTAGTAACAGGTGGACCTAGGGCATAACTTGCCTCCTCGGTTTGTTCAAGGCCTCACAGTACGAGTACCCAAAAAATACCGGAATTATTTTTTTAAAGCTATACATTTACAAATTGTTTATAAAACAATCTTATGCCCTTCAAAATACTCTCCATTGTAACTAATACATTTGTCCCGCCAGTGCTTCCCCTGTTCGAAACATTTTTTGTACTCATCTTTAGAAATGACTGGCAGCTCTTGCCTCGCTTTTTTCTTGTCTTCTTCAATGTTGTCAAATCTGTGTCCTTTCATGCCCATTCTAATGCACAGAAATAAAAAAAAAGTCGCTCGGAGTCAGGTCAGGTGACGTAAGGTGTATAGGGCAGTGGAGCCATGCCATTTTTAGCCAAAAGCTCTCTAATAGACATGGCTGTGTGTGTGCAGGTGGATTGTTGTGGTAGAAGAACCAGTCTCGTTTCTGCCACAATTCAGGTCTTTTTTGACGAACACTGTTGCACAATCTTCTTAAAACTTCCAAATAAAAGGTTTTATTGATGGGGTGGCATCAAAAAAGCAAATCAGCATTTTTTTGATGATTTATTTGACTTGACGACATATTGTTGGACAGGATGACGATGACGTCTTCCATTGGCTTGAATGTTGTTTTGTTTTTGCGTCGTAACCATAGCACCATGACTCATCACCAGTAACGACCTTCGATAGAAAATCTCGTTCAGTTTCAAGCTGTTGCTTCAAAGCACGACATGTTTCAACTCGATGTTCCTTTTGATTGTCAGTCAGAACCTGAGGAACAAATTTGGCAACAAGCATTTCATTCACAAATCTTCCGCTGAACCGAGCTTCAAGACAACCCGCTAATCTCTAAAAGTTGATCAAGTGTTGTTGACGATCTCTGAGCACAAGCTCTCGAATTTTTTCAATATTTTCCTCGATTGGGGCAGTTGATGGACGTCCAGAACGAGGTTTGTCATCAATCGACATGTCGCCATTTAAAAATCGAGCAAACGGCCCGTACACTTGAGTTATTGCCATATTAGTAAGCTGTTTTCAACATTAAGAGTTTCAGCAGCATTTTTACCGAGTAGAAAACAAAATTTCACAGCTGCACGTTGTTTACTTAAACTTGCCATCATGAAAAACGAAACAAAAACAAAACAGCGCTAGCAAAAGCACTGCAGATGAACAGAACAATCCAGGTCGACAACACAGGTGGCACTGAACTGGCAATGGGATGCGCTGTACACGCCTGGCGGCAGGAATGCGTTCTACACAAGCTCCGCCGACGTCAAAGTTATTCCGTTTTTCTTTGGGTACCCCATCGTACATCATAACATTATTCTCCAGCGGAAATCTAGCGGTTTTTTCCAGCACCTGGCTGAGCTATGTCACCTTTTAAGCATTTCCTCTGCCTTCTGCACTGTCCTTCAGGAGACTTGCTTTCCAGCAATGTGGACCCAAGCCCTTTGTGGGTACCGGGGATATTATACTGAAGCGTCAAAGAAAACGTTATAGGCATGCATATTCAAATAAGGAGACATGTAAACTGGCAGAATAAGGCGCTGCGGTCGGCAATCGCTTATATGATACAACAAGCGCCTGGCGCAGTTGTTAGATCGGTTACTGCTGCTACAATGGCAGGTAATAAAGATTTAAGTGAGTCTGAACGTGATATTATAGTCGGCGCACCAGTGATAGGACACAGCATCTCCGAGGTAGCGATGAAGTGAGGAGTTTCCAATACGACCATTTCACGAGGTTACCGTGAATATCAGGAATCCAGTAATACATCATATCTCTGACATTGCTGAGACTGGGAAAAGATCCAGCAAGAAAGGGACCAACGACGACTAAATAGAATCGTCCAACGTGACTGAAATGCAACCGCAAATTGCTACAGATTTCAATGCTGAGCCATCAACAAGTGTCAGTGTGTGAAACATTCAATGAAAAATCACCGATATGGGTTTTCGGAGCTGATTACTGCACGGCACATAGCTTTATGCCTCGCCTGGGCCCATCAACACCGACATTGGATTTTTGATGACTGAAACCATGTTGCCTGGTCGGACGAGTCTCGCTTCAAATTGTATCGAGCACAAGTCTCGTTTCAAATTCTATCGATCAGATGGATGTGTACAGGTATGGAGACAACCTCATGAATCCATGGACCCTGCATCCTGTCTGATCACCTGCATCCATTCATGCTCATTGTACATTCCGACGGACTTGGGCAATTCCATTAGGACATCCGACACCCCTCACGTCCAGAATTGCTACAGACGCCTCCACGAACCTCTTCTGAGTTCAAACGCTTCCGCTGGCCACCAAACTCCCCAGACATGAACATTATTGAGATTATCTGGGATGCCTTGCAACGTGCTGTTCAGAAGAGATTTCCACCCCCTCGTACTCTTACGCATTTATAGACAGAATTACAAAATTCGCGGTGTCATTTTCCTCCAGCACTACTTCAGACAATAGTCGAGTCCATGCCACGTCGTGTTGCGGCACTTCTGGGTGCTCGTGCGGCTTCCGCATGATATTAGACAGGTGTACCAGTTTCTTTGACTCTTCAGTGTATAAGAATCATGCTACCTATGAGAACGTGTCGGACAGTGTTTGCACATATGTTCTAAACACTCTATATAGCGAACATGTGCCTCTTAAGACACCTTTGGAGGCTGTGGCTCACGGGTAAAGGCAGTTCAGGATATTACCTTCCGTAATGTTTACCTCCCTGCTGTTGGTGAAGTGTCTCAGAACAAATTGTTTGCATTGGTTTTCAGCTGGTCCAAACTTCGTAATCACGGGTGATTTCAATGCCCTTAAACGTTTTTGGGTGGAATAACCTAGAAAACTTACTGACACAACTTGACCTTTGCCTCTTGAATACTGGTGCCCCCACACACTTCAGTGTGGCACACAGAACTTTATCAGCTATTGAACTTTCCACTTGCAGCCCTTGTCTTCTCCCAACCAAGCACTGGAGGGTCCATGATAATCTGTGTGGTAGTGACCACTTCCCAAGCTTAGTGTCCTTCCCTCAGCGTCACTCTCCTGGATACCTGGCCTCAACAGTGTTGACTGGAGTACTTTCGCCTCTGCTGTCACCCTTGGCTCCCTGAAGCCTGGAGATACCGGTGAGGTAGTCCAGAATAGAACTACAGACATTCTTTTGGCAGCTGATTTAGCAATCCCTTGTTACTTGGGCCTGAGCCAACAGAAGGTAGTATCTTGGTGGTCATAAGAAATCGCAAAGGCCATTGAAGACAGTAGGTGGGCTCTCCAAGACCATAAACATCGCACTTTGATGTGCACATCATTGCCTTTAAGTGGTTCCATGCTTGTGTCCACCACCTAATAAAACGACAGGAGCAAAAATGCTGGGAACGTTACATTTAAACCATCAGATCACATACCTCTCCTTCATAGGTTTGGGCAAAAATCAGATGTCTCTATCGATACCAGAGACCTGCAGGTGTATGTGGTATTATCTTGGTTGGTGTTCTCTGCCCTGATCCAGCCGCCATTGTCGAACATTTTGCTCTACATAATCTGAAGCCTCTTCCTCTGAGAATTATCAACTTGCCTTTCATTTGCTAAAACAGCAGGTGGAGTGAAAGGAATTACCTTTTATTACCCACCGCCTGGAGCCATACAATGCTCCATTCAGCGGGTGGGAATTCGCCAGTGTTATAGCCCACTGCAATGATACAGCTCCAGGGGCGGACCACATCCACAACCAAATGATCAAGAACCTATCAGTGGACTGTCAGCGTCATATCCTTGCTATCTTTAACTGCATCTGGAGGGAGGTCGAGTTCCTATTGCAATGGCGACAAAGCATCATCGTCGCAGTAGTGAAGTAGAGATAGATAGTTATCATCCAGTTAGTCTCAGCAATATTCTCTGTAAGCCAGTGGATATGTTGGCTCCTTGGGTCTCAGGCTCTTCTGGCTCCATCCCAGCGTGGCTTCCACAACTGACGATCTGGTTTACCTGGAGTCTGCCATTCTAACAGATTTTGCCCAATGTTAACACCTTATAGTCGTCTTCTTCGACCTACACGAACTTCTTGTCGCACCTTACTTTCCACGTTCGAGTTAGTGCATCTCACAGTACCTCCTTATCTTAGAGAAAGGAGTCCCACAGAGCTCTTATTGGGTGTCCCACTCTTTCGAGTAGCTATCAATAGTCTAGCAGCAGCTGTCGGGTCCTCAGTACTACTCTGCTTGTATGTTGCCGACTTTTGCCTCTAATTTTGCTCCTCTTGTGTATTGCTGAACGTCGACTTCAAGGCACCACACGAAAGACGCAGCTTGGGCCTCAAAGGTGGCTTTCGGTTGTCAGTCGCCAAGGATCGCGTCATGCACTTACGTCGATGTCGTACCTTCCACCCACAATCAGAACTTTATCTCGGTGACGAACTACTCAGTGTGATGGAGACATCGCTTTTTAGACTGGTCTTAAATGCTCAGTTGACATGGATTCCTCATCTTCGCCACCTTAATACACTTCGCTGCCTGAGTAACACCAGCTGGGGTGCAAATCACACTACCCTTCTGCAGCTCTAAAAATCTCTGATACAATGTAGTCTTGATTATAGGAGTGTAGCATACTGATCGGCACCGCCGTCAGCATTGCGGGTACTGGATCTGATACTCCATAGCGAGGTTCGACTTTCGACAGACACGTTTCGAGCTAGGCCTGTGAATAGCTTACTCGTGGAGACTGAGGTCATTCGATTGCGGATCAGGCGCCAACAACAGCTTGTCAGGTCCCTTAAGCATCCAAACTACCGTCTTCTCTTTCCAAACATGAAAATCCATCTCCCGCAATGGCGGCACGGATCAGGAATTGCGATCGCAATCCGCATCCAGTCCCTCCTCTCTGAACTCCAGTTGTTCCCTGTACTACCTTTCTTTGGGGCCCACTAACGTACTCTTCCATGGTGCATCCCTCGGCCACAGCTTCGCCTTGACCTATCACAAGGTCCTCTACCACCAATTTTTCTCAATCCTTGGTGCATCCCGGTGTTCAGAAGTAGCATATACTGATGGCTCGATGGTTGCTGATCACGTAGGCTTTTCTTATCCTCAAGCAGGACATACTGAACTGCGCTCCTTGCTGAATGGTTGTAGTGTTTTCACTGCAGATTCGGTAGGCATCTCTCGTGCTCTTCCAGTTCCTATATCGGTGTGTCCTTTCTCATCTGCAGCGACTCCTTCAGCAGTTTGCAAGCTCTCGACCAGTGTTACCCTCATCATCCCTTGGTCATGGCTATCCACGATTCCTTGCATGCCCTTTAACAATGTGGATGCTCGGTGACCTTTGTCTGGACCCTGAGCCACATTGGGAGCCAGGTAATTAACTCGCTGATAGCTTGGCCAAACTGGCTAATAGTAAGCCAGCTCTTGACATCGGAAATTCCAGAAACAGACCTCTGATCGGTATTACATTGTCAAGTTTTAGCGATTTGGAATACGGAATGGCTCACGCTGGCTTCACCAAACTAACTATCCATGATAAAGGAGACTACAAATCCGTGGAGAACCTACATGCAGGCCTCTCGCAAGGACTCTACCATTCTTTGCCAGATCCGCATCAGCCATACTTGGCTGTCTCATGATCATCTTCTCCGTCACAAGGAACCACCCCACTGTCATTGTGGTTCCCGTTTGACGGTGGTCCACATTTTGCTGGACTTTTGTAACCCAGCCGCCCTGCAATGGACTCTTAACCTCCCTGACTCGCTACCCCTCGTGTTAACAGTCGCTGCCCTCAGCAGCCGACTTACTTTTACGCCTTATTCACGAAATGGGCTTTTATCACTACCTTTAAAGGAGGGTCACTTAACCTTATTGGCCCGTCGAGGGGTTTTCAGAACACTCTGTTGGCACCTCTGCCCAGACAGGGCTGCGGGTGTCTGGGCTGGTGGTCAATCCTGGCTCTCACCCCACCTGCTCTTTTACTCTTCCTCCCCTCCCCCGTCTCACATGGTTTGTTTGACTTGTTTGTTTTATGTCTATCTATGCTTCTCTTGCCCGGTCCATGTTGTTAGTGTTTCCTAGGCAGTTTCAAGGTGGAATATCTATGATAAGTGGCGGAGGGTGGGGGATGTATGTCCCCTCATTGAATTCTGCTTTTGGGGGCTTCCGGTTGCTCCCTAGATGGAGCAACGCGCATACCGTCCTTCCTATATCCCCCTTTATTCTTTTTTCCCCTTATCTAGCCTTCGTTGACCTTTGGTAGACATTGGGGTTTCTTCTCCTAGGTTTTGCGCATTAGGCCATTTCTGACATATAGTCAAGTAGGCCTATCTGTTCGAGGAAAAAGGGCCTGATGACCTAGTGGTTTGGTCCCTTTAATTATCCAATCAACCAACCACCTGTCTCCATGAGGTCCTTTACTGTTTTTTCGGTGTACAGACTGAATAACATCAGGGATACGCTACAACCGTGTTTCATCCCTTCTCAATCACTGCCTCCCTTTAACTATTGATCCACCAGTTAGAGAGTAGTGCAAAATAGTATGGAGGCGAACTATTCATGCAATATTTATGCATTTCATCGCCCCACGTTTTCCATTTCAAATCTTACAAGGATTTTCATAGCTATTGAAAATTAACGATCACAAAATTTCGGGACTATCTGTATGGCGCTTGGTATCTGAATGGGTTACGAGAAAATATTTTATACTTTTTAGTCCTATTTAAAAACGTGTTATGTTATAAATTTACTTTTATATACACAATTATTTTCAGCGTTAGATCGTCAAAATGACGAGCTGGTTGGAGGGAACTGCCCATTATGTTTCAGACATCCTCTATTGGGGAGAAATTCGGCCACCTTGCTGGCGAAGGTACGGTTTGCCAATCAGGAAGACAAGCAGAAGAAATTTTCGCCGTGTGCAAGCGCGCGTTATCTTGCTGAAATGTAGGTCCATGATGGCTCGGTATGAAGGGCAACAAAACGGGGCGCAGAATATGGTCGACCTACGCCTGTGCTGTAAGGGTGCCGCACACGGCAACCAAAGGGGTTCTGCCGTGAAACGAAGTGGCACTCGAGACCACCATCAGTTCTGGCTGTCGGGACGTATGGGGGGCACAGGCAGGCTGACGTCTCCATACACGTCTTCGGTCGTCACCGGGGCTCAGTTCGAAGAGGGACTCATCACTGAAGACAATTCTACCACAGTCAATGAGATTCCCGGCTGACTGCTTGCATAAGGATCAGAGCTGGATCAAAGCGATATTGACTTGCTCGGTTTGTGAAGCTCTTTCTCTTGAATAAGTCATCGAATTTTGTGATACTGTAACCATTTGTTTATCTGCACATGTACATCACATCTACCGATTTCCGTTCCATTCAGGTAATTCATTTGTGGTGCGTCGTATCTTTTTCTTCTTAGAGTTTACTTCAAACAGATGTGAATATGACCACCAAAGACGGAAATCGATAGCCTGCAGGAAAAACAAATCGTGACCACAATCTACAGCTCGTGGTCCAGTGGTTACCTTTGCTGCCTTTGGATCCTGGAGTCCCGGGCTCTTTCCCGGCTGAATCGACGATTTTCATGGCGTCTTCCTTGACACGCACTTCTCTGAAGTCGAGTCAAAAAGGAAGCGTTGCACGCGGTGGTAGAACAAACCCAGACGGGGATCCCCCAGCCGTACGATCATTTCGTTTTGAATTTTGTCAGCATTGGCTGCAATAGAGATAACCTCCTAGATGACTGTTTTTATTCGCGACTATACAGCAGTCGGTGAAAATTTTTCTATAGTGACGAGAGCAGTCTGCTTCCTTAGTGTGATGTGATAACTGAGCCGTGCCGGCTCGTATCGATTGATCGATCGGGCCGGCATGGTGTGATATTGGGGCTGGGCCGTTTGACGTGGCTTTCGGCCGCGACGGGCGTGGGGGGGCTAGAGAGGGACAGCCGGAGAGCCGCGCGGCGCGGGAGAATCGGAGGCAAGCGTGGTTGAACAGGCCGGCGCACGACGCAGAGGTTGTGGTGTGTTTGACACGTTAGCAACACCGAACCTGGCTTGTAGTGTGGGAACTGGACTCGGCCACATTACCCGAATCGAGTCGGGCGACCCTGATTTGGATCTGTAAGGAATTTCATACAAGATTTGGTCTATCTGGATTTTGTGATGTGATACAGTCCGAGCAAGCGAGGCGTATTAATTGGTACTATTGTGACGGACGGCATAAGCCAGTATGGTGAAACTGTAATATTTTTTTCTGGTACACTGAACTCACAAATATCTCATTTGCAGTCTCTGTATCTTTATAAGTCTGCGCCTAATAAGATTACCATATTCCTGTACATAGCCATGAGGATAAATGTATAGACACTTTTGTAAGTATAAGAGATATGTGAGAATAAGAGTAACATACCAATACCAAAGGAACTTCAGATTGTCAACTGTAAAGAGCATCCGGAATCAAGTTAAGTAATTTTATGTTGTTATTATTTTAATAAATGTGTGTGAAAATTAATCAAGTTCTGTTTAAAGTTGGTCACCGTCAATCTGATACTCTAAGCGTGCAAGTGGCATTTCTATCGTCTGACCTAACAGCAGAAGATAAACACGCCACGATAAGACCACGAGACATATTGCTGACACTCGCCTACTTCGTTAGAGCGACAAGTCAAATAATCTGATGGTGTGTGTACCGAAGGTCTTACAGTACGCACACCACAAGTAGGTTCAAAGCACAGGTTTAACATTGAATCTGTACGTTCTGTGTTATCTAATTGCATTACTTGTTCACTTGTAAACTGTGAAATGGTAGTCTTACTTGACTGTTTAAGTTTATCAGTATCCTGTTAAGTGGTAATTTAAATGAGCTCCCCAGTTTCAGTGAGCATATGTTAACCTACTACTGTAGTTTAAATTTCTAAGTTGACTTGGTATTATGCTATTCGCCCTCGTCCTTTAAGGTTATGTCAAGGGCATTAGTTACTGATTCACCTTGACTATTTTATTTCAATGTTCGTGAAATAGGCTATCATTTTATACAGCGTAGTTATTTTACGTTTGAGGAATTAATGTCTGCCGTTTTCTCGCCCCCCCCCCCTCCCCTTTTCTCTGAAATTGTATAGTAGCACGAGCTCTAAGGCCTTTTTTTCAGTGTGTCATAGTGTACTGTGTGCGGCACCCTGTCCAGCTCGCCCGCTTGCTGTGGGTTCTGGTTCTAGCCGCCTCTGGTCTGGGTCCAGTGCCCCCCCCCCCCCCCCCCCCCTTACTGATACTTGAATTAGCCCGTGCCTATGTGACGTCACCTGTTTTGAAAATGTTGTTTTTTATTTTGTGTTAAAAAATTTTTGTGTTATCCATTATTGGTTAAAGTTTATCTCATTATTGTAGTCTCCTTTTGGGAGCTTTACTGTGTACAGAATTTAATTAACTTGCGAGTCACTTAATGCTTGTTTAAAGATTAATGTTGTTGTTTGAATAGGGCGGTTGCGCGTGCGTGTAAGGATTTTTTGCTAACTTATCACAAAAATTTTGAAGATAAACTTTTATTTTGCCAAAGAAAAGTTTAATAAAAGTGTTGTTGTTCTAAACTGTGAATGTTGCTTATGTGGCCCGGCCCTCCCGCTCAACAGCAATTGACTGATTAGGGTGAACTGACCACCACAATAACAAACCAGGTTAGAATTGGAAGGAAAATCAGCATCGGCCGTATTTTGTTGTTTTATTGTCAGCAAAATCGATTTTCAGTCACTTAGTGACCATCCTCAGTGCTGTATTAGACAATTAAAGTTGGTAGGCACTGGTATCAAGCTATAACCACAAGCTTAGAGCGATCACATAAATTCAGTTTATGTGGTCGCTCTAAGCTTGTGGTTATAGCTTGATATCAGTGCCTACCAATTTTAATTGTATGTTACAGCACTGAGGATGGTCACTAAGTGACTGAAAATCGATTTTGCTGACAATAAAACAACAAAACACGGCCAGTGCTGATTTTCCTTCCAGTTCTATTCACTATTTGGTCGTTGTGCACTCCATGGAGTCGCCAATCAACAAGCCAGGTTGATAGTACTCTCAAATGGCTAAAAGGATATGCTTAAGAACACTGATACTTGCAAGTAAGACGTGCAGTTGAAAAAATTTAAATAAACAGTAACATGAGTATGTGTTTCGAAAAATTTAGTATTCCACTAAAAAAAAAAAAACACTTGAAAGATGTCACTCGTAAGTAACAACACACTTGTCATCAAAACTAAACTTTCGGACGGTCTTCGATAACTGCAGTGAGAACAGTGCAAATGAGTGAGGAGGAAATGAACAGCGAATAGCAGATTTTCAGACACTCCAGTAATTTCACTGTGAACCACGTTCACTGGTCCCAGGGGCGCCCAGCGGGTAAACAGCTTACGGTGACAAAGGGTACACTCGACGGAGAGCCTCCAAAGCGCACCCCCGCCACCGCCCACCCTTCACCATTCCGCAAGCGCCTCCTTTTCCTCCTGGCGCCTCATTACGTCTCCGTAACGGAGACGTGAATATCGGCCCACGGCGACGTCATTAAATTTCACGCGGAATACGAGACGCCCGTGTCTGTGGCGCTCCGTTAATGCGGCGAGCGCTAAGACGCACAAGGCGCTCACCTCACTCATCAAAATACGGCGGAGACGCAGCTATATATCCGGAGCGTTAGCGAGGCCGCAGCCGTAACAAACTTTCTCAGATAAATAAGATAGTGGTACATTTTACGTCTGACGCGTAGTTAAAAAATTTAATTATCACAACGAGAAAAATGAAATAGGTTAATTTTTTGTTTTCTCGTCAATTTTGTTTTCAGTCGTTCGTTAGTTCCTTCAAAACCCATTGAGGTAGGTTCCGCATTTTCAACTAAATGAAAGGCAGTTCTTTTTGCCATACGTGTTTCGCTAATTTTATTTACGATGCATCTTCAGTGGCCTGTAATACATGATGCGAGCAATACGAGACTGGAATAGAAGGGAGAACCGATAGAGGAACTCAAAGTACCCTCCGCCACACACCATCAGGTGGCTTGCAGAGTATGGGTGTAGATGTAGACGTAGATGTAGATTTATTTGATGACGTATTGAGGTATATATATACAGGGTGAGTCACCTAACGTTACCGCTGGATATATTTCGTAAACCACATCAAATACTGATGAACCGATTCCACAGAACGAACGTGAGGAGAGGGGCTGGTGTAATTGTTTAATACAAACCATACAAAAATGCACGGAACTATGTTTTTTAACACAAACCTACGTTTTTTTAAATGGAACCCCGTTAGTTTTGTTAGCGCATCTGAACATACAAACAAATATGTAATCAGTGCCGTTTGTTGCATTGTAAAATGTTAATCACATCCGGAGATATTGTAACCTAAAGTTGACGCTTGAAACCTCCGACGTTCAGTTGCGTGCTGTAACAAACACGGGCCACGGTCGGCGGGCAGCATCTGCAGGGACATGTTTACGATGACGACCGTGTTTACGAGTGTGGCTGTAGTGCACTGTTATGGTTTGGTCTAGCTGTCGCAGGGTCCGCATGGAGCGCTTGCTGCTATTGTTATTCTGCATTGGTCTCCGCACGCAGACCAACTGTAGTACACCGTGTTACCAGACGTCTGTGATAGTGTAGTGTTGTAGGAACTGTGACCATGGTGTATTCGGACTCTGACAAGGCGGAGATGATACTCATCTATGGCGAGTGTCGACGAAATGCAGCTGAAGCCTGCAGGATGTATGCAGAACGGTACCCGGACAGAGAGTATCCAACGTGCCGCACATTGCAAAACACCTACCGCCAACTGTATGCAACAGGTATAGTCGTAGCACGCAAACGGATCCGTAACAGGCCCGTCACAGGAGAAGCGGTAACAGTTGGTGTGTTAGCTGCTGTTGCCATGAACCCACACATGAGTACACGGGACACTGCGAGAGCCAGTGGACTGAGGCAAAGTAGTATCATGCGCATACTGCATCGTCACCGCTTTCACCCGTTTCATGTGTCGCTACATCAGCAATTACATGGTGATGACTTTAATAAAATGGTTCAAATGGCTCTGAGCACTATGGGACTTACCAGCTGTGGTCATCAGTCCCCTAGAACTTAGAACTACTTAAACCTAACTAACCTAAGGACATCACACACATCCATGCCCGAGGCAGGATTCGAACCTGCGACCGTAGCAGTCGCGCGGTTCCGGACTGCGCGCCTAGAACCGCGAGACCACCGCGGCCGGCGATGACTTTAATCCTCGAGTGCAATTCTGTCAATGGGCATTAACAGAGAATGCATTGCAGTTCTACCTGTTTACCGATGAAGCGGGTTTCACAAACCACGGGGCAGTGAATCTACGGAACATGCATTACTGGTCCGTGGACAATCCTCGCTGGCTCAGACAGGTAGAGGGACAGCGGCCGTGGACTGTAAATGTATGGTGCGGAATCATTGGCGACCTCCTCATTGATCCTCACTTCCTTGCAGGGGCCCAAACAGCTGCAACATACACTCCTGGAAATTGAAATAAGAACACCATGAATTCATTGTCCCAGGAAGGGGAAACTTTATTGACACATTCCTGGGGTCAGATACATCACATGATCACACTGACAGAACCACAGGCACATAGACACAGGCAACAGAGCATGCACAATGTCGGCACTAGTACAATGTATATCCACCTTTCGCAGCAATGCAGGCTGCTATTCTCCCATGGAGACGATCGTAGAGATGCTGGATGTAGTCCTGTGGAACGGCTTGCCATGCCATTTCCACCTGGCGCCTCAGTTGGACCAGCGTTCGTGCTGGACGTGCAGACCACGTGAGACGACGCTTCATCCAGTCCCAAACATGCTCAATGGGGGACAGATCCGGAGATCTTGCTGACCAGGGTAGTTGACTTACACCTTCTAGAGCACGTTGGGTGGCACGGGATACATGCGGACGTGCATTGTCCTGTTGGAACAGCAAGTTCCCTTGCCGGTCTAGGAATGGTAGAACGATGGGTTCGATGACGGTTTGGATGTACCGTGCACTATTCAGCGTCCCCTCGACGATCACCAGTGGTGTACGGCCAGTGTAGGAGATCGCTCCCCACACCATGATGCCGGATGTTGGCCCTGTGTGCCTCGGTCGTATGCAGTCCTGATTGTGGCGCTCACCTGCACGGCGCCAAACACGCATACGACCATCATTGGCACCAAGGCAGAAGCGGCTCTCATCGCTGAAGACGACACGTCTCCATTCGTCCCTCCATTCACGCCTGTCGCGACACCACTGGAGGCGGGCTGCACGATGTTGGGGCGTGAGCGGAAGACGGCCTAACAGTGTGCGGGACCGTAGCCCAGCTTCATGGAGACGGTTGCGAATGGTCCTCGCCGATACCCCAGGAGCAACAGTGTCCCTAATTTGCTGGGAAGTGGCGGTGCGGTCCCCTACGGCACTGCGCAGGATCCTACGGTCTTGGCGTGCATCCGTGCGTCGCTGCGGTCCGGTCCCGGGTCGACGGGCACGTGCACCTTCCGCCGACCACTGGCGACAACATCGATGTACTGTGGAGACCTCACGCCCCACGTGTTGAGCAGTTCGGCGGTACGTCCACCCGGCCTCCCGCATGCCCACTATACGCCCTCGCTCAAAGTCCGTCAACTGCACATACGGTTCACGTCCAGGCTGTCGCGGCATGCTACCAGTGTTAAAGACTGCGATGGAGCTCCGTATTCCACGGCAAACTGGCTGACACTGACGGCGGCGGTGCACAAATGCTGCGCAGCTAGCGCCATTCGACGGCCAACACCGCGGTTCCTGGCGTGTCCGCTGTGCCGTGCGTGTGATCATTGCTTGTACAGCCCTCTCGCAGTGTCCGGAGCAAGTATGGTGGGTCTGACACACCGGTGTCAATGTGTTCTTTTTTCCATTTCCAGGAGTGTACATCGCGTTTCTACAGAATGATCTGCCAACGTTGCTCGAAAATGTCCCACTGGAAACGAGTCGACGTATGTGGTATCAGCATGATGGTGCACCTGCACATTCCGCAATTAACACTAGACTGACCCTTGACGGGCGTTTCATTGGACGTGGAGGACGCATAAATTGGCCAGCCCGTTCTCCTGATCTTACACCTCTGAACTTCTTTCTGTGGGGTACGTTAAAGGAGAATGTGTACCGTGATGCGACTACAACCCCAGAGGATATGAAACAACGTATTGTGGTAGCCTGCGGCGACATTACACCAGATGTACTGTGGCGTGTACGACATTCATTACGCCAGAGATTGCGATTGTGTGCAGCAAATGATGGCCACCACATTGAACATCTATTGGCCACACATGTCGGGACACACTCTATTCCACTCCGTAATTGAAAACGGAAACCACGTAGTTCGTGTACCTCACCCCTCATGGTAATGTACATGTGCGTCAGTGAAAAAGACCAATAAAAAGGTGTTAGCATGTGGACGTAATGTGCTGTTCCAGTCTCTTCTGTACCTAAGGTCCATCACCGTTCCCTTTGGATCCCTACGTAATTTGGTGCTCTCCGATACACACGATCGAACAGCGGAGGAGTGGTACTCAAGCGTCAACTTTAGGTTACAATATCTCCGCATGTAATTAACATTTTACAATGCAACAAACGGCACTGATTACGTATTTGTTTATATGTGCTAACAAAACTAACGGGGTTCCATTAAAAAAACCTAGGTTTGTGTTAAAAAACATACTTCCGTGCATTTTTGTATGGTTTGTATTAACCAATTACACTAGCCCCTCTCCTCACGTTCGGTCTGCGGAATCGATTCGTCAGCATTTGATGTGGTTTACGAAATATATCCAGCGGTAATGTTAGGTGACTCACCCTGTATATGTTTTGCATCACCCCAGTTCCCAGAACTCCTGAAGATAGACGTTGACTGTGGAAATTGTATCACACACACAGTCCATTTGACTGTTCAGAGATGTCACTAAACCCGCCCAAAGACGTAAACAACCATGCATGAGCAGCACCTATTAGACGAAGGGGGTGCGGCAGCTGATGTTCCAGTCATTCCACCAGGAAGGAGGTACGCCGCACCGTCTAGACGGTCAATACCGCGATTCGATAGCATCCGCATTGCTACTTTCTGCCAGGAAAGGCTCTCAACAGGGGAAGTGTTTAGGTGTCTCGGAGTGAACCAAATCGATGTTGTTCGGACATGGAGGAGATACAGAGAGACAGAAACTGTCGATGACATGCCTCGCTCAGGCCGCTCAAGGGCTACTATCGCAGTGGGTAAGCGCTACCTACGGATTATGGCTCGGAGGAACCGTGACAGCAACGCCACCATATTGAATGATGCTTTTCGTGCAGCCACAGGACGTCGTGTTACGTCTCAAACTGTGCGCAATAGGTTGCATTGTAACGCTGCGCTTTCGGGGCACACGATACTCTTTAAAGCCTGTACTATGGAAAGTTGACGGGCTTCACCTTAAGAGAAAGGGTTTTTGTATAGATATTGACCGCGTGTACCTGAATGGTGGCAAATCACACTTAGACCCACTCTGTAATAACAATGATACGTCAAGCAATTCCGAAATGCAACTACACGTCAGGACGGACAAGAAACAACACAGAAGATGCTACCAATTTGTTAATAATACGGTCGCCAGCCTAATTAGGCATTAACTAAGTTTCTTCCCTGTACAAGTTGATGTACGTGCTTACAAAACAACACGTAATAACACTGCATAATATGGTAAATTTTAGAACCAGAAAATCTACTGAACTGATAATTTCACTTTCTGTACAGATATGGATAAACCATAGATACATGACACCACACTATAATGTTTACTACAAAACTTCGTATTGTCTATTGATCTGATTAAAATGGGGCATAGGTTACCCTAGAAATAGTACTTTCGAAACACACACACAATGTCAATTTTGATAAAGGTAAAACACTGATAAATTTTGGTTTTTATTTTGGCTTTAACTTTGCTGGTCAAATCAGTTTAGAACACTTCAGAATTCAAATGAATAAAAAAAAAGGGGGGGACCCTGAAACTGTTATGATCACTGTATAAAACAATTAATTACTGAAATCATTATGCCCTCAAGATTTCCAATATATGATTTACTACTCTTTTTGTCTTATTTCCTGCTCATTTAAATACCATTATATCTGTCTCAAAATAATTAAGCTTCATTACTAAATCAATATCAAAATTATCTTCCAACTTTGTCAGACCTTGTTATTCGTCTATTGGTTCATTAACAGAAAAGTTCTTTAAACATCATTCTAACATAGCTAGGTCTGCAGGTAATTATTATTAACATAAACTTTAATTTTTCATTTCGGGATACTCGGATTGCACAACATTTGGAAAGAACACTGTCTAGGTTAGTTGTGAGGATAATTAAATAATAGGACAGTTCTGGTAAAATTTAAGTTGTTATTGAACAGTATGGAACAAAAGTAACACTGGTCCACACGAATACAGCACTAAAAGTTTCAACCTGTTTGTATCGATATGGCGGGTGGCGGGCGGCGAGATTTCGAGGCACAGAGCACACATGCAACCACAGCTATGGCTCTTGATGTATCGGCACTTTATTTCTTCTTAGCGTCGCAATATTTTTCCATTTAGTGCCTATGGAATTTTGTCATGCTGTATAGGCGTCGGAACGGCATATCCGAGGCTCAATGAAACTACGTCTTCCAGGAGAGCCTCCTCGATCGAGAACGTGTTGCTCAGACCAATGCCCAACTCCGACTACTACTGCTGAGCCCGTTGTGCCGTACAACGCCCGCGTGCATTTTCCCGCGCTCGCCTGCCATCCACCTTTTACCGCTCCCTGACAGACCGGGTATTCACCCGAGGTTTTGCATTCTACATATTCTAACACATTGCCTACGTATGGACCAGACGCACATTTACAACTTTAACATCTTACAACATCTTACAACAGTTTCAACATTTGTTACACTTCAATTCTATTACAATATTGCTTGAAATTTGACATAAACATTAATATTCACCTTGAAAATTGTTTACAGTTTCTTTAACATAATGGCATGAAACAAAAAAAAATTGAAATCAGAACATCGATTACACTAATTTATCGAAAATCAGAAGAAAAAAATTATTTATATATACAATAGTACAGCGTTGTTGTTGTTACTGCATGATGCGCAACTTCATTCCCGGCGTCCATGGCGAGGTCCGTCTTTGCAACCACGACACCATGCAGCGCGGTACAGATGGGCCCAACAACATGCCGAATGGACCGGTCAGGATTTGCATCACGTTCTCTTCACCGATGAGTGTCGCATTTGCCTTCAACCAGACAATCGTCGGATACGAGTTTGGAGGCAACCCGGTCAGGCTGAGCGCCTTAGACATAACGTCCAGCGAATGCAGCAAGGTGGAGGTTCCCTGCTGTTTTGGGGTAGCATTATGAGGGGCCGACGTACGCCGCTGGTGTTAATGGAAGGTGCCGGAACGGCTGAACGATACGTGAATGCCTTCCTCCGACCGATAGTGCAACCACATCGGCAGCATATTGGCGAGGCATTCGTCTTCATGGACGACAATTCGCGCCCCGTCGTGCACATCTTGTGAATGACTTCCTTCAGGATAACGACATAGCTCGACTAGAGTGGCCAGCTTGGTCTCCAGACACGAACACTACCGAAAAGGGCTGTTTATGGACGACGTGACCCACCAACCACTCTGAGGGATATACGCCGAATCGGCGCTGAGGGGTGGGACAATCTGGACCAACAGTGCCTTGATGAACTTGTGGATAGTATGTCACGACGAATACAGGCATGCTCCAATGCAAGAGGTCGTGCTACTGGGTATTAGAGGTACCGGTGTTTACAGCAGTCTGGACCATCCCCTCTGGTCTCGCTGTATGGTGGTACAATATGAAATGTGTAGTTTTCATGAGCAATAAAAAGGGCGGTAATAATGTTTATGTTGATCTCTATTCCATTTTCAGTACAGGTTCTTATATAAATATATATATCATATAAACAAAAAATTATAATAAATGCATCGTTTAGTAGTTACAAATATGTTACCATGTTATGTTTTCGCCTGTTAGGAGAAGGAAAGGGTACATAATTCTTTGCTGGTACAGATACGTAGATTATGTAATTTGTATGGTAGATGAACCAACAGAGAATGTAGGTAAACATTACATAAACAGTATACATAAAAACATTCAATTCACCATGGAAAAAGAAACACCAAAGTTTAAATGGTTCAAATGGCTCAGAGCACTATGGGACTTAACTTCTGAGGTCATCAGTCGCCTAGAACTTAGAACTACTTAAACATAACTAACCTAAGGACATCACACACATCCATGCCCGAGGCAGGATTCGAACCTGCGACCGTAGCGGTCACGCGGTTCCAGACTGAAACGCCTAGAACAGCACGGCCACACCGGCCAGCAAACACGAAAGTAAATATATTTTTTGGATATAGTAATAGACAGGAATAAGTGCATTTTACATCTTCAGTATTTCGCCCGTCACAGGTACAATTATACATGCCATGTCCAACCACCCAAAAAATAAAAAAATTTGCGCGTCTACGACACATGTTACACAGACAAAGTAATATCCTACTCAGCAAAGAAAACTACGAAAAAGAATTACAAACAATACAATTCATAGTCACAAACAATCACCCATATATACAAAGACTCAACAAAAAAATAAAACACGACAAAAGAAAAATGAAAACAAGTGGAGAACACAAACACCACAGAACCAAAACCAATACAGACACAACAGTACACACAGAGACACAATACAGTAATATTCATGACATGACTAACAGAAAGAAATGATATAATTTAACATACAAACAGAAATCAAGACATAGAATAGCAAATGCACTAAAGAAACGAGGATTACAAATTGCTTACAGAACAAGAAACACACTCTAGCCACGTTTACAACAATAGAAAAACCAAAAAATACGAAGGAGGATGTTTACATCAGTTAGAATGTCAGAAATGTGAATCAGTGTATCTGGGAATGATAGGCAGGAATTTCACAACCAGGTGTAAAGAACGGAAAATCTGAGAAGCATATTTGCAACAGATACGTCGGGAAAGCATGAAAAGTCACAACATATAAAAGCTGAAAGTGCGAAAATAGCCATTCTGCCTTTGCTGAATACCTGATAAAATGTGGACATGAACCTCCAGAATGGAACAGGATATGAAAATTATTAGAATGAACAATTACAACAGAAGACTTCTGACATTACAGGAAAACATTCATATACGAAAAGCCCTTGCAATGAAAAAGACAGTAATTAATGACCAAATCAATATAAGCAATAATTGATTAATGATGTTAGCCACAGAAACGATAACAAGCGAATGCCAACATAACCAAATTATATAATTAATTGATCCATCCTCCCCCCTTTCTCCCTCCCTCCCTCCCCCTCCCCTTCTCTCTGCCTCTTTCTCTCTCTCTCTCTCTCTCTCTCTCTCTCTCTCTCTCTCTCTTCCCCTCCCTCTAACACACACACATACACACACACACACACACACACACACACACACACACACACACACAGTGACACTTGGCCGCACTACACACTGTGAACATACACACATTCAGTAAGCCGTGAAAGTGCAAGTGAAGTGTTGAAATAAATGTGGTTGAAAAAACGCCGAAAATCGGTCATCTTGAGTATGCAGACGGACTAAAGATATCTCCAGATGATAAAACAGAACAACTATGTAGGCCTTCTTGTGATATACTGGTATAAATTTATAAAAAATTTTGCGAGTATTACTTTGGAAGAAAGATCGGTGGTAGCGAGCCTGATTTTGTTTGTCTTCACTACTTTCGAGTCGAGTATAAGAAGTTTGAATCTTAAATGATAAAGAAATAATATGTTGTAAAATAAGAGTACTTTATGTTATTATTGAATGTAACGACCGAGGAGCTACTCCAAGCTTTTAAAAATTAACAGAATTAGAATCAAAACTGTAGAGAAGCTGAGGGCGAGTTCTGAGTGGACGATAAGGGTGGCGTCCATTAGTGATGTGCGCAACCTTAGCGGAAGGGCAAGGGTAGTCTTAGCCATGACGTGAGATGACCTGTTGCTCATGGCTGCGGAGGTGAACATTTAGTGAACATTTACACTGTGCAATAAGTGCTATAATTCACCCTAAGGTGAGTGGTGGCGTTTATGTGCACTGCGGAAGGCCGTCTCGTAAAGTATGAAGTTGTGGATGCAAGAATTTCCCGACTAAACGGCTGTTGTTGGTTGCGGTTGTAATGGATGCCGTAACAGCGATGGTACAATATGTGGCGTAGTTTGGAAGCACGTCATATCCACGCAGGTAGACGTGAAGAACATGTGCTACACTGGATTTAACCGCACTGGACATCTAACAACGAATAACACTGCTCAAAAACAGGCAAGAATTTGTATTTTATTTTGTGTAAAGTCATTTGTAATATGACGCATCAATATGTTTTTCTTGGTGTGGTGTGCTTGCGTCGGGGGTCGAGCTACGGGACGACCCAACGTACAGCGCGGCGCGGAAACGCTCTTAGCGGGGTCTCATGCTAACCACAAAGTACAAAACAAAGTTATTTAAAGAAGGAACATATTCTAAAGAGTTGCAAAGAGAAGTGCCAGCTATTACGCAAACAATAAGGGAAACGGTTTTAAACAATTGTCCAAATTTAATATGCTGACCAGACGGGCATGTAGATCGCGGCATTTGGTCAATTAAAGATTAAATTTAAAATCGTGAGGATTCGGTCGCAATGGACACACGTAAATTAACAACACTGGAAATGGTAAGTAACATCAAATTATGATTTAACCTCACGAAACTTGTGCTGCAAAAGTTGTTTCTAACCTGAAAAACAAGAGGATAACAGGAGAGAACGTGACATAGAACATCTCTGTAATTACTACATAATACATTTACATATACAGAGAGATTCTTATTAACATTAAAAAAATCCGAAGCGACGTGAGACAAGTAATTTAACATGAAATACATGGGGCGCAAATGTCGCAAAATACCCCCAAAGTGGATGAGAAATGTTAAACACGTGACATCACCAGATGATGTAGCTCGCAGGACGTGCAGCGGTTGGGCCTGGCCGGGAAGGGATGATTGAGAGATGCAACACTTGCCTTCCAGCAGACGGTGAAGAACACCTTTTGAGAAGGTGATCTGTTGTGAACACACATGTTACAAAATTATTGTCCTCGCTGTACCCAAGAAAAAGCTGGTCTTATTTTGTGTTTCTTTCCCTTCGTCCCTTCTTTTTTTGATAACAGACGTTGTTTAGTAACGAAACCGCCTGCTTAGCTGAATGCTTGCCTGCCATGCCTTGAGCCCGGGTTTGATTCCCGGCCGGGCTGAAGAATTTCTCCGCCCGTGGACTGGGTGTTGTGTTATCATCATCATCATCTAATCATCACCAACACACAAGTCGCCCAATGTTGCGTCACCTGAAATAAGACTCGCACCCGGTGACCGAAATTCCCCAGACGGGGCCTCCCGGTCATCAATGCCACACAATCATTTCATTTCATTTATAGTACGGAAAAGGTAGGTAATTTACTGGTAACAAAGCAATTCGGAAGCTTGTACTCATTTACTTATGACTGAATACGATAGGTTTCTGTTGTACTGAACTTTGCAATATATCAGCGGAGACCGCGAGATATGTAAATAAAATATCTTATCTCCATGTAAACACATAATTGTCCAACTCCGTGGGAAAAATACTGCTTGCCAGTCGCAAGACTCGAACCCTGTACCCCCCTCGCTGAAGTCGCGCGCGTGGGCTCGGAGCCACACCGCCCTGAGTGCTTGACTAATATTGGGATGATCAGGTGTGACACCGATAGTTTGCACCGCTGTACGTGCGGCGAGGTATGACATCTGGTGACGTCAGATTTTCAACATTTCTCATGCACTTTTGGGGTATTTCCCAACATTTGCTGCCCTACGTGTCTCATATTAAATAACATGTCTCAGTGTCATCTACGTCTCTTCTGCGGTTTTTGAACGTTAATAAACTCAAACCTGTATTACAGGTCACTGAAAATATCCATAAATAGAAGTGAAACGCATATGGCAAAAAACAAACTGCCTTTCACTTAGTTGCAAGGCTGGAACATACCTCCATGAATTTATTGTTTGTTTGCAGGTACAAGTCTGCAGCGCTGGTATAAATAAAAACCCGCGAGTCGCAGTAACGCTGGAGAGAAGTCTAGACGAAATGGCTAAATGACTGAGGCCAGTGGTACAGTGGAGTATCTTGGGATGATCCGCTTTCTTCATTTGAAGGGAAACAACGCTGCTGCGGCTCATACAGAATTGATGGAAACAACAATGCATCATCATGTGACACAGTGATTAGGAGGGGGAGACTCTTCCAGTGTGCTCAAACAAGTCTCAGCATCTAAAAACGAAGTGGCAAGCTGCCTCTGTGTGAAGACTCAAGAATCGGAAGAGAATTGGGAGAGATGGTGACAGAGGAAAAAGTGCAAAATCAGTTATGGATCAGATTCCAACGTCCTGCTCGATATTTTGAAAATAACGAAGGTAGCTTCCGCTTGTTTCTGTGACTACTCACAATCATTCAGAAACATACCAAAACAGCAGCGGAAATTTTACAGGTATGTCAGACCACCCAGATAACCTCTTTGGGTTTCTGATCAATCATAGAAAGTGCTGGGTGCAGCAATATCATCCCGATAAAAAGAAGCAGAGTAAACATTGGAAACCGAAATAAGCGAAGATCGGGCAATGTATTTCTGTGAATGTTTTGGGACTGCCACGATGGGCTACTAATAGGTTAAGTTCCGTAAGAGTAAAACGTTTGAGGAGCGAGCTACCGACATCTAGTGACGTGGCTATGGGCGCTTTCAAAACGAAGCATCTCAGTAAGCTGTACGTGGTGGTGTCTCTGCTCCACGACATGGCTGTAACTGATTCTGCGCTGGACACTGTGGCACATATTGCTTGTCTCAGCTATCAAATAATGCCCGTCGAATGGGCTTCGACATCATACGAGGGTCACCCCAAAATAAACGCATACTATTTTTGTAAAAATACAGTTTTTATTCTGCATGTGTGAAAGTTTTACAGTGTGTAGATACATCCTTCCCGCTTGTTTTCAAACTTAGTTCAACCTGTTCCCGTGAGTGGCTCCGTCACACCATGTCTTCAAGATGGCTACTGCACTGGACGTTCGTCAGAAGCAACGTGCTGTCATAGAATTCCTGTGCTGTGAAAACGAGACAGTGGGAAGCATCCACAAGAGGTTGAAAAAGGTGTATGGAGATGCTGATGTCGATCGCAGTACAGTTAGTCGGTAAGCAAGAAGGTTACGTGATGAAAGCGGGCACGGCAATATTGAGAATTGTCCTCGCAGCGGCAGGCCTCGTACTGCACACACTCCAGACAATGTGCAGAGAGTTAACGAATTGGTGACTGCTGACAGACGCATCACAGTGAACGAGTTGTCACGCTACGTTGTGATAGGGGAAGGAAGTGTCTGCAGAATACTGAAAGTGTTGGCGTTAAAAAAGATTTGTGCCAGGTGGTTTCCCAGGATGTTGACAGTGGCTCACAAAGAAACAAGAGAACGGTATGCGGCGAACTTTTGGAACAGTACGAGAATGGTGGAGATGAATTTCTTGGAAGAATTGTAACAGGTGATGAAACATGGCTCCATCATTTTTCACTAGAGACGAAGAGGCAATCAATGGAGTGGCATCATGCAAATTCACCCAAGAAAAAACAATTCAAAACCACACATTCTGCTGCAAAAGTTATGGCTACGGTGTTTTTCGATTGCGAAGGACTCTTGCTTGTGGACATCATGCCAAGTGGAACCACCATAAATTCTGATGCATATGTGACGACTGAAGAAACTTCAAGCTCGACTGAGTCGTGTTCGGCGACATCGGCAAAAGCAGGATGTTTAGCTGTTGCACGACAATGCACGGCCACATGTCAGTCAAAAAACCATATAAGCGATCACAAAACTCGGATGGACAACACTGAAACAACCGCCTTACAGTCCTGACCTGGCTCCATGTGACTATCATCTCTTTGGGAAACTGAAAGACTCTCTTCATGGAACAAGGTTTGAAGATGATGACTCCCTTGTGCACGCTGCCAAACAGTAGCTCCAACAGATTGGTCCAGAATTTTACTGTGCGGGTACACAGGCGCTGGTTCCAAGATGGCGTAAGGCAGTTGAGAGGGATGGAAATTATGTGGAGAAATGAAAATATTGTTCATAAAGGATGTATCTATACACTGTAAAACTTTTAAACATGTAGAATGAAAGACGGATTTTAAAAACAATGGTGTGCATTTGCTTTTGGAGTGACCCTCGTAGTTGAATCATTCCAGCGACTAGCAGAGAAGGTTAATACAGGGTGGGACAAATAAAAATGGCCAGGACGAGTGGATACGATTGGACCTAAATGTATGCATCAAACCACACCCCGTGAGGTGCGCGCCACGTGTACCCCCGCCGCCTGATCCACACCGGTTCAGAGCGTAGTGCGGGCTGTGTCATTGTGAGTGGAGCGGTGCAAAGGAGACGATGGTACTCACAGTGGAGCAGCGGGTGTTCGTTGTGGAAGTTACGTGATAACAAAGTGTGGTCGGTTGTTTACTGAGAACTTCAACGGTGTCAAAGTGTCAGCAAAGAGTGCAATGAAACGCTTAGTCCGAAAATGGCGTCAGACAGGATTTGTTTTGAATCAAAAAACATTCCGAAACGTGCCCGCACACCAGAAAATGTAGCTGCAGCTCACCGGAAAAATCTCAGAGTCCTACCAAATCAACCCGACGCCTATCGCAAGAGACCGGCTTATCGCGTAGATCATGCGGACGAATACTTCACCAAGACCTGCACTTGCACCCCTACCGAGTGTCTGTCGTTATTTTATTTATTTATTTTTATTTGTTTATTCGTGCATTAAAATCAGCAGATGCTGCTCAGTGCCTCCAGTTTTGTGAGTGGCTGTTCACTGAGATAACAGTCAATGGCTTGGACGTGGATCTGTTCTTTACATCTGGTGAAGCCTGGTTTCACCTGTAAGGTTATGTCATCTCACAGAGTCACACGTTCTGGCTAGCGACGAATATGCATAACTTCCACGAAACACCATTGCATAATCTTCTTTCATCAGACGCTGACTTAGGTGCGTTACATTGTCAACATTTTGAAACCCTTTGTGACAGCTTTAACAGAGGAGGAAAATATCTACAGTTAGTTCCAACAGGATGAAGTAACTGCCCATACAGCCATCCGGACCTTGGAGCACATTTACACAGCCTTCACGCCTGACAGGGCTGTTAGCTGAGGTCGGTCTGGTCACGGCTCCAGATGGCCACCCTGGTTACTAGGCCTGTCGGCGTGTGATTATTTTGGGTGGGGAGACTTCAAGTCTAAGATGTATCACAACAACCCTCCTAGACTTCAAGAACTGCAGCGGAACATTTCCGGATGAGACTGCAGCAATTCCAGCAGTCCAGCTCTGATCTGTCTTCAGCAACTTGCTGACTAGTGCCCAAAAGCGCCAAGAAACGAATGGTGATCACTTTTAACATCTGCTATAGTCAAGTTAGTACTGTATTTCCTTTCCTGTAGAGCCAGCCTCCTTCACCGAATTTGAACGAAGATCACAAGCTACAGTACTGTGCGCAGAACTCATTGTGGCTTCCTGGCTCTAAGTGAGATGGAAGGTTCAAACAGAGACTGCGAATGTTCTGTAACAAGGTAGCGTGTGACTTCCTGGTCTTGCGCCATATGACTGAGAACTATAGGGTGATGCAAAGTGGAACGTGTATGCACTACACACTAGTGCTGCTAACCATGTAGCTGCCTGTGAATGATGTGGACACAATGTTTAACTTAGCTGACTCTTCATTCGTGGGTGACCTCAGAGTGCCAGTGTGATAAACAATGAAAAATACTACAAGAGATAAGGATATTAAAATCCTACTGGTCAATTACTGTAGCGTTTACAAACGAACTCCCGGAGTTTAAAGCACTTCTAAAAAGTGGCAATTCTCACATAATACTCGGTACTGAAGGTAGCTACAATCTGGTACTGTAAAATTGATATTTTTGGGGTTAATCTGTCTTTTGAATGGACATGGGGATTGAACGTGATGTATTTGTCACAGTATACAAGAAATTCAAATTGAACGAGATAGAAACTGAAGCTCCATGCGAGACTGCATGAGCAAGACCGGGAATCAAACGGCGCTTTCTATCGACCACTAGACTCATTCCCAGATACAATCCAAACCTGTAGAGAATATCATAATATCGCTGGAGAAAACTCAAATCGTTCAACAATTGATTGGGATAATTACAGTCTTGCCAGTTGTGGAAGCGATAGGACATCCTGCGAAACATTACTGGAAGCTTTGTGTGAAAATTAGCTACAACACATAACTTAGCAGCCAGCTCATGATGGACATATGTTGGATCTAATGGCAACAAATAGACCTGAAATCTCATTCAAATTTCTATTAGTAACAATGAGGAAGTTGTAGAAACTATGATTATGCTGACTACAAAGGGAAACCAGTAGAATGAAAAGATTTACACCACCTTTTGCTCTGGCAGGTGCATGTAGCGAACTGTGTCTCAAATTTCAGAAGAAGAATAGTTGACTAATCACTGGATACATATGTATTTAGTGGAGTTTTCGTTTCTGGGTCGGGGGGGGGGGGGGGGGGGGGAGAGGGAGGAGGCGGATGTGCTCCTTGGATTACAGTGTTTGTATTTAACACTTATAAAGAAACAACGACTACTAAACAGTAAGTATAACACTAAGTTTAGATCTATAGACACAGAGATGCTAACTGAAGCCAGTTTCTCAGGGAAACAGACAATGCGTAAAGTCTTCAGTGACTACTATGACAGAATAACTGGACAAAATGTCTACATACAAAGGGCAATCACCTGACTGATTTACTGACTCATCATCGTGCAGAACAAACCGCTAAGGATAGAAACTTGAAATTTGGATAGGGTGTTGATCTTTTACTACAGGTATCGTTTAAGAAGGGAGAAAGTTTGTTTTGAAAATATGTCCTATTAAGGACATTTTGAAGCTAGAACCATGGAAATTGGGATTTGGTTTCTCGATCAGAAATAAAGAAATACTTATTTCAGTATATTTGGAAATTCAACCCCTATGGCGGTGAAAGAGTGGGTGAAATTAAAAAAAGAAAAAAAAATGAATCGTTATTAAAGAACTACAAAAGTATTTGTATAGGTACATCCATGAAAACTGATATCTGGTTTCTAAAGACATACCTGTTAGGGGATGCAAGTTTCTGTGGAAATATCACCACAAGAAATAAAACGGCAGGACTAACAAGGACCTCCGACTCTAGCTGCCAGAATCACTTTTTGGTCAGAAGTACATTCTGAAAAGACCATACGTCTATGACCTTAATTAGAGAGAAAAGTTTTGTGAACGACATAAAAATTCGGTTAAAGAAAAACAAAAAATCTGTGCAGAGCACAGCCTACGCGAGCGAAGGAGTGAGTGCTAAGCTAGCATAAACACACGGTACAACGACACGTGCTCTCTGCCACGTACGTCACAGAGATTATCAGAGTTTAAAGAATAAGCAAGGGACGAAATATGTGAAAAATGTTTTCCAGAAGAAAGCACATGTTAGCCAGACATTTTACGTCATCCTAGAACAGTTAAGTAGACCAGTAGACGGCAGAATAATCGGAGAATTAAAGACTGGTATAGAAACAATAGTTGGTAGGGAATGTATGATGTAGAACTCAAGTAAAGAAGAAAATATGGAGAAATGGTACGGAAAAACGAGCGGCATCAAACCTGTGGAGAGACTGGTGAAAAAACATAGTTGTACATCTGACAATAAAACGTTCTATTTCTACTCGTTGGATTTTACCTCGATCTGATAGGAGATCAATCATTTACAACTATTTGAATTTCTTGTTAGAAAAATATTGCCTAAAACAAAAATGTCGCTGTAGGGTGTTTCTCTGTACCACTTTGTACGTGCATTAAATATCAAGCTCCAAGACTTGCGTCAGATTTATTGGAGTAAACTTGACCATAAAGTATTGTTGGTAATAAATGCACTTTTATACCCAAAGCTGCCGGTACGTTGAAGCTCCTTCGTTTCTGGCGACCTCACAACAACTCGTGCAAATGATCTTGAGCCATTCGCACGTGTTGCGAGGGTTTCGTCGTCAGCGGTTTTCAAGAGTAATGTCGGTAGCCCCTGCCACCCACTCAACTCTAGAAAACAGACAAAACTAGAGAACAGACGAAACTAGAGAACAGACAAAACTGCTTACGTGTCTGCTATCCACCTCTGTCTCAGCTACAGTCCTGAAAAATAACAACAAATCTTCTTTCAGAAACTTGGAAAGGAAATGCACCTACGAGGGTTGCCTAGAAAGTAAAGCACCTCATTTTTTTCTTCAACAATTCTGTATTGGACATTATGACAATTACACACACGAAAGAATGGTGTTTTATCTACACGCCCTATTTTTCCACGTAATCTCCATCTCGTTCTATGGGCTTCATCCAGCGTTGAACAAGGCAATGTACGCCCTCTCGGTACCAATCCTTGTCCTGGTGGCGGCGCCAGTGCTTCACTGTGCGAATCACCACCTTATCGTCCTCAAAATGTCTTCCACGAATGGCATCCTTTAATGGACCCAACAAGTGGAAGTCGAGGCTCGCTGCAACATGTCAGGTGTGACAGCCTTCTGATGATCTCACCCTCCGTGCCCACCGACTAACTGTGCTTCTGTCGACAGCAGATGCTCCATAGACTTTGTGCACAAGCTTTTGTGAAAATTCCCTACAGTTTCTTTCTTTGCAATGAGAAATTCAATGACGGCACGTTGCTTGTAACGTGCATCACCTACAGGCGTCATTTTGAAACTGTCCTGCAGTTATGCTATCTGCCGGAAACGTGGCGCGCTCACTCAAGAGACTTCCGATAATACATACGTAACGCTTCGCGTTCGTAGCAGTGTTTTCGGCTGAGAAAAAAAAAGCGGTGCATTACTTTCTGAGCAACCCCCGTAAATCTACATTGTGGTGACGAAATGTCATTTGACTCAACAAGATGACACTTTATTGTATTAATAACTAAGTAATGAATCCAAATTTACCAGAATCAGAAAAAGTATTTTACTTTTCATCGTAGCGCTTTGTACCTGAGGGAACTTAAATGCCGTAAACGCTGAGTTAAAGGCAACGGATCAAAAAATATGTAAGTCTGCAGGCTTTCGTGGCCGTTATCTCTGAAGTTAAAAACTTCTGGATTGTTGGGTCACGTCATATTTGCTTCTAAAATAATCTACGTTTCGAACTATCTGCTGGGATCTTCTTGAGGATGTTTCGGTGTGTTCTAGCAACAGTGGACGCCGAAACATCCTGTAGAAGATCACAGCAGAGGGGTGGAAACGTCTATTATTTTAAAAGAAAATATGACGTGGCCTAACAACCCAGAATATTTTAACTTTAGAATCGAAAAATGTCTACTGGTACGTTCAGTATGAGCTTGCTCACCATGAAGTGGATAGTTCTGGTAAAATTACAAATGCTACATGCCTTACACGCAGACGGAAGCTGTACCGGAAAGCAAAGTTCGTTCAAACTCAAAAACAATGTTGTTTTATCGTACAGGTTCGATGCGAACGACCCGCATTTGATCATTCATGTAAAAACAAGTGTACCAAACTGATGCAGAATTAGAGATTGTATTTTTATAGAATCTTCCCACGAAGCGACTTCTCTATTAGTGTATAGCAAGACGGGAGCATTTTCAGTTTTCTTGGTGAAAATTTTAACTTTCCTGCAAAAATAAACATCACAAGGCTGGCAAAGTGGACTACATTTGGCTGGGATAACTTTTACGGTGTAGGAGGATGCTTTCCTTTTCGTCTACAAAGACTCGAATGTAAAGTGACTGATCAATCTGCCCTTTCCAAGAACCAATAATGAAAAGATATTTTTCTCGTCCCAAGTCGGAAGAATGACGATTTAAAAATTCTTTGAGCAACACTTTCTTGAGCTCCCCTGATATCGTGCAAGTTAAAATTACATACACTCCTGGAAATTGAAATAAGAATACCGTGAATTCATCGTCCCAGGAAGGGGAAACTTTATTGACACATTCCTGGGGTCAGATACATCACATGATCACACTGACAGAACCACAGGCACATAGACACAGGCAACAGAGCATGCACAATGTCGGCACTAGTACAGTGTATATCCACCTTTCGCAGCAATGCAGGCTGCTATTCTACCATGGAGACGATCGTAGAGATGCTGGATGTAGTCCTGTGGAACGGCTTGCCATGCCATTTCCACCTGGCGCCTCAGTTGGACCAGCGTTCGTGCTGGACGTGCAGACCACGTGAGACGACGCTTCATCCAGTCCCAAACATGCTCAATGGGGGACAGATCCGGAGATCTTGCTGGCCAGGGTAGTTGACTTACACCTTCTAAAGCACGTTGGGTGGCACGGGATACATGCGGACGTGCATTGTCCTGTTGGAATATCAAGTTCCCTTGCCGGTCTAGGAATGATAGAACGATGGGTTCGATGACGGTTTGGATGTACCGTGCACTATTCAGTGTCCCCTCGACGATCACCAGTGGTGTACGGCCAGTGTAGGAGATCGCTCCCCACACCATGATGCCGGGTGTTGGCCCTGTGTGCCTCGGTCGTATGCAGTCCTGATTGTGGCGCTCACCTGCACGGCGCCAAACACGCATACGACCATCATTGGCACCATGTTGGGGCGTGAGCGGAAAACGGCCTAACGGTGTGCGGGACCGTAGCCCAGCTTCATGGAGACGGTTGCGAATGGTCCTCACCGATACCCCAGGAGCAACAGTGTCCCTAATTTGCTGGGAAGTGGCGGTGCGGTCCCCTACGGCACTGCGTAGGATCCTACGGTCTTGGCGTGCATCCGTGCGTCGCTGCGGTCCGGTCCCAGGTCGACGGGCACGTGCACCTTCCGCCGACCACTGGCGACAACATCGATGTACTGTGGAGACCTCACGCCCCACGTGTTGAGCAATTCGGCGGTACGTCCACCCAGCGTCCCGCATGCCCACTATACGCCCTCGCTCAAAGTCCGTCAACTGCACATACGGTTCACGTCCACACTGTCGCGGCATGCTACCAGTGTTAAAGACTGCGATGGAGCTCCGTATGCCACGGCAAACTGGCTGACACTGACGGCGGCGGTGCACAAATGCTGCGCAGCTAGCGCCATTCGACGGCCAACACCGCGGTTCCTGGTGTGTCCGCTGTGCCGTGCGTGTGATCATTACTTGTACAGCCCTCTCGCAGTGTCCGGAGCAAGTATGGTGGGTCTGACACACCGGTGTCAATGTGTTCTTTTTTCCATTTCCAGGAGTGTATTTTAATTTTTGAGTTAACTCGACAACTCTGTTTTGAACAATCCCACATATTTCCCAGATAGTTCTTGCATACATAAGAAAACATAAGGGAATATCCCTCCGGACGCAGTTGTTATATGCTATGCTGAGAGGAATGACAGATCCCGTTCAGATCTATTTTCTGCAAGGGGATGGTTTTCGCTCCTTATTCAGCAAGGCGTCTATTGTACCCCGATCGGTACTGGCAGCTGTTTTGATCGATATAACTACGTACTCGAGGTCAAAATTAAAGTTATTGTGTACGATGAAACAGAAAGAAAGAAAAAATAGTTTGGGGAAAGGATCTGAATGCGTACTTTAGCAGTAACGCTACTTTCGCTTACTGGTGTAGCAGGTACGCATAAAACTTTAATATCGATTTTCTGCTGAACGAGGGGTCATGGGATCAAAGGCCGCTAGCCATGTAGTCAGAACAGGTCCCTCTAAAACGTAACAAAGACTCGTCAAAATCCATGATTAAGAGGTATGATGGTCGCATTGAGAGATACAGATAACTGGAAATTACTTTCATAACTATACTATACCTGGAATATCTGCCACCATATGCTTGTGACAAAGACGTTAATTACAGTTGTCAGAGGTACGCAACCTCGCTCATTATCGCGGAAGTAGACTGTTCCACAGGTGCGGTTGGTGGAGGCAGAACCACTGAGGGTAATAACGGACTCTGATCCGCTCCCTCTCTGCAGTGTCCTACATCTGCTAGCACCTATGAAACGCCTATGTTTCGTTCTTACATCGCTTACAGATTTTCCTTAGAATTTCCTAAACTGGCAAATTTAACTCTTGGTAGAGGGCTACTTTCGACCTCGAAAATTACCACATCTCTATTTCCCAGGCGGAATGATCAGTATTCAGGGATGTGATAGGAGAGATCATTCGAAGCAAAAATGTCTAATAAATATGTGATCGAAAACGCATAATTTAACAGCGATGAGCACATCCTCATCTTTGATACTGTGAAACAGATATATTCTACTGCAAGTTCTTTGCTTTCCATATTTTTGGAGGAGGTAGTATGGAACAAAACAAGAAAAAACTGTCCCACAAACAAAGGCCCTAAACTAGATACCTTAAGAGCTGGAAGCACTTGTACAGTAGAATAGATGTCTTTTACAGAACCAAAGATAAATAAGTCCTCACAGCTCTTAAGGTAGCACTTTAGAATCCCTGTATATCAGAAATGTTTTCCTTGTTTCGGTCCATATTATCACCTCTCAACATATGGAAACCAAAGGCTTTCAGTAGAAGATATTTGTTTCACCGTGTCGAAGGTGAGGAAGTGTTCATAGCTCCTTATAGTCCATGTTTACTACATATTTTTGCTTCGAATGATCATTCCTATCATATCGCTGAATACTGACCATTTCTCCTGGGACATCATGTACAGGTAATAATAATTAAAAATGATACTGATCATAGCCTCCCATCTCCTATGCAGTACTTTTGAAACTTACTGTTCCATAAAATGTTATAATTAAAATTGTCATCTTTAGGATAGCTTTGTTTTCTTAGTTGAAAACCGCTCTAGACAGCAACCAGTTCAGTTAATCGTACTTTAATGGATTTTATTAATAATTTAGAAAATAATAAACATTTTAATTGGTCTTTAGGATGATGTTTTTATTTTAGGACATATTATAAACATTGTACACAATATTTGATCAGGTCAACATCCGCAGCTGACAAACATATTTAAGGAATAAACATCTGCTTCAGTTACTATCAGTCTTCTAAATTTATCCCACGACCGGTTTCGAAGCTTAAAGCTTCATCTTCAGGTGCCACCAAATAATTATGAAAACATAAATGTGTTGCGGTCAGGCCAATCAATCAGTCACTGGGGATCAGAACCACGTCAAACAAACACGACAGCACGACACGGAAGTGACTAGTCACGCTCTCAAGGTGGAAGCTATGGTTTTGATTTATTGATTCATCCTATCAATCTTTCCAGATTGTGGGATACAGAACAGATGCACACACACGCACACACACACACACACACACACACACACACACACACACACACACACACATAACAATATAGTAATTATTTCAGCAGATACACGAATTTTAGCTTTATCAACAAAGGTTCTTGCAGTAGCTGCACTGTCTTGTTTCAAGTCTTTTGTATCTTAAATGATCTAGAAATTTTGCTACTGAATAGAATGCCCTTAGGATTTTACAGAAGAGTAAGAATGATGATATGTCTTTTACTTTATACAGAAGACTATTGTAAATTTGCATAGTGCTGTTTGCCGTGGAGGTTTTGTAGGCTGATGTCCTTATTGACTGAACATGAAACTTTTCCTTTTGTCTTGTACCATGTTCATGGATATTAAAATTTTCATTTACATCTTTTAAATTGTTTCTAATATATTTACAGATTTCTAGTATATACATATAGGGCAGAGGGAGAATTAAGGACTTTTGAAAGAGGGGTTTGCAATAATTCTGTTAGTCAAGCATGTTCCATTGTTCTTACAGTTCTTTTTTGAGTTAAGAAGATGACTGAACTAGGTGGTGTATTTCCCCAGAATATAATTCTCTATAGTAGGATGCTGTGGAACTGGGCAAAGTAGGCAGTTGGGACAGTGCTACAACTTGCTTTGACAGAGAGTAAACGCAGACTGTAACATATTTTATTTAGTGTTCCATTAATTTTGTTTATACGTGTGTGCCATTTGAAGTTATTTTGGAGCCATAAGCCTAAAAACTTTGTTTCCAGAGAAGACGAAATTTTGTTGGAGTTTATTGTCACACTGGTGCAGCATGCATCACCTATTAAACAGAAATTCAGGAATGTTGTTTTTTTGTGTTTATCATAAGTTTATTCCCCTCAAACCATTTATTTAGCTGTTCTGTAGTCTGCTTGAAGCTCACTTGGGGTATTTCCTGTAATTAGGATGCTTGCGTCTTCTACAAAAAAGGGATTGTTTGTGACTCACTGTTCAGGTCTAGATCATTTATACACAGGAGAAAGAGGATTGGCCCAAGAATGGATCACTGAGGGACTCCTTCATTTAGAACTTTGCATCTGAGAAGCATGTCCTGGTGTTTTCCTTTAGTTCATGTTTTATTTGTATATTTTGTTTCTTGTTCATCAAAAATGAAGTGAACCATTTTAGTGCATGAAACTGATCTATAGTTTTCTACATTTGTTTTTCTCTTTTATTATGGATAGAGGCCACTTAAGCAATTTTTACACTGCCTGTAAATGTGCCAGTCAGAAACGATGAGTTTACTATATCTGAAAGAGGAAGTGAAATGTTTTTAATAGATTGAATTATGATGTAATCAGGAATATCATCAATCTCTGATGACATTTTCCTATGAGTTGATGCAGCACTGATGATTTCATCTGGGGTTGTTACATCACTGTAGATTGAAGAGGAACATGAGTGCACTTTGTTTTTCTGTTTCTTTCTAGTATCTGTTTTGTCACTGACTATTAAATTATTTGTGATCTCTGCAAAGTAACATTTAAAAAGATTTGCTATGTGTTGGGGATCAGTTATACTCTTGTTCTCATGGTTAAGAGTGATATTTTCCATTTTATGGGGCACTTTATTTGCTTCCTTCTTTATGACTTTCCATACTGCTTGGCTTTTATTTGCTGACTCTGTTATGAACTTATCATTGCCATATTTTTTTTGGTGAATGTATTCCTGTATGTAACTGTTTAGAAGAGGGGGTATGTTACTGTTTTTCCTGTATTTGAGTAATTCTCTTTTCCTCGCACTTTATATTTTGATACCTGTTGTTATCCACAGCTTTGCTTTTTCAGTTGTGCTTCTTATTTCTAGTGTTTTGAGAGGAAATGAAATTTCAAGGTAATCAATGAAGATGCTAGAGAATTTCTCAAACTTTTTTTGGTGTCATCTATTTGCAAAACTTCTTCCCACCTTTCTACTGATAACAGGGAGTTGAATGTTTCTATATTGTGTGTATTAAACTATCTTGCTGCTATAGTTCTTTTATAGTTCTGGTTGGGCAGTAAGTGGCTTTGGATGGTGACAACTCGAGCTTCGTGATCACTAAGGCTGTACTTAATACATTTTGCAGTGCAGTTTATATTCACAAATATCTGATCCAAATCAGTAGCAGTAGTTTTGTGATTCTTGATGGGATTGTTGATCCTGTGCTCCCATGCGTTGTCTGACTTGGGTGAGATCGCCAATGACTGCCTAGCCCAACCGCCACACATTTATGTTTTCATATTGTCTGGTGGCACCTGAAGGTGAAGCTTTAAGCTTCGAAACCGGTAGCAGAATAAATTTAGAAAACTGATAGTAACTGATCCGGATGTTTATACCATAAAAATAGTTTAAATGGGCTTGAGAATGAATTCCTCATATTGCCTTCTAATATGAAGATTGCAACTATCGTTTGCAGAAGCATTAAAATTTATGAGTAAAAAGGGGAATAATTCTAAAAACTCTACGTCAAATTTGGCATTATATAATTTTACATAGTGTTGGGTGTTCTAAAATTTATATAGTTGATATGTTACTGCGCAATCATCAGCCTTAGGTCAGATTAAGCGAAGTCATCAAAGCAATTCAGAGGCGGGTTGATAGGTTTGTTACCAGTAGGTTCGAACAACACGCAAGTTCGCATTCGGGAAATGCTTTAGGAACTCGAATTGGTAATCTCTGGAGGGAAGGGGACGTTCTTCACGAGGAACACGATTGAGAAAATTTAGAGAACCGACATTTGAAGCTAACTGCTGAATAGTTCTACTGTCGCCAATGTAAAGTTACCCAAGGAACAGGAAGAGATTTTTTATGTCCACCAGTCTTCTGAGTGGCTTGATGCGGCCCCCCACGAATTCCTCTCCTGTGCGAACCTCTTCATCTCAGAGTAGCATTTCCAACATACATTCTCAATCACTGGCTGGAAGTATTTCAATCTCTGTCTTCCTGTACAGTTTTTGCCCTCTACAACTCCCCCTAGTATCATGGAAATTATTCCGTGACGTCTTAACAGATGTCCTGTCATCCTGTCCCTTCGTATTGTTAGTATTTTCCAGAGATTACTCGCAGATTCTCCGGAGAACGTAGTCATTCCTTACCATACGAACCCACCTAATTTTCAACATTCTTCTGCAGCATCACGTCTGAAACACTTCGATTCTCTCCCTTTCCAATTTTCCCACAGTCCATGTTTCACTACCATACAGTACGGTGCTCCAAACATAAACTGTCAGAAATTTCCTCCTCAAATTAAGGCGTATGTTTGATACTAGTAGACTTACGTTGGCCAGGATCGCCCTTTTTGACAATACTAGTCTGCTTTTTAAGTCGACTTGCTCCATCCGTCATGGGTCATTTTGCTGCCTAGGAAGCAGAATTCCTTAACTTCCTCTACTTCAAGATCACCAATCCTGATAAGTTTCTCGCTGTTCTCATTTCTGCTACTTTGCATTACTTTCGTCTTTCTCCGATTTACTCTCAATAAATATTCTGTACTCATTTGACTGTTCATTCCATTCACCAGATCCCGTAATTCTGTTTCACTGCCCCGATGTCCGCCCCGATAGATGAGTGCAGCCGACACGGTAGTTCAGCGTGTTCGGTCAGAGGGCTGAGTGCTCTCTGTAATAAAAAAACGGAGTCAAAGAATCAGCGATCAACTTGAACAGATGTCTTGTGACGTCCTGGGCGGACCAAACGCAACGAACCACATCGAACAAAGAAAGAAAAAAAAAGTGCTCAGCGTGGCGGATTGCCGTCCTACGGGCCCGGGTTCGATTCCCGGCTGGGTTGGGGAATTTTCATCGCTCGGGGAGTGGGTGTTGTGTTGTCTTCATTATCATTTCATCCCCATACGGCGCGCAGGTCTCCCAATGTGGCGTCGAATGTAATAAGACCTGCAACACGGCGGCCGCACCTGCCCCGCAAGGGGCCTCCCGGCCAATGACCTTCAGATATGCGTTTTACACCGATGCCAGGACGATAAGAGAAGACAAATTACGACTCGTACCGAGGCATACAGACAGTCGTTTTTCTCTCACTCTATTTGCGAGTGGAACAGGAAAGGAAATAACTGGTAGTGATACTGGATACTCTCCGCCACGAACCGTACAGTGACTTGCGGAGTATGTATGTAGATTTAGCCGTAGCAAGGATAATGCACCACCTAGGGCGAGCTGTTACATACATCACGGTTAAGTCCTTTGCCCAGCGTACGCCCGAGGCTGAACAACAGCTCCCTTACGTTTAAATAAGAAGCCGTACTTGCCCCTCCACAGCTTGGAGACCAACCTAAGCATGAACAGCTCATAACATGTGCTGTTGACCGCTGGCATCGCACCACTGTGGGGGAATCCTTACGAGAAGGAAGGAGCTCTATGACGTTGCACGAGTACTTGTAGGAAACGAATCTGAGAGCGCTCGACAACCCTCTGTGAACAGCTGCGTCGTCGGTAAACAAAGCAGCGAGGTGGGCAGAGTGGCGACCGCTGCGGTGCGGTGTGGCGCCTGCGTGCTTCAGCGGAGCGGCGCGGTCGGCTTAGCACAATGCTGGCAGCGCCGCCCGTGTTTATTACGAGCGCGACGGTCTGGCGCGGTTTGCGTCCGCCCCCCAACCTCACTCTCGCACTGCTTGGCTTCACAACAGAGACCACGCAATTCTTTGTGGCTAGTACACGCAATACATAATGTAACAGCAAACGTCTCTGCTTCAGGGCACACTCGCCTTTCTGTTTGATGTACACGGAGGCAACAAAAGTCATAGGATATCTCATATATCTTTTCGGCCCTCCTTTTGCCAGGTTTAGTGCAACGTGTCGCCATGGCGTGGACTCAACAAGTCTTTGGAAGTCACCTGCAGAACGATTGAGCCATGCTGCTTCTATAGCTGTTCATAACTGCGAAAGTGTTGCTGGTGCAGGATTTTGTGCACAAACCTATCTCTCGACTATGTCGCATAAATATTCGTAAAACGATAAACTGGTAGCCGAGATAGCAGGAATTCTTTTTATTCCATAATTACCGGTTTCGCCGAAACTAAAGCCGCCATCATGGATCTAGGGAGGACAGAAAACACAATAAAAGTGGGCTTGGATTCCACTTGTATAGCATGTATAGATGGTGGTTCATTGATAGTGACCGGGTCAAATATCTCACAAAATAAGCATCAAACGAAAAAACCACAAAGAACGAAACTTGTCTAGCTTGAAGGGGGAAACCAGATGGCGCTATGGTTGGCCCGCTAGATGGTGCTGCCATAGGTCAAACGGATATCAACTGCGCTTTTTTTAAAAAAAAAAAAATAGGAACCTCCATCTTTTATTACACATTTGTGTAGTACGTAAGGAAATATGAATGTTTTAGTTGGACCACTTTTTTCGCTTTGTGATAGCGCCATCTGGTTTCCCCCTTCAAGCTAGACGAGTTTCGTTCTTTGTAGTTTTTTCGTTTGATGCGTATTTCGTGAGATATTTGGGCCGGTCACTATCAATGGACCACCCTGTTCATATATAGTTACATACCTTAGGACACATACACGTGACAACATCAAGGCAAACAATGGTGATATTAATAGTTGTCTGTAACACGCAGGCCTTACAAAATTGTCGTAAGTAGCACATAGGCGTCCAAGAGAGATGACGTTATAAATGTTAAGTGTCTCCATCACATACAAGCGCACTAGGTATTACCGCAACTCCGGCTCCGTTCTTACACTACAGACTAATATAAGACCAGACGGATATGCATTTGTGTAACCCTGCAGTTTTCTTAAATTTACATATGACTTTTGGTAGGTTTTGTATGTGACCAGACAGATGTGCACTTGTGTAACTCGGCAGTCCAAGAAAATTTGCATTTCTTTTCGGTTCAAATGTTCAAATGTGTGTGAAATGTTATGGGACTTAGCTGCTAAGGTCATCAGTCCCTAAGTTTACACACTACTTAACCTAAATTATCCTAAGGACAAATGGCTCTGAGCACTATGGGACTTAACTTCTCAGGTCATCAGTCCCCTGGAACGTAGAACTACTTAAACCTAACTGACCTAAGGACAGCACACACATCCATGCCCGAGGCAGGATTCGAACCTGCGACCGTAGCTGTCCAGACTGTAGTGCCTAGAACCGCTCGGCCACTCCGGCCGGCTATTCTAAGGACAAATACACTCACCCATGCCCGAGGGAGGACTCGAACCTCCGCCGGGGCCAGCCGCACAGTCCATCACTGTAGCGCCTGAGACCGCTCGGCTAGTCCCGCGCGGCATTTCTTTGCGTTATGTTTTATATGTAACCAGGCAGATGTGCATTTGATAAGACCGGAAAAATCTGCGCTCATACGCAAGGTGTGTTTTATTGGTATTTTTATATATGACCAGACGGCTATGTATATACTCTCTGTAGATTTTATACAGGCTGTTACAAAAAGGTACGGCCAAACTTTCAGGAAACATTCCTCACACACAAATAAAGAAAAGATGTTATGTGGACATGTGTCCGGAAACGCTTAATTTCCATGTTAGAGCTCATTTGATTTCGTCCACCTACGCTCAATGGAGCACGTTATCATGATTTCATACGGGATACTCTACCTGTGCTGCTAGAACATGTGCTTTTACAAGTACGACACAACATGTGGTTCATGCGCGATGGAGCTCCTGCACATTTTAGTCGAAGTGTTCGTACGCTTCTCAATAACAGATTCGATGACCGATGGATTGGTAGAGGCGGACCAATTCCATGGCCTCCACGCTCTCCTGACCTCAACCCTCTTGACTTTCATTTATGGGGGCATTTGAAAGCTCTTGTCTACGCAACCCCGGTACCAAACGTAGAGACTCTTCGTGCTCGTATTGTGGACGGCTGTGATACAATACGCCATTCTCCAGGGCTGCATCAGCGCATCAGGGATTCCATGCGACGGAGGGTGGATGCATGTATCCTCGCTAACGGAGGACATTTTGAACATTTCCTGTAACAAAGTGTTTGAAGTCACACTGGTACGCTCTGTTGCTGTGTGTTTCCATTCCATGATTAATGTGATTTGAAGAGAAGTAATAAAATGAGCTCTAACATGCAAAGTAAGCGTTTCCGGACACGTGTCCACATAACATATTTTCTTTCTTTGTGTGTGAGGAATGTTTCCTGAAAGTCTGGCCGTACCTTTTTGTAACACCCTGTATATCACCAGACTGCTGTGGTGTGCATAACCTTGCAGATCCCATAAAATATCTATGTATGAACGTATCTTATTACGTATAGGATCAGACAGATGTACATTTTTGTAATTCCGCATTTCTCATGAAATTTGCATTTGCTTTTCGATATGTCGTATATGTGACCAGGCAGATGTGCAATTGTGTGGGTCTGCAGCTTTCATAAGTTTCGTATATGTTTACGTGATACAGTAATCTCTAGAATTATGTACAAGTACTAATGACGTAGTGTTACCACACACTCAGAGCCTGTTATGACGCGAGGTGTGACATTCATTGGCGCCTCTTCTGCTAGCACCATCTCGCGACGCGGCCTGTAGTGTAAGAACAGAGCCGGAGTTGCGGTAGTACCTAGCTTGCGCTTGTATGTGATGGAGACACTTAACATTTATAATGTTATCTCTCTTGGACGCCTATGTGCTACTTACAATTTTGTAACGCCTGCGTGTTGTAGGCAACTGTTAATAGTCTAAAGCGCTGCAGTCATGGACTGTGCGGCTGGTCCCGGCTGAGGTTCGAGTCCTCCCTCGGGCATGGGTGTGTGTGTTTGTCCTTAGGATAATTTAGGTTATGTAGTGTGTAAGTTTAGGGACTGATGTCCTTAGCAGTTAAGTTCCATAAGATTTCACACACATTTGAACATTTTTTGAGCTATTAATATCACCATTGTTTGCCTTGATGTTGTAACCTGTATGTGTCGTAATGTATGTAACTAAATTTATATGCATGTATGTTATACAAATGGAGTCCAAGCCCACTTTTATAGTGTTTTCTGTCTTCCTAGATCCGATGATAGCGGCTTTAGTTTCGCGAAACCGGTAATCATGGAATAAAAAGAATTCCAGCGATCTTGGCTACCAGTTTATTGTTTTACAAGCATCTAGATCGCTCGCACATGAGCACAGTGTGCTCCCTACAAAACCATAAATATTCGATTGCGTACAAGTCGAGCGACTGGGTGGCCAAATCATTCGCTCAAATTGTTCCATGAACAATAGCGAACAATAGCGACCTGATGATGTGGCACATTGTCATCCACAAAAATTCCATCATTGTTTGGAAACACGACGTGCGTAAATGGCTGCAAATGGTCTTCAAGCAGCCGAACATCCAGTGGATACAGTCCAATCCAGATAAACACAGCCCACGCCATTTTGGTGCCACAACCAGCTTGCACAGAGCTTTGATGACAACTTGGGTTCATGGCTTCGTGGAGCCAGCGCCACACTCGAACCCACACTCGAACCCTACTATCAGCTCTTACCAATTGAAATCTGGATTCATCTGACAAGATCACGGTTTTCCAGTCGTCTAGGGTCGAACCGATATGGCCACGAGCCCAGGAGAGGCGCTGCAGGCGATGTCGTGCTGTTAACAAAAGCAGTCGCGTCTGTCGTCTGCGGCCATAGCCCATTAGCGCCAGATTTCGCCCCACTGTCCTAACGGAGACGTGCGTTGTACGTCCCATATGATTTCTGCGGTTATTCTTGCTGTATTGATTGTCCGTTGCTACAAACAACTCTTCGTAAACCTCGCTGCTTTCGGTTGTTAAGTGAAGGCCGTCGGCCACTGCGATATCCGTTGTGAGAGGTAATGCCTGATATACGGTATTCTTGGCACACCCTTGATACTGTGGATTGCAGAGTATGGAATTCCTTAACGATCTCCGAAATGAGATGTCGCATGCGTCTGGCTCCAAGTACCATTCCACGTTCAATGATTATTAATTCCCGTCTTGCGGCCACAACCGCGTCGGAAACCTTCCCATATGAATCACCCCGCTACAAATGCCATTTCCGCCACTGCACTGCCCTTTTATTCCTTGTGTACGCGATGCTACCGCCATCTGTATATATGCATATCAATATCCCACGACTTCTGCAACCTCTGTGTAATGTAACGGCAACTTCTACGCGGCCGGCCGAAGTGGCCGTGCGGTTAAAGGCGCTGCAGTCTGGAACCGCAAGACCGCTACGGTCGCAGGTTCGAATCCTGCCTCGGGCATGGATGTTTGTGATGTCCTTAGGTTAGTTAGGTTTAACTAGTTCTAACTTCTAGGGGACTAATGACCTCAGCAGTTGAGTCCCATAGTGCTCAGAGCCATTTTTTGAACTTCTACGCTTCAGGACACATACGTCTTTCTGTTTGATGTATAATGATCGTAGATGACAGTCAGCGTCAATAGAACATGCTCACAGAGCGCACTTCCGATGTGGTCAGCAGAAAACTAACTGCCTTAATCTGCGCCATGTACGAAATGCAACCAATGGTCTTGACTTGGCGTCAAATACCGGATCCCAAAATTCATTTCGCAAAAGAGGTACTGCATTACCCTACAAATCAATGGTGACAGCACTGTTTACTTATCGGAAGATTTTATTTATAATCTATATCTACATAACTATTCTACGAATAACCGAACGGTGCACGGCGGAGGGTACCTTGTACCACTACCACACATTCCATTCCCTGTTCCACTCGCAAGTGCAAGGAAGCAAAAACGGCTGTCTATATGCCTCTGTAGGAGCCCTGATTCGTCTCTGCTTGTTTCCACAGTCGTTACAGACAACGTACGCTGGCGGCAGTAGAATAGTTCTGCAGTCAGCCACAAGTGCCGGTTTCTGACGTTTTCTCAATATCGTTTCGTGATACGAACATTATCTTCTCTCCAGGCAATCCGATCTGAATTCACGAATCATTTCCGTAATATTCGCGTCATGCTCGAATCTGACCGCGTTACAAATGTTGCAGCACGCCTCTGAATTGTTCGATGTCTTGCTCTAATCCGACCTGATGGGGATCCAAAAGAATAGAACAGTACTCAGGAATGGGTACGTGATACGTGGTACAAGCCTAGTTTACATGCTCATTCCATTTCATATCGCATTGCAAAGTTACGACTAGACGGTTAATCGGCATGACTGAGTAAAGGAACACGCTAATAATTTACAGATTTTTCCACATTTACAGTGATCTCTCATTCATGACACCAACTAGAAATTTCGTCCAGGCCGTCACCTATCCTCCTGAGCCTTGGCGGCTTTAATATTGGAGGGCATGCTACTCTACTGGCGCCACCAACTGCTTGTCCAGCCGATATCGATTCTGGTCATATGCCCGGACTAGGGTCTTTGGCCGAGGAGTGTGTCGTTGGGTTTGGCAGGCCGCGGTACCGGCTGTTAGCGGGAGGCCACGTGGCTGGAGAGTTGGTTTTGCAGCACTCCTGCTGCCAGGGCGCGTAGCTCGTGAAGCCGCGAACTGTTAAGTTGGACTCAGCCAAGTTTTCCTGCTGGATTAGTACTGATAGCGGTGAGTTGCTGGAAGCGGAGATGAAGGCGCATGCAACCTGGTCAGCAAGCACCGGGCCAACTCTGGAGGCTTAAACATTACAGCACCTTTCGTTCTGTTGTTGCAACTACAAGAAAATGTGTATTTTTTTCGCTAGATGTGTTTCGCTTTATTGAGGTAAAGCATCAAAAATGTTTCAAATGGCACTGAGCACTATGGGACTTAACTTCTAACGTCATCAGTCCCCTAAACCTAACTAACCAAACGACATCACACATATCCATGCCCGTGGCAGGACTCTAACCTGTGACCGTAGCGGTCGCTCGGTCCCAGACTGTAGCGCCTAGAACCGCTAGGCCACTCCGGCCGGCTAGGTAAAGCATTATCAGGCGCTATATAAAGTAAAACTTCCTGGCAGATTAAAACTGTGTACCGGACTGAGACTCGAACTCAGGACCTTTGCCTTCCACGGGCAAGTGCTCTGCCAACGGAGCTACCCAAGCACGACTCACGCCCCGTCCTCACAGCTTCACTTCTGCCAGTACCTCGTCTCCCACCTTCCAAACTTTACAGAAGCTCTCCTGCGAACCTCGCTGAACCAGCACTCCTGAAAGAAAGGATATTGCAGAGACATGGCTTAGCCACAGTTGGGGGATGTTTCCAGAATGAGATTTTCACTCTGCAGCGGAGTGTGCGCTGATGTGAAACTTCCTGGTAGATTAAAACTGTGTTCCGGACCGAGACTCGAACTCGGGACCTTTGCCTTTCGCGGGCAAGTGCTCTGCCAACTGAGCTACCCAAGCACGACTCACGTCCGGTCCTCACATCAGCGCACACTCCGCTGCAAAGTGAAAATCTCATTCTGGAAACATACCCCAGGCTGTGGCTAAGCCATGTCTCTGCAATATCCTTTATTTCAGGAGTGCTGGTTCTGCTAGGTTCGCAGGGCAGCTTCTGTAAAGTTTGGAAGGTAGGAGACGAGGTACTGGCAGAAGTGAAGCTGTGAGGACGGGGCGTGAGTCGTGCTTGGGTAGCTCAGTTGGTAGAGCACTTGCCCGCGAAAGGCAAAGGTCCAGAGTTCGGGTGTCGGTCGGGCACACAGTTTTAATCTGCCAGGAAGTTTCACATCAGCGCACACTCCGCTGCAGAGTGAAAATCTCATTCTGGACTATATAAAGTAGTTGATGAAATTCCCTCCCATTCAACACCTCCCCCCCCCCCCCCCCCCCGTCCCAGTTTCATTTCGCTTCTTGCTCCTCACCTTCTCCTCCACTCATCATGTCTTCTCCTTCAGATACACACAAAAAAATTCACTACCCTTTATTACTCTTACACAGTATATAAATACAAAGCAACATAATTAAATCGAATTATACGCATACAATTAACTAAATTACAAAAAAGAGTATAGTCAAAGACAAACTAGAAGCAATGTTACGTTGGCAGCACTACAAAACTGAAATCACAATACATACTTAGAAGCATAAAAATAAGCAGAAAGCAGTGGTGTGCGAAAAAGTGTGCTGTGTAAAACGTGAGAAATGCATAGTTCTACAGAACAACTAAAAATTAGACTGTAAGTATCAGTGTCTAACGAAGAAAAATACCGAAGATGTGCCACCAGAAGGCATTTCCCGAAGCAAACGAGAAACCAGATGGAAATCACTGTACGTAAAAAGCAACATATTGTTAACGAACTGTTTCTCGATCAAATTATAAATCTGTTTCATAACAGACCACTGGCGATGCTTTATCTCAATAAAGTGAAAGGCGTGTGATGGAAAAAAAACCACACATTTTCTTGTAGTAGCAACGACAGAACGAAAACACCCTCGGAAATTCTAAAACAGCTACGGACAATATGTCCAGACAAATAAAGAATGTCAGCACCTCTACATAACCTGTACGGGCTGGAGGCAATAACAACCCTGCCTGGAATCCTGGAAGTCATGACTCCTTCGCACCTGAGTAGAGTTAAGAGTTGATCTTTCATTGCTACTTGTTACCGTAAGCCCACGTCTATGTTAATGCTGAATTAGACTTGTCATTACGTCTCCGAGTGATTGTGTGGATGGTCACTGTTCAGTGTAACTGATTTTAGTCTGCTTATTCCAGATCACATTTATTGCAAATGTATGGATACTCTCTGTTGTAAACTGAGTTGATGTAAATGGGACTACAAAATAAAAAAAATGGTTCGAATGGCTCTGAGAACTATCGGACTTAACTTCTGAGGTAATCAGTCACCTAGAACTTAGAACTACCTAAACCTAACTAACCTAAGGACATCACACACATCCATGCCCGAGGCAGGATTCGAACCTGCGGCAGTAGCAGTCGCGCGGTTCCAGACTGTAGCACCTAGAACCGCTCGGCCACCCCGGCCGGCGACTGCAAAATAGTCTGTGTCGAAAGCAATGCTCTGTTAGAAGAGGGTGTCCCTTGGTATTCGGGTTTGCAGGTGGTTGGAGTTCACGTCTTCAATTTTCACGTCATATTAAGGAGTGTCAGGCTCGTGACTTGTATGTGTAGCCACTTCCGCTGTAATTTCATACTTCCTACAGCCTAGATATTGCGTTTGTAGCCTTATTTGGGAAGATTACTGCTTCCTTTCTGGTGCATGTCGGCAGGGTAGTTCTGCAGCGGACGACGCGTTCCTGTTTCCTGGCCCCAGAGCAGAGATGCGTTTTCTTTTTGACGCAGCGACAATTCCGTCGTAGCCGGCCGGTGTGGCCGTGCGGTTCTAGGCGCTTCAGTCTGGAACCGCGTGACCGCTACGGTAGCAGGTTCGAATCCTGCCTCGGGCATGGATGTGGGTGATGTCCTTAGGTTAGTTAGGTTTAAGTAGTTCTAAGTTCTAGGGGACTGATGACCACAGATGTTAAGTCCCATAGTGCTCAGAGCCATTTGAACCATTTGAATTCCGTCGTCACATGACATCTAGGTTTGCCTGCAGCCAGGCGCTTCCATCAGCTGCCCCGTGTCAGCGCAAGTTACGTGAATCTGTTCGTTTTGGTACGTGCCACGCCGGAGTGGCGCCCAGTTAATTCTGGAAACCTTGATCTATTCAGATACTGAGAGTTGAGCAAGCACACAACCCTTAAGGTGTGATCTGAAAATCCGAGTTCTCTGTGACTATATTTGCCCTTTAACAACTTGATTAAATCTTGCAGGCCTGTTTTGCTTCATCTGGAGAGTGTTAAGTTTTAATGGCTTTTACTTATGAGTATGAGCTGTTGAGTTTTTTTATCCGTGGTCATTAGCTAAGTACATTCATTGTCAAACTTTAGTGGTTGCTGCCAGTTTGCTGTGATAACAGGTTGCTGTAATTTGTCATCTTTCTTGTGTTTTAGGAGATTGTGTATTTGTTTAAGGGTCATTATTAATGTTTCTGCTGGTATGTACTAGCTGGGAGTCACATTTAAATTGTATGCCTCCTCAGATTTTCTTGTATTTTGGGAGACTGCGAATTTTATTGCTTAAGGGGTTTTATTAAGGTTTATAAATTGTTAAGGGCCTTCCAATAGCCACAATCAGTAGCGTGACTTGTTATCCTTTCTGTATTTTGGGTTGGTGTTGTCTATTTGTTTAAAGTTTTATCAGTGCTTGGGAATTGTTAGTAGTTTTACTGGCAGTCTTTGTAATTCATTTTAATGGTAAAACTCAGTTTGCTGAACCATCTTGCACTCACACCTAGCTGGTGTGACTTCTTACTTGTATTTGGGGTCTTATGTATATTCCTACTTTTAATCCTGTTCTTAATGGCACAAATTGTTGAAGTTTTTTGTTAATGAATTGATCCTGTTCAAGTTCTTTAAATAATTGTGAGCATTGTTATTCATTTTTTGACAAAGTTTTTATTTTGTATTCATAATAATTGTTGTTAAGCAATAAAGGGTATACTCTACATCTCTACATCCACCCAACGGTGTGTGGCGGAGGGCACTTTACGTGCCACTGTCATTACCTCCCTTTCCTGTTCCAGTCGCGTATGGTTCGCGGGAAGAACGACTGTCTGAAAGCCTCCGTGCGCGCTCTAATCTCTCTAATTTTACATTCGTGATCTCCTCGGGAAGTATAAGTAGGGGGAAGCAATATATTCGATACCTCATCCAGAAACGCACCCTCTCGAAACCTGGCGAGCAAGCTACACCGCGATGCAGAGCGCCTCTCTTGCAGAGTCTGCCACTTGAGTTTATTAAACATCTCCGTAGCGCTATGACGGTTACCAAATAACCCAGTGACGAAACGCGCCGCTCTTCTTTGGATCAACCCGACCTGGTACGGATCCCACACTGATGAGCAATACTCAAGTATAGGTCGAACGAGTGTTTTGTAAGCCACCTCCTTTGTTGATGGACTACATTTTCTAAGCACTCTCCCAATGAATCTCAACCTGGTACCCGCCTTACCAACAATTAGTTTCACTCCATGAAATGACAAATGACGAAATATGTATGTCCATCTTCAATGTGTTTTTCCTTAAAATGATCCCAACCCTTGTTGTGAGGTATCAGTTGCTAGCAGAGTGTGGTTCGACTGATAACTTCCAAGATTCAGACCGGGATTGTTATTGCCACCAATCCGTGCAGGTGATCTACAGATGCCATAAAACCTCCAGGGTTGGCCCAGTACTTGCTGACCAGGTCAGCTGCCCTTCCCGCAACTCGCCGCTATCAGTACTTAATCCAGCTGGAAAACTTTGGCTGCGACCAACTTAGCAACTCGCGGCTTCACGAGCTACACGCCCGGGCAGCAGGAGTGCCACGTAAACAAGTCTTTGAGCCTCTCAGTTATCTGTGGACATATTCAATATTCTCCCACCTTAGTTAACAGTCTGCAGTATGGTACCGTATCAGACGCTTTCGGGAAATCTAGGCATAGAGAATCTTCATGTTACTCGTCACCCACAGCGGGCGGGGTACCGTTCGAAATAAGGGCAAGTTAAGTTTCGCGTGAGTGATGCTTTTTAAAACCTTGTTGATTTGTGGACAGAAGCTTTTGTATTTCATGGAAATTTATTATACTCGAACTTAGAATATGTTCAAGAATTCTGCAGCAAACCGATGTTAACGATATTGGTCTGTAATTTTTCAGGTCGTTCTTCTACCCTTCTTATATACAGGAACCATCCGTTGATTTTTTTTTTCTATTGCTTGAGACTTCGCGCTGGGCGAGAGGTTCGCAAGAAATGCAAGCTAAGTAAAACCCTAATCTTTAGGCTCAAAATTATACAGATGTCAGAGAATCTTAAAGTGAGAATGAGTATTCACTCTGCGGCGGAAAGTGCGATGTTTCGGAACTTCCTGGAAGATTAAAGCTGTGTGCCGGACCGGGACTCCTTTGCGTTTCGGAGGCATATGCTCTATCGACTATACGAAAGCTTACTTACAAAATTCCAGAACCCTACTTCACAATGAGGAACCTAGGAATTAACCACAGCCTCCTCTCCAACAGGGATTAGTGAGTTAAATTTAGAGCGTTCCTTGTCAACCAGAATTAGCGTCTGTAAATTCTGGTGTGTAGCGATAGTATCTTTAGAGTTTTTCTTGTAGTAATGTACACCAAACAAATCGGAGGATATAGAGCCTCAACAATATATCGGAGTATTTAGAGTGTCAACAACATAGTGTGGTTTTTATCAGAGTAGTGTGTTATTTATTTCATTGTGTACCAAGGGTTAAGTGGGATACGGTAGATGGAGCGCAGTGTAAGAACAACTGCAGAGCAAGTAGGCCTCAACAGGTCGACAACAAATATTCAGAGCCAAAAAGGCAGGTCCTTGTAACAACTCGACCATGTACCCCTTTTATTCCTCCTCTTACAGTTGCAGGCAATTTGTTCTAACATTGGTCGCAGCCTGCATATTCCTCCTATCCGCTTAAACTTGTGTACTAAATCTTGACGGCTAAATAGTCCGAGAGTTTTCAGAGGATTATAGTTCTTATTCTTTGCCCGAATAATCTAATAATTCAGTGGAGAGGCATGTACGCATTCGTCATGGTGAAATAGTCTGAGAGGTTTTTAACGATTACAGTTCCTATTCTTTGCACTAATAGTATCTAACAGTTTGATGGATAGGGTTGAAAAACACACTTTCATTAATGTAGCAGGCTTATTATTATTTAACATTTAATGGCAGGGATGGATATTTGTTCACTATTTTGTAATAACTTGTAAAATGTGGTTGACGTTAATAGCCGTGGTCCGAACACTTCTTTGTGTAAATAAATGATTGTAACATAATCTCTTTATAATCCTGCAACTGGAACACTTAAGCGGTTTACTTATAATTAATTTTCAGTCAAAAGTAAATAAATTATAACTAACAAATTTATAACCTTAATCTTAAGAAAACGTAATTACAAACAGTAACACTGACACTGTACGTTCCTGTTTTCTAAAAAGTTGTACTGCACTCACACAAATTACACTACAATCTGGTAATTATTTAGAACGTTGTTACAGTTGAGACAAAAATTAGAGACTAGATAATGTAAAAGGTTTTGAAATATATATACTGTTTTTGCAGTAACCATTATCCAATTATGTTTATTAATTGTCTTTCAAATTGCTATTTACAAATATGGAATGCAATATGATGACTGTCTACCAACAAAACAAAAAATGACAAATGTGAACATAATGTGACAACATTCTGTAAAGAAAATACAGTCAATTTACGAAAAATAAATGAACGAAGAAAAATATTATTTATACACTTCTGTAGCTGTACATCTGTACACACATTTTTTAAACTAAAATGAGAAATACATGTGAGCTATATTTAAAAAAATATTACGAGATTATTATGTACGAACCTACATACTAAGGGGTTTCTTTAATATTCTTGAGATTTCTCGTCTAATCTTGCACCATATTGCAAAGCTGAATGATAAAAACATCACTCTCCTGTACGCACACAGTTTAGTTGTTCCTCTGGTCAGTAGCAAAAGGATAGGATTTTCCAGACTAATTTGCAGCCCTGCAGCCAACATTCCGGCGATGAATTCGTCGAGTACATCTTCGGCTAGTTCATAACCTGTGCTGGAATATCTAGGACACAGATTCACTACAGTATCGTAATCATGGTATCGAGCCCTTTTACCGAGAATGGCATCGATCCCAATGATCAACTCATGACGAGAACTGTAACGCTGGAGTATTTAAAGGGAGCCAACGTGAGTGTATGGCGTGAGGCTAGATTCGTAATGACCACATATGTGTCCTCCTTATTCTGCTGTATTCGCTTAACAGCCTGTTAAGGGCGTTCTACGAGACAGTTTATTACGAGCTAAAGGATGTGCTTGTCTCGCTTCCTTCAGTTTCCTGTCGCAGTCTTCTTTCTGTTGAATGTGTCATAATGTGTCGAGGATCTGACCCACTTGTGACATACTGATTCGCTTCCTGCTTGCGCCCGTCTCTGGCATGACCTGATTTTGTCTGTGGGAGCGTTAATGATTTCTAATGAAAATTTATAATTTCCTACCCCTTACTATTCAGTGCCGTAACAGAAGTAAATAGCTCTATTTCGTTCTCATGCAAAACAAACAATATTTCTCTCTCGAATTAACTCCTTACGTCAATTCTTACAGAAGATGTAGTTATCTAACAACAGCTTTTCTTGTACCTCACGCATTGAAACCAATGTGGACGCGTGTCAGTCACATTACAGTGCCAGCCCACATGCCTCTTCTCCCCATGCGTGTCTCGTTAACATATGCACTTCCCACGTTGATTGATGAACAGACCGAACGAGATCATGAGTCATGCTACGCTCTGCAAAGAATACTTATGTGTGCAGTTTGTTCAGCGTAGTAAAGTGGCTCGGATATAACTTACAAATCCTAGAAGCAACAAAATCACCTGTCATTACACTTGAAAATTTGTGCTAAGCCAATATTCGAACCCTGACCTTGTGGTGACCGCCAACAATATTCTCACTCAACGCGTCAGTAGCACGAATGTGTTTCCTCCTAAGAGCCAAAGAAACTGGTACGCGTGCCTAACATCGTGTAGGGCCCCCCGAGCACGCAGAAGTGCTGCAACACGACGTAGCATGGACTCGATTAATGTCTGAAGTAGAGCTGGACGGAATTGACACCATGAATCCTGCAGGGCTGTCCAAACACCCATGAGTACGAGGGGTAGCAGATCTCTTGTGAAAGCACGTTGCAAGGCGACCCAGATATGCTCAGTAATGTACATGTCTGGGGACTCTGGTAGTCAGTGGAAGTGTTTAAACTCGGAAGAGTGTTCCTGAAGCCACTCTGTAGCATTTCTGAACGTTTAGGGTCTCGAATTGTCCTGCTGGAACTGCTCGAGTCCGTCGGAGTGCACAATGGACATGGATGGATACAGGTGATCAGACAGGATGCTTACTTACGTGTCACCTTTCAGAGTCGTATCTAGACGTCAGGTGTTCCATGTCACTCCAACTGCACACGCCCAAACCATTACAGAGCCTCCACCAGCTTGAACAGTCCCCTGCTGACATGCAGGGTCCATGGATTCATGAGTCTGTCTCCATATCCGTACACGTCCATCCGCTCGATACAATCTGAAACGAGACTCGTCCGATCAGGCAAGATGTTTCCAGTCATCAACATTCCATTGTCGTTGTTGACTTTGTGTCGTGCAGTCTTCAAGGGTACAAGAGTGGGTCGTCGGCTCCGAAAGCCCATATCGATGATATTTTGTTGAGTAATCCACACGTTGTCACTTGTTGATGCCCCAGCATTGTAAGCTGCAGCAATTTGTGGAAGGGTTGCACTTCTGTCAAGTTGAACGATTCTCTTCAGTCGTCGCTGGTCCCGTTTTTGCAGGAACTTTTCCCAGCCTCAGCAATGTCAGAGATTTGATGTTTTACTGGATCCCTGATATTCACGGTAATGGTCGTAATGGAAAATCCCCATTTCATCGCTACCTCGGAGATGCTGTGCCCCATCGCTCGTGCGCCGTCTATAGCACCACGTTCAAACTCATTTAAATCTTGATAGCAGCAGTAACCGATCTAACAACTGCCCCAGACACTTGTCGTTTTATACAGGCATTGCCGACCGCAGCGCCGTATTCTGCCTGCTTACATATCTCTGTATTTGAATACACATGCCTATAGCATTTCTTTGGAGCTACTGCCAGAGGTTCTCACGTAATGAGAATATTACTACTGAAGAACAAATCTGTCGGCTGTACAGCAAATTCGGAAGTTTTAGGACGGAAACACATGAGCGACGAATATATCCGTGGTACCCGAGGTCGAGTGCGGCTGGCGCAGCTGACTGAAGTGGCTCGCAGTATTTAGCAGGTAATCCCGGTGTGACACAAATGCTAGCTGCCAGAACACACTTACACCCACACTCCCCAAACGACATTACTGTGTGTGGTGAAGTGTACTTGTGGTACTACTATCTTCACCCCCTCCCACCCTTCCCGCCCCTTTTCCCCTCTTCCATTTGCGAATGGTGCTTGAGAGGAACAACTGTCAGTGAACCTCCGTATGAGCTCCAGATCCTCAGATTTTCTCGTCGCTGTTATTTCACGACTCGTATGTAGCAGGAAGTATTACCGTAGTCTGACTCTTTTTGGAACAGGAAAGCTCTCCGTGATGCTCGACGCCTCTCTAGTAGCGACTGCCGCTGATGTTTGCGGGGCGTCTCCGTGATGCCCTCGCTCCGACTAAACGACCCCATCCTCTTTGGATCTTCTCTATCTCCTTTATTAATGCTAACTGGTAAGGATCACAATAAACGAGAACCAGACGAGAAGGTGTTTTGTCAGCCACTTCTTTCATGGGTGAGTTACATTTCCTTACGATTTTTCCTATGACTTTCAGCTTGGCATCTCCTTCGCCTACTGTTAGTTTTAGGTGGTCGCTTCGGATGATTACCACCAGGTATCCTGGTAGATACTGTTCAAATGGTTCAAATGGCTCTGAGCACTATGGGACTTTACTTCCGAGGTCATCAGTCCCCTAGACTTATAGCTACTTAAACCTAACTAACCTAAGGACATCACACACTTCCATGCCCGAGGCAAGATTCGAACCTGCGACCGTAGCGGTCGCGCGGCTCCAGACTGTAGCGCCTAGAACCGCTCAGCCACGCCGGCCGGTGGTAGATACTGTACCAGTGGTTTATCGCCAGTAGTGCAGGCGAACAGTTTTGGATTCTACATACAATCGTGCGAAATGCGTTCTGTCACATGCCGGCACATGCACCACTCGTCGATCGATTTGCAGTCTTCCTACAGACAATAGTCTCACGCAGCGTCGGATGTAATCCACTGCATTATTATACGTATTGCGAACAGTAACCACAGTATTCCCAAAGTCGTGCTGAGTTCTAACTGGTAGAAAGTCCTGTTGACAGATGAACAATACCGCGGATATTGCGGTACTTCATTCAGTTTTTATTTCGCAGCCTTTTTATTTTTATTTTTTTTTACATGCTGTTCCGCACGTTCAGTAAATTGTATGTGATGTCTTTTTCAGTGTCCTTGAAAATACTTCATCATGTTCGAAATCAGTAGCCGACTATTAAAATAACATACAAATAATACGTCAACACACTTATAAAAATGCATACCATACAATTAAGCATTGTATTTCGCTCCTTCTGTTAGTTTTTAAAAATATATTCTGATACTATATTAATTCTCTTATTTCTACAGACGTGTAGCAGTTTTATGCTAAAAATCTTAATTAGTGTATCTAATAATACTCAGGTGTCTGATTTTAATTTCTGTTGGATGACCACACATGAAAGAGTTGAAATTGGAAATAAGATGAGTCTCATGATAATCAGTATACTAGTGGAGAACGAGATTTTCACTCTGCAGCGGAATGTGCGCTGATATGAAACTTCCTGGCAGATTAAAACTGTGTGCCGGACAGAGACTCGAACTCGGAACTTTTGCCTTTCTCGGGCAAGTGCTCTAACATCTTTTTCTTCGTTGATGTTATTTTGTTATATATTGTTCGTTGAATTTGTTCGTGGCGGACGTCCAGGGACACCCGTTCAAGTTGTTCGTTGAACCGTTCACTCAGTTCTTTTGTTACAGAGGGTAGCTAAACCCTCTGACCGAACACGCTGAGCTACCGTGCCGGCAACCGTCTGAGCTACCTAAGCACGACCCGGGGCCCTCCTAACACCTTTACTTCTGCCAGTATCTCGTCTCCTACCTTCCAAACTTCAAGGAAATTCTCCTGCGAACTTTGCAGAACTAGCACTCCTGGAAGGGAGGATACTGTGGAGATATGGCTTAGCCACAGCCTGGGGGATGTTTCCAGAATGAGATTTTCACTCTGCAGCGGAGTTTGCGCTAATATGAAACTTCCTGGCGGATTAATCTCGCTGTTTTAATCTGCCACGCTCCACATGGTGGCCTGGGGTGTATGTATGTAGCTAGGAACTACCACACACGTTGAGTTGTAGGTACAGAAAATGGCAGGCTACGAGCAACTGATGACGCAGAGAAACGGCAGCTGCTCTGCAAAATAAATTGGACACACAACGATAGTGGGGCCCTTTCTTGAATACTGCTGGAATTTGTAGGACGCAACTCTAGCCAGAATAAGGCAGAACCTGCAATATATACACTCCTGGAAATTGAAATAAGAACTTCGTGAATTCATTGTCCCAGGAAGGGGAAACTTTATTGACACATTCCTGGGGTCAGATACATCACATGATCACACTGACAGAACCACAGGCACATAGACACAGGCAACAGAGCATGCACAATGTCGGCACTAGTACAGTGTATATCCACCTTTCACAGCAATGCAGGCTGCTATTCTCCCATGGAGACGATCGTAGAGATGCTGGATGTAGTCCTGTGGAACGGCTTGCCATGCCATTTCCACCTGGCGCCTCAGTTGGACCAGCGTTCGTGCTGGACGTGCAGACCGCGTGAGACGACGCTTCATCCAGTCCCAAACATGCTCAATGGGGGACAGATCCGGAGATCTTGCTGGCCAGGGTAGTTGACTTACACCTTCTAGAGCACGTTGGGTGGCACGGGATACATGCGGACGTGCATTGTCCTGTTGGAACAGCAAGTTGCCTTGCCGGTCTAGGAATGGTAGAACGATGGGTTCGATGACGGTTTGGATGTACCGTGCACTATTCAGTGTCCCCTCGACGATCACCAGTGGTGTACGGCCAGTGTAGGAGATCACTCCCCACACCATGATGCCGGGTGTTGGCCCTGTGTGCCTCGGTCGTATGCAGTCCTGATTGTGGCGCTCACCTGCACGGCGCCAAACACGCATACGACCATCATTGGCACCAAGGCAGAAGCGACTCTCATCGCTGAAGACGACACGTCTCCATTCGTCCCTCCATTCACGCCTGTCGCGACACCACTGGAGGCGGGCTGCACGATGTTGGGGCGTGAGCGGAAGACGGCCTAACGGTGTGCGGGACCGTAGCCCAGCTTCATGGAGACCGTTGCGAAAGGTCCTCGCCGATACCCCAGGAGCAACAGTGTCCCTAATTTGCTGGGAAGTGGCGGTGCGGTCCCCTACGGCACTGCGTAGGATCCTACGGTCTTGGCGTGCATCCGTGCGTCGCTGCGGTCCGGTCCCAGGTCGACGGGCACGTGCACCTTCCGCCGACCACTGGCGACAACATCGATGTACTGTGGAGACCTCACGCCCCATGTGTTGAGCAATTCGGCGGTATGTCCACTCGGCCTCCCGCATGCCCACTATACGCCCTCGCTCAAAGTCCGTCAGCTGCACATACGGTTCACGTCCACGCTGTCGCGGCATGCTACCAGTGTTAAAGACTGCGATGGAGCTCCGTATGCCACGGCAAACTGGCTGACACTGACGTCGGCGGTGCACAAATGCTGCGCAGCTAGCGCCATTCGACGGCCAACACCGCGGTTCCTGGTGTGTCCGCTGTGCAGTGCGTGTGATCATTGCTTGTACAGCCCTCTCGCAGTGTCCGGAGCAAGTATGGTGGGTCTGACACACCGGTGTCAATGTGTTCTTTTTTCCATTTCCAGGAGTGTACAAAGAATAACGGCACGGATGGTACACTCGTGTTTAGCTGACGATAGAGTGGAAAGTAATGTTGAGGGACCTTCACAAACAGATAATAAAAGAAAAACGGCCTACATCTCGAGATAATCTCCTTAGGCAACTCGAAGCAACAGCTTTCAGGGCAGAGAGTACAAATATCGCGTAGGTCACTATGTACATACTTTCTAGTAATCTTGCACATAAAATCCGGGAGACGACAGCTCCGACAGAAGTGTACATACAGCCATTGTTGCCACACTCCATCTGAAAATGGAAATGAAAGTGGGAGAGGAAAACTGGGAGAGTAAAAAGTATCGTGTGCCTCACACTTTACAGTGGTTGTCAGAGTACGGATTTGGGTTTAGATGCAGAAATGTTTTGGTTCCAGAGAAGGAATGCCTCCAATCTGAGTTTAAGGTGCAAACCACAGCACTGATTCTGGAAGGAAATGACAGCCGTGAATAGCCCCAACATGTTGGGAGCCTGAATTAATTCTCGCTGTTGACGAAGCGTGGGCAGTACAGTACTTATAGCAAGTTGTGCAGCGTAGCGGACAACGACGCGAGATCTATTTGACAGTAGAAACACTGGGCTTTCAAATTTGTGTGTGACTTTCGAGTGGAGTGAAAAGAGTGACTCTAAGTGCCTTGAACATGTTGCGTTTTTCACGTACAACACACAATTTGAAGAAAGTGTTAGTCTTCTTCTTTCATCGCAAAAAATCTGCAACAGAAAGACATCGTTTGCTACTGGAAGCGTATGGAAAACTTCGAGATGAGTAACAAAATGCGTCCTGGTCGAAGTAGTGTGCCGTGAGATGATGCAGCCGGGTCTTTGAAAGGTGATAGCGGAACTCTAAGAAGCACAATTAGTCAAGCTCAATAGCGCACTTAAGGACAAACGCCCGCAATACGCTCATAGGCGGGACCAAGTCATTCTGCTTCATGTCACTGCCAAGCAGTTGCAAAACCGCCGTATTCACCACTCATCGCCCTTTCCGATTACCATTTGTTTCGGTCCATGCAGCATGGCCTTTCTGAACAGTACTTCACATCTTTTAACCATCTCCAAAACTGGCTCTGTGAGTACCTCTGTCTGTGGTCACCTCAAAACAGAAGGACACTACTTTCAGTGATTTATATTACACCATTTTTTTACAATAAACATCTACATCCACAAGGCTACCCTGCACAGCACACTTAAGTGGCTGGCAGAGGGTTCATCGAAGCTCCTTCACAATAATTCTCTGTTATCCGTACCCAAGGACTGGAAAGTTGCTCAGGACACACCAACATTCATGAAAGGTAGTAGGAGTAATCCACTAAATTACAGGCCCATATCATTAAAGACGATATGCAGCAGGATTTTGGAACAAATATTGTGTTCGAACATTGTGAATTTCCTCGGAGAGAACGGCCTATTGACACACAGTCAACAAGGATTTAGAAAACATCGTTCTTGCGAAACGCAACTAGCTCTTTACTCACACGAAGTGTTGAGTGCTGTTGACATTGGATTCCGAACTGATTCCATATTTCTAGAGTTTCAGGAGGCTTTTGACATTTCACCTCACAAGCGTCTTGTAGTCAAATTGCGTGCTAATGGAATATTCACTCAGTTATCTGAGTAGATTCGTGATTTCCTGTCAGAAAGGTCACAGTTCATAGTAATTGACGGCAACTCATCGAGTAAATCAGAAGTGAGTTCTCACGTTCTCCAACATAGTATTATAGACCCTCTGCTCTTCCTTATCTATAAAAATATTTTTGTTATAAGCCCTCTGCTGTTCCTTATCTATACAAGCGATATAGTGGACAATCCGTGCACCAGTCTTAGTTTGTTTTCAGATGACACTGTCATTTATCGTCTAGTAAACTCATCAGAATATCAAAACAAACTGAAAAAGATTTTAGAAAAGATATCTGTGTGGTGCGAAAATTGGTAATCGACCCTAAATAATGAAAAGTGTGAGGTCATCCACATGAGTGGTAAAAGGAATGCGTTAAACTTCAGTTACACGATAAATCAGTCAAATCTAAAGGCCGTAAATTCGACTAAATGCCTAGGATAGGATTTACGGAACGATTACGTAGATAAAGTTTTGGGGAAGGCAAACCAAAGAGTGCGTTTTATTGGCAGGACACTTAGAAAATGTAACAGATCTACTGAAGAGGCTACTTACACTACGTTTGTCCGTCCTGTTTTGGAGTAGTACAGCGCCGTCTGGGACCCTTACCGGGTAGGATTAACGGAGTACATCGAGGAAGTTCAAAGAAGAGCAGCACGTTTTGTTTGTACTATCGCGAAATAGGGGAGAGAGTGTCACTGACATGAGACAGGATTTCGGGTGGACATAATTAAAACAAAGGCGTTGCTCGTTACGGTGCAGTCTTCCCATGAAATTACAGTCACCAACTTTCTCCTCCGTATGCGAAAATAATTTGTTGACGCCGACCTACATAGGGAGAAACGGTCATCATAATAAAATAAGGGAAATAAGAATTCGCACACAAAGACATCAGTTTTTTTCCGCGATGTTCGAGATTGGAGTAATAGACAATTATTGTGTAGGTGGTTCTATGAACCCTCTGCCAGGCACTTAAGTGTGATTTGCAGAGTATCCATATACATGTAGATGTAGATTCCACTCTCGCACAGCCCACGGAAGAAAAACGAACACCTATGTCTTTCTGTGAGAACTCTGATTTCCCTTGTTTTATTATGATGATCGTGTCTCCCTATGTAGGTCTGCGTCAACAAAATATTTTCGCATACGGAGGGCAAAGTTGGTGACTGAAATTTCATGGGAAGATGCTTTTGTTTTGAAGATGTCGTCCCCAAGTCCTGTATGATGTCCGTGACACTCTCTCCTCTGTTTCTTGACAATACAAAACGTGCTGCTCTTCTTTGAACTCTCCCGATGCACACTGGCATTCCTCTCTGGTCAAGGATTTCAGACCGTGCAGCAGTACTCCAAAAGAGCACGGACAAGCGTAGTGTACGCAGTCTCCTTAGTGAATCTGTTACATCTTCCAAGTGTTCTGCCAATAAAACTCAGTCTTTGATTTTCCTTCCTCACAACATTTTCTATATGTTCTTTTCAAATTAAGTTGTTCATATCTTTAATTCCTAGTTATTTAGTTGAATTTACGGCTTTTAAATTTGGCTGATTTATAGAATAACCGAAGTGCAACGGATTGCTTTTAGCAGTGATGTGGATGACCTCATACTTTTCATTATTTAGGGTCAATTGCCCATTTTTGCATCATATAGACATCTTTTCTAAATCGTTTTGCAATTTGTTTTGATCTTCTGATGAGTTTACAAGACGATAAACGACAGCTTCATCTGAAAACAACCCAATATTGGTTCTTAAAACTTTTATATAGGTAAGGAACAGCAGAGGGCCTATAACACTTCCTTGGGGAACGCCAGAAAACACTTCTGTCTTACTCGATGACTTTCCGTCAATTTCTATGAACTGTGACTTCTTTGACAGGCAAACTCGAAACCATTCACATGACTGAGACGATATTCCATAAGCACGCAATTTCACTACAAGCTGCTTGTGTGGTACAGGGCCAAAAGACTTCTGTAAATCTAGAAATACGGAATCAGTTTGAAATCTCTTGTCGATAGCACTCAAAACTTCGTGTGAGTAAAAATCTATTTGCGTTTCACGAGAACAATGTTTTCTATATCCGTGTTGACTATGTGTCAATAGACCATTCACTTCGGGATAATGCATAACGTTCGAACACAATATATGTTCGACAATTCTGCTGCATATCGACGTTAATTATATGGACCTGTATTTAGTGGATTACTCCTGTTATCTTTCTCGAATATTGGTGTGACCTGTGCAACTTTTCAGTCTTTGGGTACAGATCTTTCGTCGAGCGAGAGGTTGTATACGACTGTTAAGTACGAGGGTGAGTCAAACGAAAACTTTAAATATATTTTAAAATATTATTTATTGTGCGGAAGTGGTACAAAGCTGTATCACTTTTCAACATAATCTCCCCCAAGCTCAATGCAAGTCCTCCAGCGCTTACAAAGTGCATAAATCCCTTTAGAAATAAATTCTTATTCTTCTGGTAGTCCGCGTAACCACTCATGCACCGCGTGGCGTACCTCTTCATCAGAACGGAACTTCTTTCCTCCCATTACGTCTTTGAGTGGTCCAAACATATGGAAATCACTTGGGGCAAAGTCTGGTGAGTATGGTGGATGAGGAAGACACTCAAAATGCAGGTCTGTGATTGTTGCAACTGTTGTACGGGCAGTGTGGGGCCTTGCATTGTCATGTTGCAAAAGGACACCTGCTGACAGCAATCCACGTTGCTTTGATTTGATTGCAGCCCGCAGATGACTTTTTAGGAGATCTGTGTATGATGTGGTCCCTCTAGGCATGTAATGCTCCAAAATGACGCCGTTTTCGTCCCAAAAGAGAGTCAGCATAACATTCCCTGCTGATGGTTCTGTTCGAAACTTCTTTGGTTTTGGTGATGAGGAGTGGCGCCATTCCTTGCTCGCTCTCTTCGTTTCCGGTTGGTGGAAGTGAAACCAGGTTTCGTCCCCAGTAACGATTCTTGCAAGGAAGCCATCACCTCGTTCAAAGTGCCGAAGAAGTTCTTCACAAGCATCAACACGTCGTTCTCTCATTTGAGGAGTTACCTGCCGTGGCACCCATCTTGCAGACACTTTGTGAAACTGGAGCACATCATGCTCAGTGTGGTGTGCTGACCCATGACTAATCTGTAAACATGCTGCAATGTCATTCAGTGTCACTCGGCGGTTTTCCTTCACTATGGCTTCAACTGCTGCAGTGTTCTGTGTAGTCACAACTCATTGTGCCTGACCTGGACGAGGAGCATCTTCCACTGAAATCATACCATTTGCGAACTTCCTACTCCATTCGTACACTTGCTGCTGTGACAAACATGCATCACCGTACTGAACCTTCATTCGCCGGTGAATTAGGTTTCACACCTTCACTACGCAAAAACCGAACAACAGAACGCTGTTCTTCCCTGGTGCAAGTCGAAAGTGGGATGGCCATCTGTATACTGATACTGCGACGGTATGTGTGCATCTGCACTATGCTGTCACCAACAGGCCATTCTGCACGCTGTTTGTAGCACACTTACCAACTTACAGGATAACGGCGCGAAATTTCGATTTGTTATTACAAATTTAAAGTTTTCATTTTCCTCACTCTCGTATGAATGAATATGTAAGGCACAGTGTGCGATCTTAAGAAAAAAAAAATAAGTGGCGGTAAATACTGAAGGTAGAAATCTAAAAATAGTTCAGAATATGCTAATGTAGTTGCTCACAATAAAAAGCTACAAATGTCAACTTGATCAGAGCAATATTTTAGTTAAAATCGGCGTTATTACGAAATATTGAAGCCGCTAAATATTAGACTTCGCCTAAAGATGATGCAGACGCATTCCATCGAAACGTTGCTACGAGACGACGATGCTACTCGGCTAACAACCCGTGAAGACTTCATATATTAGACTCAAAAGCCGAAAATTTGTATGTGGCCTTCGTTTCATGTAAAAACTTGAAATATGTGACACCCATTGGCTAGGTCTCTTAGTTTCCAAGTTATTTGTCAAAAACCAAATTTGGAACAAAAACGTCCTTATTCATAGTAGATTAAGCATCAATTGCATTTATAATAGAAAATTCTAGTTACAGCATTCATACAGTAATATAGCTGTGCCGAGTTTCAAGAGAGTATTGTAAATAACAGTGGTAACAAGGAATCTTAAAGAGGCAGTTGAGAGGTCATGTTCTACTGTCGGTCCCGTTCTACAAACACTAGGCGATAAAGTTTAAATGCAATCGAGCTAATACTTGTCCAGTAAGTAAAGCAAACCTAACTCTATTTATATAATAATTAAGAAGACTGTTAATTGCTAAACGATAGAGCTGACAATCAACACGTGTTCGAGAAAGCGTCCATTTAGATGCTACTACCTGGGCATAAAGCGGTTCAAAGCTGATGTTCCATTTGGCCGTCCTCTGTGACGCTATAGAAGTACAGCCAGAGAGGCAGTGAAAAGAGCCACTTCGCACACACCTATGAATCTGTCCGCGTCAGCCAAACGTCCGCGTGCTTTGTGCCTCGGATGACGTCAGAGCTGGGCGAGATTGAATGTGTTTTCTGTAAAACTAGGAAGTGAACTCGCGAGGACCGCACACCGCCCTGAATCACTTAGATTTCACAGAAGTAATTGTTTGTATGCCCCCCGTAATATTGACAAAACCGCGTGGCAAGTGGCGAGATTATTTTTCGTTGGTAAGGCAAGCAATTAACCATTGGTGATTAGAAGTCGGGGCGATGAACTACTTGTATTTTTACTGGAACTTCCCGTAGAGGCCGCCTCTGAAATGCTAGTAGTGGTGTTTGCGAAAGGGTATATATTATTATTAATTCTTTCTTTTCTCAGATGTTATGTCTGGTCAAAAATGGAAAGTGACGCGGACCTTGATCAAGCGTGACTTCCTTTTAACTGTACGGTATATGTTAAATGGCATTTAGGAACTTTCGGGTAATTGAACATGTATCAATAATTACGGATTTCTGTAGTTGTATATATAAGTTTGGATGTAGCTGTATTGCATTGATGTACTGGTGGATATTGTGTGGTATGACTCCTGTAGTTGATAGTATAATTGGTATAATGTCAACTTTATCCTGATGCCACATGTCCTTGACTTCCTCAGCCAGTTGGATGTATTTCTCAATTTTTTCTCCTGTTTTCTTTTGTATATTTGTTGCATTGGGTATGGATATTTCGATTAGTTGTGTTAATTTCTTCTTTTTATTGGTGAGTATGATGTCAGGTTTGTTATGTGGTGTTGTTTTGTCTGTTATAATGGTTCTGTTCCAGTATAATTTGTATTCATTATTCTCCAGTACATTTTGTGGTGCATACTTGTATGTGGGAATGTGTTGTTTTATAAGTTTATGTTGTAAGGCAAGCTGTTGATGTATTATTTTTGCTACATTGTCATGTCTTCTGGGGTATTCTGTATTTGCTAGTATTGTACATCCGCTTGTGATGTGATCTACTGTTTCTATTTGTTGTTTGCAAAGTCTGCATTTATCTGTTGTGGTATTGGGATCTTTAATAATATGCTTTCTGTAAATCTGGTGTTTATTGTTTGATCTGTATTGCATCCTTCCGTCTCACTGTATATATTGCCTTTTCTTAGCCATGTGTTGGATGCGTCTTGATCGATGTGTGGCTGTGTTAGATGATACGGGTGCTTTCCATGTAGTGTTTTCTTTTTCCAATTTACTTTCTTCGTATCTGTTGATGTTATGTGATCTAAAGGGTTGTAGAAGTGGTTATGAAATTGCAGTGGTGTAGCCGATGTATTTATATGAGTGATTGCATTGTGTATTTTGCTAGTTTCTGCTCGTTCTAGAAAGAATTTTCTTAAATTGTCTACCTGTCCATAATGTAGGTTTTTTATATCGATAAATCCCCTTCCTCCTTCCTTTCTGCTTAATGTGAATCATTCTGTTGCTGAATGTATGTGATGTATTCTACATTTGTGGCATTGTGATCGTGTAAGTGTATTGAGTGCTTCTAGGTCTGTGTTACTCCATTTCACTACTCCAAATGAGTAGGTCAATATTGGTATAGCATAGGTATTTATAGCTTTTGTCTTGTTTCTTGCTGTCAATTCTGTTTTCAGTATTTTTGTTAGTCTTTGTCTCTATTTTTCTTTTAGTTCTTCTTTAATATTTGTATTATCTATTCCTATTTTTTGTCTGTGTCCTAGATATTTATAGGTATCTGTTTTTTCTATCGCTTCTATGCAGTCGCTGTAGTTATCCAATATGTAATCTTCTTGTTTAGTGTGTTTTCCCTTGACAATGCTATTTTTCTTACATTTGTCTGTTCCAAAAGCCATAATTATATCATTGCTGAATACTTCTGTTATCTTTAGTAATTGGTTGAGTTGTTAATTTGTTGCAGCCAGTAGTTTTAGATCATCCATGTATAGCAAATGTGTGATTTTGTGTGGGTTTGTTCCAGTAATATTGTATCCATAATTTGTATTATTCAGCATGTTGGATAGTGGGTTCAGAGCAAGGCAGAACCAGAAAGGACTTAATGAGTCTCCTTGGTATATTCCACGCTTAATCTGTGTTGGCTGTGATGTGATATTATTTGAATTTGTTTGGATATTAAGTGTGGTTTTCCAATTTTTCATTACTATGTTTAGGAACTGTATCAATTTAGGATGTACTTTGTATATTTCCAATATTTGTAGTAACCATGAGTGGGGTACACTATCAAAAGCTTTTTGGTAATCAATGTATGCGTAGTGTAGTGACCTTTGTTTAGTTTTAGCTTGATATGTCACCTCTGCATCTATTATCAGTTGCTCTTTACATCCTCGTGCTGCTTTGCAACAGCCTTTTTGTTCTTCATTTATAATATTGTTCTGTGTTGTATGTGTCATTAATTTCTGTGTAATGACTGAAGTTAATATTTTGTATATTGTTGGTAGGCATGTTATGGGGCGATATTTAGCTGGGTTTGCTGTGTCTGCTTGATCTTTAGGTTTCAGATAAGTTATTCCATGTGTAAGTGTATCAGGGAATGTGCATGGGTCTGCAATGTAACTGTTAAATAATTTAGTTAGATGTGAATGTGTTGAGGTGAACTTCTTTAGCCAGAAATTTGCTATTTTATCTTTTCCAGGGGCTTTCCAATTGTGAGTAGAATTAATTGCTTGGGTGACTTCATGTTGCAAAATTATCACTTCAGGCATTTGTGGTATCATTTTGTATGTGTCTGTTTCTGCTTGTATCCACCGTGCATACCTGTTATGTTGTACCGGGTTTAACCATATGTTGCTCCAGAAGTGTTCCATGTCTGTTATGTTTGTTGGATTGTCTATTTTAATGTGTGTGTTATCTATTGTCTGGTAAAATTTCTTTTGGTTTGTGTTGAATGTTTGGTTTTGTTTCCTTCTATTTTCACTTTTTTTGTATCTTCTAAGCCGTTTGGCCAATGCTTGTAATTTCTGCTTCTTTTCATCTAATTGCTCTATCGCTTCTTGTTGTGAGATTTTACCTAACCTTTTTCGTTTTTTTCTGACATTTCATTTCTTATAAATTGTGTTAGCTGTCCGATGTCTTTTCTCAGTTTTTCTATTCTGATCTGTAGCCTGTGTTGCCATGCTGGTTTTGTGGGTTTCTTCTGTGTGTTGGTTGATTCTGATCTCTGCCTAGTGTGTATATTTAGTGTAGTGAGTGCTCCTATATAAACCAGTAGTTGTAACTCTTCCATAGTTGTGTTTTCATTTATTTTGTTGTGTATGATTGTGTTGATAGTTTTTATTGTTGTTTCGACTTGTGGGTTATTCGGCGGTCTATGCAAGAATGGTCTAATGTCTGTATTTGTGTCTTTGTACTCTATATATGTCAGCTGAAATTTTTCTTCTATATCTAACATGTGTGTTACTTCGAGTTCTATTTGTGCTTGTTCTGGTGGCTGTCTTAAGCGTTCGTTTTCCTCTGATTGTTTAATTGATGCGTGTTGTCCTTTGTTTGTTTGCTTTGGGATATTTGAGTCCATTACTGCATTTTCTTCTTCTTCTGATTGCGCATTATTTAGTTCCAGTATTTGTTGTACTTGTTGTTTGATGTTTTCTAATTCTGACTGGGGTATCCTGTTATTTTTGATTATTACACGGATCTGATCAGCTAGTCGTTGTTCTGTTAAAAATTTTAATTCTGGGTATCTGGTAATAAATGTTGTGTATACTTGTGATCTGTATCCAGCTGTGTTCAAGCGTCGTCCCCGACCATGACGGCGCTTGTCCGAGGCTTCATAAGTTCTGTCCTGAACCAACTAATCACACTAAAAGGGGGGTTAGCCATATTAGTGGTTTGTTCTTTTCGTCGCCTTTTACGACTGGCAGAACATACCGGAGGCCTATTCTTTTCCCGGGCCTCCACGGGATTTATTATTATTATTATTATTATTATTGTTAGGGATATTATTATATTTTGTGTGTGTGAAGTTTTACGGAATATATCAATCAATTAAAAATCAAAACTTTTATTTATAGCCATATTCCTAACTCTGTTGAGTAAACAGTAAGTAGGAAAATTTTCCTCCAGTGAGCGCAGAGAGTAACGTGGACTTGCAGACTGGAAATTGTGGTCATTATGTTATCCATCGCTTTCTGGCTGACCGCAAAAATAGTTTTCAAGCACTTGTAAACAGCGAAGGGAGGTGTAAAGCACGTACACACAATTTAAGTGTCTTTCATAACGACATAACGAATCAAACGACGAATGGATTATTAGCCGCCGCCCCATAACTTCACATCTTTGAACGATCTCGAAAATTGGCTCCTTCAGTAGATCACCTCAAAATAAACTGAATTTTTTTATCTTGGAACCCAATAATTGCCCGAGAAATGGGAAAAGGTTTTAGTACCCGAAGGGCACTACTTTCACTCATTTATCTTAAACCATTGTTTTAAAAATAAGCAGAGGTCCAAGAAACAGTGAGAATCTATTCAGCTACCCACTATTTGAACGGCTCGCCAACTCTTTTAGGCAGAAATGGTACAACGGGTAGAGGCTGTGGAGATGAAAAGGTAACGAGACAAGGAGAGAGAGGTGGGTCTCAAAACGCTCTTTGCAGGCAGCTTGAGAGAAGATTGGGGAAGCACTGTAATCGCCTGAGATCGTGCAGATACGTGTGCTGGCGTCACTTCCCGTCACGCCAGGTAAAATGTGACGCCGTCGCCGTCAGTTGCTTAGTTGGCCGGCTTTTCATTTTCACGCTGCTTTCCGAACTATGTCGCGAGACGGACGAGAAGGAAATGACGTGCAGGACTACATCTTTTTGGTGATTTTAAAGCCGTTGGCGGTGGGCGTGAGTTCGTGCATCTCGGCCCGGAGATGGCGAGCAGGGAATCGATACGGCGCGGCGTGCAGGCGGGGGGCTTAATTAAACGCGTGTACGGCGTGTCGGTCCAGTCCGTCGCGACACACGACAGCTGTCCGCCGCTGTCCTTCCACCCTCCATGTTCCAGCTGTCAACAGCAGAGCCACTGTCAATCTAGCCAATAACGTAGTTTACACCGCCATCACTGAGGAGGAGGATTTAAGCCTTAAGTGATAACATCATCATCAACATCATCATCATCATTTAAGACCGATTATGCCTTTCAGCGTTCAGTCTGGAGCATAGCCCCCCTTATACAGTTCCTCCATGATCCCCTATTCAGTGCTAACATTGGTGCCTCTTCTGATGTTAAACCGATTACTTCAAAATCATTCTTAACCGAATCCAGGTACCTTCTCCTCGGTCTGCCCCGACTCCTCCTACCCTCTACTGCTGAACCCATGAGTCTCTCGGGTAACCTTGCTTCTCCCATGCGTGTAACATGACCCCACCATCTAAGCCTGTTCGCCCTGACTGCTACATCTATAGAGTTCATTCCCAGTTTTTCTTTGATTTCCTCATTGTGGACACCCTCCTGCCATTGTTCCCATCTACTAGTACCTGCAATCATCCTAGCTACTTTCATATCCGTAACCTCAGCCTTATTGATAAGGTAACCTGAATCCACCCAGCTTTCGCTCCCATACAACAAAGTTGGTCGAAAGATTGAACGGTGCACAGATAACTTAGTCTTGGTACTGACTTCCTTCTTGCAGAAGAGAGTAGATCGTAGCTGTGCGCTCACTGCGTTAGCTTTGCTACACCTCGCTTCCAGTTCTTTCACTATGTTGCCATCCTGTGAGAATATGCATCCTAAGTACTTGAAACCGTCCACCTGTTCTAACTTTGTTCCTCCTATTTGGCACTCAGTCCGTTTATATTTCTTTCCCACTGACATTACTTTCGTTTTGGAGACGCTAATCTTCATACCATAGTCCTCACATTTATGATCTAGCTCTGAAATATTACTTTGCAAACTTTCAATGGAATCTGGCATCACAACTAAGTCATCCGCATATGCAAGACTGCTTATTTTGTGTTCACATATCTTAATTTCACCCAGCCAGTCTATTGCTTTCAACATATGATCCATAAATAATATGAACAACAGTGGAGACAGGTTGCAGCCTTGTCTTACCCCTGAAACTACTCTGAACCATGAACTCAATTTACCGTCAACTCTAACTCCTGCCTGACTATCCATGTAAAGACCTTTAATTGCTTGCAAAAGTTTGCCTCCTATTCCATAATCTTGTAGAACAGACAATAACTTCCTCCTAGGAACCCGGTCATATGCCTTTTCTAGATCTATAGAGCATAGATACAATTCCCTGTTCCACTCATAACACTTCTCCATTATTTGCCGTAAGCTAAAGATCTGGTCCTGACAACCTCTAAGATGCCTAAACCCACACTGATTTTCATCCAATTGGTCCTCAACTAATACTCGCACTTTCCTTTCAACAATACCTGAGAAGATTTTACCCACAACGCTGATTAAAGAGATACCTCTGTAGCTGTTACAATCTTTTCTGTTACCATGTTTAAAGATTGGTGTGATTACTGCTTTTGTCCAGTCTGATGGAACCTGTTCCGACTCCCAGGCCATTCAGTTATCCTGAGTAGCCATTTAAGACCTGACATTCCACTGTATTTGATGAGTTCCGACTTAATTTCATCCACCCCAGCCGCTTTATTGCACTGCAATCTATTGACCATTTTTTCCATTTCCTCAAATGTGATCCTATTTCCATCATCATTCCTATCCCATTCTACCTCGAAATCTGAAACATTACTGATCGCATTTTCACCTACATTGAGCAACTATTCAAAATATTCCCTCCATCTGCCCAAGGCATCCACAGGATTCACCAGCAGTTTTCCTGACCTGTCCAAAATACTTGTCATTTCCTTCTTACCTCCCTTTCGAAGACTGCTAATTACACTCCAGAATGGTTTTCCAGCAGCTTGACCCATAGTCTCCAACCTGTTTCCAAAGTCTTCCCACGATTTTTTCTTGGATGCTGCAATTATCTGTCTGGCTTTGTTTCTTTCTTCAACATAACTTTCTCTATCTACCTGGGTTCTGGTATGTAGCCATTTTTGATACGCCTTCTTTTTCCTTTTACAGGCTGCCTTGACTGTATCATTCCACCAAGCTGTTTGCTTCATCCTACTTTTACACACTACTGTTCCAAGACATTCTTTAGCCACTTCTAGTACTGTGTCCCTGTACCTTGTCCATTCCTTTTCCAATGACTGTAATTGACTACATTCAACTAACTGGTACCTTTCTGAGATCGCTGTTATGTACTTGTGCCTGATTTCCTTATCCTGAAGTTTCTCCACTCTTATCCTCCTACATATGGACCTGACCTCCTGCACTTTCGGCCTCACAATCCCAATTTCACTGCAGATTAAATAATGATCAGTGTCATCAAAGAATCCTCTGAATACACGTGTGTCCCTCACAGCCTTCCTGAATTCCTGATCTGTTATTATATAGTCAATGACAGATCTGGTTCCCCTGCCTTCCCAAGTATACCGGTGAATGTTCTTATGTTTAAAAAAGGAGTTTGTGATTACTAAGCCCATACTGGCACAGAAATCCAAGAGTTGTTTCCCGTTCCTGATGGCCTCCATATCCTCTCCAAATTTACCCATAACCTTTTCATACCCTTCTGTTCGATTTCCAATCCTGGCGTTAAAATCACCCATGAGCAGAACACTGTCCTTGTCCTTTACTCTAACAACTACATCACTGAGTGCCTCATAAAAGCTATCCATCTTATCTTGATCTGTCCCTTCACAATGCGAATATACTGACACAATCCTAATTTTCTTGCTAGACACTGTCAAATCTATCCACATCAGTCGTTCGTTTACATACCTTATTGCAACTACGCTGGGTTCCATTTCTTTCCTGATGTAGAGCCCTACACCCCATTGTGCTATTCCTGCTTTGACTCCTGACAGGTAGACCTTGTATTCTCCCACTTCCTCTTCTTTCTCACCCTTTACCCGAATGTCACTAACAGCTAAAACGTCCAGCTCCATCTTACTTGCAGCCTCTGCCAGCTCTACCTTCTTCCCAGAGTAGCCCCCATTGATATTAATAGCTCCCCATCACATTACCATTTGTTTGGCAAGTCGTATCTTAGGAGTCCCTGGTTTGTCAGTTAGAGGTGGGACTCCGTCACCTCCAAAGGTCCGAGGCATTTTGCTCTGATTGTTGCCAGCATCATATTTAAAGTACCAGGGAAGCAGGTTGCTAGCCTTACTTGCCCCGAGTCCCATTGGGTTTTACCCCTAACGGCTGAGGGACTAACCGGTGGATTTGGTAGTCTTTGCCGTATGAGCACAAAGGTGACCACGACTCAGAATATGTCCGAGATGCCCAGCCTTATTCCAAAGTAACTGGTATCCCGACTGTGGGACCACTTACTTGGCCACTCATACGTTGCCCGTGGTTCATGAACTAGGACATGACTTTAAGTGATAACATGGATGAAAATTAACCCTAGCTCAATAATATCTCAGTTGTGCAGGAGCAAACCCGATTAGAGTGTTGGTCATCGTGATACGTTCATATTTTAGTAGTACACTACTGACCATTAAAATTGCTACACCAAGAAGAAATGCAGGTGATAAACGGGTATTCATTGGACAAATGTATTATACTAGAACTTACAAGTGATTACATTTTCACGCAATTTGGGTGCATAGATCCTGAGAAATCAGTACCCAGAACAACCACCTCTGGCCGTAATAACGGCCTTGATACGCCTGGGCATTGAGTCAGACACAGCTTGGATGGCGTGTACAGGTACAGCTGCCCATGCAGCTTCGACACGATACCATAATTCATCAAGAGTAGTGACTGGCGTATTGTGACGAGCCAGTTGCTCAGCCACCATTGAGCAGGCGTTTTCAATTGGTGAGAGATCTGGAGAATGTGCTGGCCAGGTCAGCAGTCGAACATTTTCTGTATCCAGAAAGGCCCGTACAGGACCTGCAACATGCGGTCGTCCATTATCCTACTGAAATGTAGGGTTTCGAAGAGATCGAATGAAGGGTAGAGCCTCGGGTCGTAACACATCTGAAATGTAACATCCACTGTTCAAAGTGCCGTCAATGAGAACAAGAGGTGACCGAGACGTGTAACCAATGGCACCCCATACCATCATGCCGGGTGATACGCCAGTCGATGACTAATACACGCTTCCAATGTGCGTTCACCGCGATGTCGCCAAACACGGCTGCGACCATCATGATGCTGTAAACAAAACCTGGATTCATCCGAAAAAATGACGTTTTGCCATTCGTGCACCCTGGTTCGTCGTTAAGTATACCATCGCAGGCGCTCCTGCCTGTGATGCAGCGTCAAGGGTAAATGCAGCCACGGTCTCCGAGCTGATAGCCCATGCTGCTGCAAACGTCGTCGAACTGTTCGTGCAGATGGTTGTTGTCTGCAAGTCATTAGAGATCGAGACGTGGCTGCACGATCCGTTACAGCCATGCGGATAAGATGCCTGTCATCTCTACTGCTAGTGATATGAGGCCGTTGGGATCGAGCACGGCGTTCCGTATTACCCCCCTGAACCCACCGATTCCATATTCTGCTAACCTTTATCAAAGTCGGAAACGTGATGGTACGCATTTCTCCTCCTTACACGAGGCATCACAACAACGTTTCACCAGGCAACGGCGGTCAACTGCTGTTTGTGTATGAGAAATCGGTTGAAAACTTTCCTGATGTCAGCACGTTGTAGGTGTTGCCACCGGCGCCAATCTTGTGTCAATGCTCTGAGAAGCTAATGATATGCATATCACAACATCTTCTTCCTGTCGGTTAAATTTCGTGTCTGTAGCACGTCATCTTCGTGGAGTAGCAATTTTAATGGACAGTAGTGTACAATGTTAGCCATTGTTGAAAGATGTGTATCAGTTATTCAGTATTTCTGAACAGAAAACATGTGCATGAAAAAATCACCTATTTATCATTAATGTGGGTTTGTGTTTCTGACAAGGGAATGGTCCAATAAGACATGTCGAAACCGACCATGAAATTTTTTACACTGGAAGAAGACAAGGAAAGAAATGAACTGTCAAAATCTTTGCTGCTGACAGGCACTGCAAGTATTTTGTAAAAAATGTTGAAGTTACAAATTTTTGCCGCGCGCAGAACTGATCATAACAAGGGTCTGTACAGCCCTGCCCGTCTGGCGCGAGACTCAGCGAATCACTCACGCAGTGCCGCGTAGTGGAATTATCCGGAGTTCACAGACAGCAATTTTAAGCACCTAAAGCCTGGTTTACAATGGAGCGGATGGAAGCTAACACGTGCGAATCAGTATTTGCAGAAAATGCACTACCGTTCGCTTGTATATGGGTAGAATCGTTTATTCTAGAGGGAACGGAAGAGAACACGAGGTAGAGAACATTGTCTATGAACGCTGTGTTATTAGTTTTTATTTTCTGGAGCTAATATTCGGCAAACAGGATACAACTCTTATCTTATTAGAGCCACAATGCGAAACTTGGCTATTCAGTAAGGATTATTTTGCATGACGAGCGCACTGTTCTTGACGGAGTACGTAAAATGGCGCAGGGAAGGAAGAATTTTAAGTGTCTCAATTTGTATGGAAGCGTGACATGCGTGGAGATCGTGCACTTTACACGGAATTGCATCTCTTTCTTTCCTTAGCACTGGTCCACAATTTTCCTTGTATGTCGGCTGCCATTTTTCCCTGGCTTCTCATTTCCACTGAGTGGTAATTTATAAACAGAACACTAATTACCGACGTCGAGGCATTATCTCAAGAGGTGACAGAGCTAGCTTTTCCACTATGCGTGTAAGGTCTAATGGTCATATTCTTTTTTGTTATTTTTTTCCTAAAACAAAAATGGTCTAGTGGCAATACCTACATGGTAGCTCAACCTGTTCAATCAGAGGGTTAGCTGCCGTCTGTAATTTAAAAAAAAACTGTGTTAATGGATCAACGATGAACTTGGACGAGCGTCGAGGGACGTCCGCCCTGAACGAATACAACGAACAATACCAAAGAAAATGCGATTAAAAAAAAAGTGGTAAAGGGCGCTCTTCGTGATCCAGAGAGCGCAGGATCACATCCCGTTCAGATTACAACCTTTTCACTATGATTTTTAACTGAGCATTCACTTCTCACAGATGTTGGAGCGGCCGCGAGAGACATGTGGTTCAGATTACAGGTTAAACTGCAGGTTTTCATTTTACGATTAGGTAAGTGGAGAAGGTGAGGGACACGTAAGTAGCTGCAGTGGCGTCCAGTTGAAAGACCTGCAAGAGGCCTACCCGGTACACCAGGCAGAATTCTCTTTTGCTCGCCGGCCGCGGTGGTCTAGCGGTTCTATGCGCTCAGTCCGGGACCGCGCGACTGCTACGGTCGCAGGTTCGAATCCTGCCTCCGGCATGGATGTGTGTGATGCTCTTAGGTTAGTTAGGTTTAAGTAGTTTTAAGTGCTAGGAGACTGATGACCACAGCAGTTAAGTCCCATAGTGCTCAGAGCCATTCTCTTTTGCTCGTGAATATTAGCTTGTTTGCTCCGGTGAAAACTTGCCTTAAACTGTACAAACATTTTTTTGAATAACTTTCTATCGACAGTTCAGTTCTTCCACATCTAATTCTGAGAAAAGTGACTAGCAGAAAAAATAAAATCATGGCAGTGTTCGACGTCACAGACAACTTCCATCAATAAGGACTTGTAATTTGTTGAAATGAAATGTGTCTTGCAGTAATATATTTTATAACAATTCCCGTAGGCCATTTATTATGATTGAATGTTGTACATTTGACTATCAGAGAAACAGTTCTTTGTTTATTACCTGTAGTCGTCACAAAAATGCAAAGAATCTATTGAATGACAAAAACAAACATTTTTCTTGCACCAGGCACACCGGACAATGGAAAAATTGATGCAGTCAGGCGCTTCGCATTGACCACCAGTTTTATTTAGCCATTACTGGGATGTAGTCACAAATGGTTCCGGCCGTTGTTCTGCATATTGCGCTGCATACCAAGCATACTTAAAGCGTGGCGAAGAATACTGGTAACAAATGACTGGAGCTTAAGAATGAGGGAGAGGTATTGGAAATTATGTTGTCTGATAACTTCCTGAAAAATGCTTACCACTGTCGAAAAAATTCTTTATTGAGAGGTTGGCTCTGGCTCTGACCACTACGGGTCTTAACATCTGAGGTCATCAGTCATCGAGAGGTTGAATCGCATTAGTAGTTATAGGCAGAATCAACATTACATCTACAGATTTTTCGTCGTCCTGCACAGAAACAGAGGCCTCGTTACGTCCAGACCATGAATCCATCAAAAGCAATGAATTAGTTTCTGCAGCTGGTAGGAATACGATTCGAAGGAAATGTTGAAAATCATTCTTCCCCATTTTTGCAGATTTTGATTCGTCGATTATAAGATTCTTGGAACGAAACAGTCCGTTTTTTATTTTTGGTCATAATTTGCCTTGCGATTCTTGAAGATAGATATGCAACTGCGGAAATAGTAAACCACACATACTTATCACTGGCATTATCGTATATGAATGTGTCACTGCATTCATTGATTGGGCAACGGACTCCGTCTTTTTTTCACCCCGAAATGATAAAGTGTGGTGTGCAAGCAGTTCTTTCACGACACCTGACTGATCAGCGTTATAAACAGCAGTTGCGGGGATAACGGCAAGAATCGTCTTTACGTCAGCTATGAATTACTCTGTAGCATTGTCTATCACTGGCAGCAGCTCTACACGTTTATGTGACGTAAACTTGGTAATTTTGTGACTTCCTATTCTGTACGATTTCTTGAACCTGCGTAGCCAGGTCGACAAAGCCTGGAAATTAGCAATGTCCGTGTCAGATGTAATTCGGAGGGCCCAATCTCATAGATCTCCATCGGTACCTCTCACGAACAGTTGTAAATCTGTCGAACAGTTTTACATTCAGAGGGTTTTGTGCTTCCGCTTGGCGCATATTTCTTACTTCGTGTAATTCAGTCTTTCATTTGTACGATTCACGGTCCGATTTTACAAAACGAAAACACTTTTGCACACTGCGTAACTTCAAGCGTTTTTTCCCTCCTTCGTTTAACCAATATTTCACTGCCTTTTCTTTGTCGCTGAAACCTGTTGCAGTCCTGCTACTGGCACAACTGACGTCGTCCGAACGACAGTTCTTGGAATCGTCACGTATCCACAATTTCAAACGAAATGTCGATATCATTCGAATGAATGTCAAGGAAATCAACTAACAAATGACAGATATGTACGTCATCGGGAGAAGTAGGCGATTTCGTCTGGAAACCACGTTCTTCATATTTCATCATTGCTAAATTGAGGACGTTAACTGGATTCCAGATTATTGTGAAACTGGAAGAAAAAGAAAGGTATTATTAGCAAGATTGCCTTACGAAAGCACAATAAATATTAGTTCAGCTTTATCTGGATTGTCAATACTTACCAATACTGCAAAAAGCAACTGATAATTTGTAATAGATGTTACTTGAGTGGCTACTTCGAGAGAATAGTAACTGTGTACTGTAGTGTCAGAGAAACTAGCAACGAACAGTAACCTGAAACGTTCTTTACAAATTACGATCGGTTTGTGTCGTGTTTCATGTTTACAAATCTACTGCCGACCTCGGCTATGTGTGTGTGTGTGTGTGTGTGTGCCTAGTTGCTCATGCGCAGTTGCTACAGCGCCAGTAGGGGTGTACATTTCTGCCGGCTCCTGGCACGCTACGAATTTCGCAATTTTCAGCTATTTCTTTTAATACTGGCAGTGCCTCTTAACACCTAAAATTTTGACAGTTCATAAAAATTTCAGGGTAGGTTCTGACATGTCTTATTGGACCATTCCCTTGTATCATCTTTTTGGGAATTCAGTATTATTTCAGAGTTTGTTTTGTCAATATAGGCTGCGCTATTATTGGTGCGAAGAAATATGCAGATGAGTTAGACATTGTGTCCGTCTAACGGTGGATGCTAAGGAAAAGGTGGAGCTGAAACAAAAGCGAAATAAAGAGAAGCACACGTAATGTGTGTGTAACTCTGGTTTATTTCAGTTCACCAAGTCCCACTATATCGTAACAGTTCCTTGACACAAGCAAGTTCGCCGTAGACAATAACACAGAGAGGTGAGGCTAACTAGCAGCGAGTGAGCCCCGCTGTTCGACTGGGCTGGCGCCGGTGCGACGTCTTACGCAGGCTCGGAGGTGGCTCTACTTGCGCTTGCAGCAAGCAGACGGTGCGTCTACGAGCCAGCCGCGGGTTCGCTGGGCAGTCACAGGAGTTTCTGCCAACCTCTTGACTTTGACTGTGTGGCGTAGCGTTGATAGTGTACGGCAGCACATTATGAAAACCTCTTTACAATGTTATTAACGACGATGAGCCTTCCGACGAAGAAGGTACTGAGCAGGAAGATATCTGTGAGCAGGATGATGTTGAAGATGATGGTATTGATGGAGGTGGCAGCGATAGCGCTTTAAAACCAGAAAGTAATAGCGGTAACAATGGAAGTGAAATTCAGGAAATGCATAATTTAAAAAAAAAGTAGAACAGAAAATTCCTGGTTTGGATTTAAGGGAGAGAACATCATTATTTCGAAGAAGATTATGCTAAAGGGGAAAAGTGGTAAAACTTGGTCATCAAAGCATCCAAGAGCCAAAAGACTCCTTCAATAAATGTATCGAGAACAGCTGTGCCAAGTTCACAGTGCTCGCAAAGTGCAAACTGCTGAGAAATGAAAATTATGCTGAATGATATTGTTCGTCACACCAACCAAGAAATGGCTTTACAGAAAGAGAGAGATATTCTTCTGAATAAATATTTACTGGTAACATTACTCTACCAGAGCCGGAAGCATTCATCTGCCTACTTTTTTTTCACAGGTCTAGAAAAGATAATCATATGCGTGCAGATTTTCTAGGAAGTGCTTTAGGAAGCCCTATTTATACCTCCATCATGTCATTGATGAGATACATATCTATTACTAACTTTAAAATTCGGCGACAAGCAGACCGGCGGAACCAGAAAAGAAAAGGATCCTTTTACAAATACCTGAGATTACTGGAACAGTTTTTACATACACTGCATAGAGTAGACTACTACACACCATCAGTTGAATGTAGCACTGATGAGCAGCTTTTAGGATAAACTGGAAAAATAGTCTGAAACTTGAGTTCATGTGTGACTCCTAAATATTTGATCACAGGAATACCGTAAGTAGGAAAAGAGACATACAATGGGCCTGAATCCCTGGCTAAGTCCTTGGTGAAAGTTCTAGCGAAACCATTTTACGGCAGCAGTTCAAACATCACGGTAGATAATTGCCTTACATCGTTCCATCTTCTGACGGACATGATGAGTCGTGGTATAACTACTCTTCGAACATTACGATGAAACAAACAAGAAATTCCCAAAGAAGTTCTTCAGACTAAAGTACGGCGACTATCAACAATAATGTTTCTCTTTGACTCTAATACAAATCAACAATTCGTGCCCTTCTCATCAAAGAAGGGGAAAATTGTCTTAGTAGCTTCAACCATGCATTATGTGCCAACTGTTTCCCAAACTATAAAAGATGCCATTGAATCTTAAAAAGAAAGGGAAGGAGGGGCCGATTCGTTTGATCAAATCTGCAAGAATTATTCGGGGAGCAGCGCGCGCAACACTGGCTATGCTGTATGTTAAGGGTTACTAAATGCAAGTGGAGTTAATGCATACGTGATACAATATGTACGTGCAGCTCGAGGAGTGAAAGCTCCTCAAAGACTGCAGTTTCTTTACAAACTTGGACTTGATTTAGCAACAACATTTATGGAACAGAGACTGACCATCAGGAATCTTCCCAAAGATCTACAGAGGAAAATATTTGTTTATAGGTTAACTCATCGAAGGTAGACAATAAATCATCTGAATAGCGTGCAAGACAAGGATGATGCAAACTCTGCAGAAAGAGCGACAAGAAATGTACAGTGAAGAACAGTGTCTGTAAGAATTTCACCCTGGTGACTATAGAAAAGGTTTTTGCAAAAATAATCACAGCTCATAAATTACTTTGATTGGCATTTAAATTTCAGCAAAAAAATAGCGGCTTTGCCAAATGTTCGTTGTTTTTATTCTACAATGAACTTTGTTATTATTTGCATGTCATTAACTATACAACACCATCTACCACTGCGTTTATATATTATATCATTCATGATGTGTGTTCTAAATTAATGAAAATATTAAAATTTGTAACAGTTTTATTATTTACAGTGTAACGTCAATAATTTTGAGCTGGGTGAAAATTCATCAATATTATCATTCGTGTAAGTTACCAATTAAGGGTTAAGGAGACTGAAAGCGACGCATCGCCTCGGATCGACTGTGACATGCTATTTCTTTCGGGTATGTCCATCAGCTCACAGAATTTAATAAGTTTTTCATGTTCCCTCTGCACAGGGGAAAATGTGCTGAAAGTAATCGCCATTAACTCTATGTGGGTGTACGTTTTGACAGTAATAAAAATAAATCAGAAAAACAGGTAGAATAATAACGTTTCAGAAATTAAGTCACTCAAAGTAGGATAGAGAACACGCATATAGAGATGACGATATTTCAGTGGAAACGATAAATTTGGATAAAAATTAATGTAAAAAGAAGTTACACAATTATTTACAGTACCTTTGAGAAAGACGAACACCATCTTTCCCAAAAAAGATGACAGCCGAGATATAAAAGCTTTTACACTCAACAGACTCCTTTACGAAATATTTAGAATATTCACCAATATTATCCCTAACCACAAACAAACAACATTAGATTTTAATTCAGCAAAGAAACAATCCTAGTGTAGAAATGTATACAGTTCAACGGATGATTTGTCAATCGGGAAGAAATTACAGAACAGAAAAACGAGTATGAATTAGAACAGCTTTTGCATGTTATAAAGAGTAAAAACATTTTTAACTCAGTTTGGAAGAAGTCTGTAGTAACATCAGTTGAGAAACAAATCACTGATTCAACCTGTATCAATGTAGTGAAGAATAAGACGTCGGTGCTACACATATCATCAGAATTCATCAGGATAGTGGGAAATTTATAATCTAAGGAGTAGTATTGCAAGGAGATTCCACATGTCCAAAACTATTCTCAGCGTTCCTAGAGGAAGTTTTCAGATCTTCAAACTGGTAAATCAAAGAAACAATATGGGTAGATGGAACATAGTTGAACCACCATCGTGTTGGTGATTGCACTGTTGTGTTTACCTGTAGCAGATAAACAACGACATACGGAATAAGTTTTAAACTTGGCGTAAAAATAAACTACCTTAAAACCAAAATTATGTATAACTAAGACATGGAAAAGAAACTAATACAAATTAATGATGAAGTCATACAACTAGGTGAGAGCTCCTACATATGATGCTGTTAAAGAGAATGCCTGCATGGACAACAAAGTGAATTTTTTCTAAATTATATGTGTTTTCAAATCCACATTTTCGATGTGACCGAAAACGTAAAGTAATATCTGCTTGCGTCAATGGAACACGGAGCTTTAGTGCGAAAATAATTCAGAACTGAGAGTTTCTCTGGACAGATGTATGCTGGGAATTACTGGGAGAGACAGAGAAACGTAATGGAGCAGGGAACAGACTGAAGTGGAATGCGTAATTGTGACTACGAAGAGAATGGTGCGAGACATGCAGCCAGGCGAATGAGTGGTGTGTGCGCCAGAGAAGATCTCTGCTGGACGCCAAGAGATAATCAGAGACAGAAGAGTCCAGGAAATATGCAGGAGCATGCCTGTAACTGAAGGCCATATTACAAGGAGTAAAATCTAGGAGAAGTCTATAGCCAACAGTGGATGTCTGCTGCTGACGATGGTGAAATTCAGGGTGATTCAGCTAAGCTGTTCACGTCACAAGCAGACCATACGACCTTTCCCTCAGAGATTTGATTCATATTGACAGGATGTGTAGTGCACAACTGGGACTTCAACATGTGTAAACAGGAAGACACAAGCCTCGTCTGTTTTCAAGAATATCGCGTTTGAAAGTCTTAAGTCTGTCTATATACGTTGTATGCTCGCTAACGCTCACAGAGTTTGCAGCAGAGTGACTAAGCTGTTAGTCTCATTAAGTGCGAGGTCTGTGGATCTAATATGGCTACCAGTACCAATATTCGTTATTCCCAAGTTATTCTGCCAACATACAGCATTAAAGTAATTCCTCCCTAGTGTACTCATGGGGAGCAGCGTTGCGACATTTATTTTTACCTGCAGGCGAAGAACATTATAAAACGACTATAGTGAATGGCACGAAAGTAGAGTCCTCAAGGTCACGGCCGCTTCCTGCTGCCAGCAGGGGCTGCTGGCTGTGATTCGCCCGCCTCACGGCTCTGTTGCCATGTAGGTACCGTAGCAGTGTGGTAGGTCAGAACAGCTGAAAGCTCAGTGTTATCGTGCTGTATCAAGTGTTCATGATTGATCTCAGTGTCTTACCGTTTTTAGAAAGGTGCTTTGACATGTGTTCGGTGGTGAACAACAATGCAGGAGCAACGGCCTACTTCCAGTAGTCCTCTGGTCGGTGTGTTTAACAGGCAGAGAGACATTCGTAAAGAATCGAAAATTATCATACCGAATGTTCAAAATGGTTCAAATAGCTCTGAGCACTATGGGGCTTAACTTCTGAGGTCATCAGTCCCCTAGAACTTAGAACTACTTAAACCTAACTAACCTAAGGACATCACACTCATCCATGCCCGCAGCAGGATTCGAACCTACGACTGTAGCGGTTGCGCGGTTCCAGACTGTAGCGCCTAGAACCGCTCGGCCAGTTCGGCCAGCCATATCGAATGTACTCAAGTTTTTTACTGATCTGGCCGACAATGAAGAAGGGAGGAATAACTTAAATTTTGCGCAAATTCATAAACTTACTTCTAAAGTGTGTGGTGTCTGCAAGTCAACTGTAGGCCATATTAGCAAATCTGTGTCATTGGCAGAATCTCCAGACATGAATGAGTGTTTCAGTTCTTCAAGAAAGGGATACGAACGTGAACGGAACTCAACCGACTTTGACGATTTTAACAAAGAGCTCATGCGTTGAACTGTACTTGGATATTATGACAGAGGAGAGTATCCAACAGCTAAAAAAATACAGGCTTACCTCCGTGAAAAAATTAATTAGTCGGGCTCAGAGACTTCCATTCTTCGTCTTCTCCGCTTCCTTGGTTTCGGATTCAAGAAGTATAATGACGGACGGAAATTCTTAATGGAACGCAGAGACATTGCAGCAGCAAGAGCTAAGTTTTTGCGTACAATGCACTTCTTGCGTGATGAAGACACCAGGCCTATAGTGCACTTGGATGAAACTTCCGTTTCAAAGAACCACCCCAGTAAGTATATATGGCACGACTTCAAAGGAAACGGCGGTTTGAAAGTGATACTGGAAGAGGTGGCCGATTAATCATCGCCCATGCTGGTTCATTAACCACAGGCTTCATACCAGAGGAAAAACTTGTTTTTCGTAGTGGGAAAAGTTCTTGTCAATCCGATTACCATTCAGAAATGAATGGAGAAGTTTTCAAGAATTGGTTTATTCGACTGCTGTCTGCGCTGGAAGAAGAGCAAAATTATCATGATTGATAACGCCAGCTACCACTCCATTCAGATAGAAAAGCTGCCACGTTCAAATTGGCGCAAGGCAGATATTATGGAGTAGTTAAAGAAAAGAATGTTTCATTTTCAGCCGATGAAACGAAGGCTGAACTCCTGTTTAAGGAAGAAATCGTAGGTGCCAAAAAGACTTACGAATTAGATCAACTGGCAAACGAAATGGGACACCAAGTGGTACGTCTACCACCGTATCACTGCCAGTATAATCCCATTGAATTGATATGGGCCCAAGTAAAGCGAGAAGTAGCGAAAAGAAATACTACTTTGAAACTTGCTGAGGTCGAGAAGCTAACACACGAAGCTCTTGACAATGATACTCAGCAGGACTGAGAGAGGTGCGTAAAACACGCAGAAGCATTGCAAGAATCTGATCTCTTGAACCAGGGTTTAAGAGACACCATAATGGAATGTGTGATGATACAAGTGGCTGGAACAAGCGACAGTGAATCTGAAGACACGGAGCCAAAAGATCCTTCGGTTTAGGTAAGTGCTGTCTATGTAAAAAGCTGACTTGATTTAAATGTTTGTCTATTCATTTCAGTCATAGAGGACATATGCGAATGTTTTTTCCTTACAGTAGACGTCTGATAAATTTATCACAAGCGGTGGCGATTAGTTTACTCGACAGTAACTGTCAATTAAAATAAGACTGGCCATTCTGCATTAATTAACAACAGTTTTTCCTAAAAACCTGTATCAAATGTCTTTACACTCGGATATAATCTAACTGCATTCGGTTTACTTGTACATTCGAAATTTAAATCCTTTTTTTCATAGAAGGATTTCCTGGCTGTTTCGTAGTAAGGGTAACGCTGTTCATAAAATGACAAAACATTGTGGAACTTCTGTATCGACTATATATAAACACAGCAGTAACATCAGAACAGTCCCAGCACCTATTCTGATTCTCCGAGAAGAGCATAGAAATCTGTGATATTTGACGACTTGTACAAAAAAAAGAAAAAAAAGCTAGAACATATAATTGTATTACTTTAGTATGACAGAGGATAGTATCCGATGGCTACAGAAATACAGGGTAATGTCCGTTATAAAATTGATTATTCTGGCCAGTCACTTCAATGCACTGTATTCTCCACCCACTTGGTTTTTAATTCAGAAACTGTAATGATGGACGATATTTGTAACACAAGACAGGGACATTGCAGTAGTAAGGACGAGGTTTTTGTGTACCAAGCACGTATTGCGTGCTGAGAATAATAGGCTTACATCAAATTTAGATAAAACTTTGGTTTCACAAAACCTTTAGAACAAATATTTTGCTCGATTTCAGTGAAAATATAGGCTTCAAAATAACTACAATTACTTTTTCGTAGAGTATATTGGCGTTTTGAGTGATGGATGCAATGACGAAGGATATGTATTATCAGCCAGTAAAATATTTGTGGGATGTAGGGAATATTCTCGTCCATATTAAAGCGAGCCGTCCGAACAAAACTATTGGCGACGGCCTACAACGACTCGCGCGCTGCTGCGCACGGAATATCGCGGAAGTAATTTCCCTCTGTACGTGATACGATACAATAATGATTTCTGAACTATTACCAAAAATAATTTTGTAGTTTTCTTAACAACTTTCTCGTGGGAAGTTTTTTCTCTGTCCTACAGAACGAAAATTCATCAGCGACTACATTTTCGCTACGCAGTCGGCACAGTTTCACACCTCTTATAATATATTATTTTTTATCTCAGAATACTTTTAAGTTTCCGAAATAAAAGACGCAGCATATGCATCTGTAAACTTTGAGGATGTTTATACTATTTTTTTCAGTCCAATTGAATTAGTGATTCTGTTACTACCACAGGTTGAAGTAAAAAATTATTTTCCTCTAACATTTCTTGTAACGTCAGTTTTCATTTTTTTCCCTATCAGCCACTGAGAATTTTCTTTTGGTAAGTACTCCATCATATTCTAGACTAAAAATAGAGTTGCACAATATTTTTTTGAATTTTTACGATCATTTTAAACTATCACTATAAAAAAACTGGCAGTGCTGTAAGATGGCGAGATGACCTTGAAGCCCTATTTTCGTGCGTCCCACTATACAAAACTGCTTGTACATCGTCAAACAGAATACAGAGATAGTTTCTAGAGAAGACTGCATAAAAATTCAATCAATCGTAAACCGTCAGTTACGTGTATCAATTTTCGGTGATATGCTTCTATATGCGCGGTACGCATATGTTGTGTGATGACAGAGAACCGTTTATGAATGCAAAGCAAGTTCATTTTCCAATATACATATTCAAAAACCATGCAATGCAAAAATTCTGCGTACGTCACAATAATTATTGTTTCCCAAGTTTCTGCGATCAGTATCACCCTGATCCGTAGTGTGCGCTATAAGTTACACATTAAACGTGTCACAGATGTAGAGTCAATAATATAAATGAAATGAGTATACTTAAACGACTGAAAGTCCTCGTGTATCCCTTTTTATTTCTTATCTCCTTTCTTAGGGGAAGTGGCAACAAAACGACTATTCACGTTGGTGTGTAGAATATATGAGTCTGGCGATATACCATCTGACTTTCGGAAAAGCATCATCCACACAATTCCGAAGACGGTAACAGCTGACAAGTGCGAGAATTATCGCACAATCAACTTAACAGCTCATGCATCGAAGCTGCTTACAACAATAATATACAGAAGAATGGAAAAGAAAATTGAGAATGCGATAGGTGACGATCAGTTTGGCTTTAGGAAAAGTAAAGGGACGATAGAGGCAATTCTGACGTTACGGCTAATAATGGAAGCAAGGCTAAAGAAAAATGAAGACACTTTCATAGGATTTGTCGACCTGGAAAAAGCGTTCGACAATATAAAATGGTGCAAGCTGTTCGAGATTGTGAAAAAAGTAGGGGTAAGCTATAGGGAGAGATGGGTCATATACAATATGTACAACAACCAAGACGCAATAATAAGAGTGAACGATCAAGAACGAAGTGCTCGTATTAAGAAGGGTGTAAGACAAGGCTGTAGCCTTTCGCCCCTACTCTTCAATCTGTACATCGAGGAAGCAATGATGGAAATAAAAGAAAGGTTCAGGAGTGGAATTAAAATACAAGGTGAAAGGATATCAATGATACGATTCGCTAATGACATTGCTATCCTGAGTGAAAGTGAAGAAGAATTAACTGATCTGCTGAACGGAATGAACAGTCTAATGAGTACACAGTATGGTTTGAGAGTAAATCGGAGAAAGACGTAGGTAATGAGAAGTAGTAGAAATATGAACAGCGAGAAACTTAACATCACGATTGATGGTCACGAAGTCAATGAAGTTAAGGAATTCTGCTACCTAGGCAGTAAAATAACCAATGACGGACGGAGCAAGGAGGACATCAAAAGCAGACTCGCTATGGCAAAAAAGGCATTTCTGGCCAAGAGAAGTCTACTAATATCAAATACCGGCCTTAACTTGAGGAAGAAATTTCTGAGGATGTACGTCTGGAGTACAGCACTGTATGGTAGTGAAACATGGACTGTGGGAAATCCGGAACAGAAGAGAATCGAAGCATTTGAGATGTGGTGCTATAGACGAATGTTGAAAATTAGGTGGACTGATAAGGTAAGGAATGAGGAGGTTCTACGCAGAATCGGAGAGGAAAGGAATCTGTGGAAAACACTGATAAGGAGAAGGGACAGGATGATAGGACATCTGCTAAGACATGAGGGAATGACTTCCATGGTACTAGAGGGAGCTGTAGAGGGCAAAAACTGTAGAGGAAGACAGAGATTGGAATACGTCAAGCAAATAATTGAGGACGTAGGTTGCAAGTGCTACTCTGAGATGAAGAAAGGAATTCGTGGCGGGCTGCATCAAACCAGTCAGTAGACAGATGACCAAAAAAAAAAAAAAAAAAAAAAAAAATCTCCTTGCGGAAAAAGTTTTTGTCCTGCTCCAGGATACATATTTAGTGAATAATAAATGAATCATTGAAACTTGATACTGCAGAGTCACAATACGAGGGTCGTTCGGAAAGTAATGCCTCCTATTTTCTATTTTTTATTCATGGAAACTATAAGAGACAGGTAAATTACAACAGCACAGCTAAATAAAGTGATATTTTTGCATATAGTCGCCACTATTTGTTATGCAATTTTACCATTGATGGACCAGAGCCTTCATGCCGCGCTTGTAAAGGTCGGAACCACTTCCTTACAGCTTTGACAACGGCATCCTAGTCTTGAAAATGTTCGCCAAGTAGTCCATTTTTCAGAGACCCAAAGAGATGGAAGTCTGAAGGCACTAAATCGTGACTGTACCGTGGATGTGGTAAGACAGTCCGGCCGAATTTTGCATGAGTTGCGTGGTCGCAAAACTGGTATGGGGACTGGCTTTATCACGTTGCAGGTGAAAGTTGGTTTTCTCCTCTGACCTTTCCCTGGGAACCCAGGCTTTCGGCTTAATCAGTATCGTCTCGTAGCATGCTGACTTGGCAGTTTGTCCAGCTCCAGGACATCCAAAAGGTCCACACCGTGGCTATCCCAGAAGACTGACCCCATCACTTCGCCTACAGCTGGCTGTGTCCTGAATTCCTACTTTAACGGAGAATTCCCACGTCGCCATTCCATGGACTGTCGTTTGGATTCCGTCTCATAGTGGTGACACCACGTCTCATTTTCGGTGACGATGCTATTCACAAAACTGTCACCTTCAGCTTCGCATTGGTCCAGCAGGTCCCGACAAATTTCCATTCGATGAGTTTTTTGTTCCTCTGTAAGCAATCGGGGACCCATCTCGCATGTACTTAGCAATAAGCAAGATGCGCCAACATTGTTTCCAAGGCATTACAGCCGACATGATGCTTTGCATAAAATGCTCTGTTCGATAGCTGCCGATCAGCGCGGATGAGCTGAACAAGACGAGGGATGACAGCTGTGTAGGGTCGACCGGGCCGTGGCTTGTATGCACTCCCATTCCACCACCTTGAAAATGCCGTACCCATTTCCTCACATTGCTCACGTCTGTTGTAACGTCTCCATACACCTTTATCAATCGTCGCTGGATTTCAATCGGCGCAATTTCGTCAGCAGTGAGGCATTCAATCACACATCGCCGTTTTATACGCGCTTCCATATCAGACTCCAGTTTGGAACACACCTCTGCTGGCGTCAACTACCGTAGAACAACGGAGGAGGTTTTTCAAGCATCAGCACTATAGCAACGACATCTGTCGCGGACATCCCAAATCACCATAAGAAAACAGCAGGCATTACTTTCGGAACGACTCTCGTAAATCTGTTCTTAGAATTACGTGGGGATGAAAAAACAGAGACCAGCAGAGAGATTCGATTCAGAGATCGCGCTTAAGAAACTGTGCGCTTACTCGCTCGGCTGCGGACTGCTTGAACACGTACACTCCTGGAAATGGAAAAAAGAACACATTGACACCGGTGTGTCAGACCCACCATACTTGCTCCGGACACTGCGAGAGGGCTGTACAAGCAATGATCACACGCACGGCACAGCGGACACACCAGGAACCGCGGTGTTGGCCGTCGAATGGCGCTAGCTGCGCAGCATTAGTGCACCGCCGCCGTCAGTGTCAGCCAGTTTGCCGTGGCATACGGAGCTCCATCGCAGTCTTTAACACTGGTAGCATGCCGCGACAGCGTGGACGTGAACCGTATGTGCAGCTGACGGACTTTGAGCGAGGGCGTATAGTGGGCATGCGGGAGGCCGGGTGGACGTACCGCCGAATTGCTCAACACGTGGGGCGTGAGGTCTCCACAGTACATCGATGTTGTCGCCAGTGGTCGGCGGAAGGTGCACGTGCCCGTCGACCTGGGACCGGACCGCAGCGACGCACGGATGCACGCCAAGACCGTAGGATCCTACGCAGTGCCGTAGGGGACCGCACCGCCACTTCCCAGCAAATTAGGGACGCTGTTGCTCCTGGGGTATCGGCGAGGACCATTCGCAACCGTCTCCATGAAGCTGGGCTACGGTCCCGCACACCGTTAGGCCGTCTTCCGCTCACGCCCCAACATCGTGCAGCCCGCCTCCAGTGGTGTCGCGACAGGCGTGAATGGAGGGACGAATGGAGACGTGTCGTCTTCAGCGATGAGAGTCGCTTCTGCCTTGGTGCCAATGATGGTCGTATGCGTGTTTGGCGCCGTGCAGGTGAGCACCACAATCAGGACTGCATACGACCGAGGCACACAGGGCCAACACCCGGCATCATGGTGTGGGGAGCGATCTCCTACACTGGCCGTACACCACTGGTGATCGTCGAGGGGACACTGAATAGTGCACGGTACATCCAAACCGTCATCGAACCCATCGTTCTACCATTCCTAGACCGGCAAGGGAACTTGCTGTTCCAACAGGACAATGCACGTCCGCATGTATCCCGTGCCACCCAACGTGCTCTAGAAGGTGTAAGTCAACTACACTGGCCAGCAAGATCTCCGGATCTGTCCCCCATTGAGCATGTTTGGGACTGGATGAAGCGTCGTCTCACTCGGTCTGCACGTCCAGCACGAACGCTGGTCCAACTGAGGCGCCAGGTGGAAATGGCATGGCAAGCCGTTCCACAGGACTACATCCAGCATCTCTACGATCGTCTCCATGGGAGAATAGCAGCCTGCATTGCTGCGAAAGGTGGATATACACTGTACTAGTGCCGACATTGTGCATGCTCTGTTGCCTGTGTCTATGTGCCTGTGGTTCTGTCAGTGCGATCATGTGATGTATCTGACCCCAGGAATGTGTCAATAAAGTTTCCCCTTCCTGGGACAATGAATTCACGGTGTTCTTATTTCAATTTCCAGGAGTGTATTTGCTATCGTACAAAAGTTATAAGTACGCCTAAAATTTTCAAACTCGATCTTCTCGAGAACGCTTGAAAGCTGCGTTTTCCTGTTTACATATGTTTAAGTCCTAGTCGTGCCCTACACACCCCGCCATTATGAATCAAATCAGCGAGGGGGAGTTCGTACCGTCCGTTGTTAGGTATGACCCGGACAGTTTGAAGTATGGTAATACTTGTTTTGACACAAATGAATTTTGGAAAAGCCCTTGTTAAACAACATAGAGTCTCTTTCTATATATCTTTGGTTACAGAGACATCGCTGTCAACTGCGCCGTTTCAAATGGAACTACAGTGATTTCTTCTGGTAGTATCGTTGTTCTGAACGAGACGAACTCAGTGCCGTTTCACTAACCAAGTCCATTCATTAATGTCGGAGAAATTGCTGTAACTAAAACCTAGCATGTATGTGTGATGAAGATGAAAACGATTGCTGTGTTACACGGAACTTCGTGTTGTTATACCGGACTGCGCTGATGGAACGCTCGCTTAACGGAGTTAAGAGAGTCTGTTTACAAGAGCGGAATAGTCAACTAAAGTTTACTTTAAAACGCACACTGAGCATAGTTGGGTACATGTGGTTGGACCGACACACTAACTGGAAGGCCAAGGACGTGCCTCTAAGGGCGATTCACCAGTTAGCTACAATAACAGTCCTACCCGTGTTTCTGCCAGGGCTTTGAAAGACAGGTGCACACCAAAAATTGAAAAGATTTGTAAAATCGGGAACTGAGGTATAAAACTGTTGAAAATAGCTCCGCGTCGAGAGTATGATGTCAGAATACATTGTTGCGTTCCAAAATTGCATCCACAACGAGAAAAACGAAATCACAAAAGAAGGTGTTCATAAACACTTTCTTAAAACTCCATTTACCTCATCAAGTGCTCGAAATGTCCACAGTCTAGCGCAATACAGTTGCTGGTGCAAGGGCAGGCTAAAGAAATTTGGGTATACTGCAAGAATGCGATTGCTTGGGTCGTCGGAACTTGTGCACAGACTTAAACTTTGAGTCTATCTCAGAGAAAAAGCTGCAGTGACGCCAAATCAGGCAAACGAGCTGGCCGACTGATAAAACCTTCACGTCCGATTCAGCGACGATGACAGAGTTGGGTGAGTGCTTTCCTTGTCGCAAGGAATTAGTGAGCCATCGTGCTGGTGCCACATTCGTCTACATATTTCAAGTGGTACGTCCTCTATCTTTTGCACGTTAAGGTTTCTTCAATCACGTACTTGCTCTTTACGTGGTCTGCAATAATCCCGCCTCAAACGTTTACACTCCACTGCCTCTGATGCTCAACCTGCGTCAGCCACTGTGGGTTCTCAGCTGCCCAATAATGCGTATTTTTTACATTCAGCATTCCGTGTTCTGTAAACGTAAACTCATCAGTAAGGAGAATTCATTAAAGAAAGAATCGAGTGATAGACTTCCTTGCGTATTCGTCCGTCCCACAGGTTAGTCTGCTGGTGAGATGGCACATGACACAGATGGAAGCTGTTTGCACACAAAATGCGAACAGTTTCTCTGGCGCTGACATGGGTGTTACGAGGAACAGCTGCCACGACATGTATTTCGTTCGCTCCGCTCGGTGCAGACTTGCCCCTTACACTGTGCATAGTATTCCAGTGAATTTATACAACCATTTTTTTGCACATTCGCTGAATGTTCATTCTTGTTCGATATATTCTGTCGGGATACCGTTATGTGTAATACTCAACTGTTCTCTTAACGCTCCTTCTCGAATCTTTGTTGGCCCGTAGAATGTACAGTTTTTCTTGGGTTTTACAATACTTTTTTTTCCAAAGTAGCCAGCAGTTGACAGACATGAACGACACAGACAGATGAAAGCTACGTTTCCTCTGTGTCCCTTTTGCATCGATATTGCACTAACACTGTTTCCCCCTTATTCGACACGACGTATTTCTTTATTTGCTTATCGAGTAACGAGCTTTCGCTTGAGACAGCAACTTATTTCACGTTCAAGGCACATGAATCCCAAGTTCTAAATACTGCAATCACTCTGAAAATAGTAATCAGAGTTTGCAAAGTGAAACGCCGTTGAATTCGTCTAAAAGAACTACAATATAAGCAGCAGAAATTACTACAGTTGCCCTTGAAAAAGCAAAGTCCACTAAATGCAAGGCAGTGTCTAGAAAGAGCAGCTCCAATGGGATGATGGGCAAGATCACAATGGGTAACCCCACAAGTCACGCGGTCGCAAATTTTTATATGGACAACTTCGAATAGTCAGCTCTGGAAAATCAAATAAGAAACTGTGTCTGCGGTATCGCTTTGTGAATTATACAATCGAGGTTTAGTCACACGGTAAAAGAGTTTTTGAAAAAATTTTTTGTTATCTAAATGGTATAGATCCAAGTATCCAGTTCACCAAGGAAACTTAGAATAACAACACAATATCCTTCTCGGATATTTTAATTATGAGACCGACTGATGATAGTTTGAAACAAGCATACAGACATATATTTTGCATAAGAACTCCAACCATCAGTCATAACAAAAAGGAAGTGTCCTTAAAACTCTTGTTGACGGAGCCAAAAGAATTTTCACATTGGAGCACCTGGAAGTCAAATTGAAATATCTAAAGCAAACTTTCGAGGAAAATGGCTGTTCAGGCAAAGAAGCAAATAGGATTCTGCCACCAATTAATAATAGACCAAAAAAAACAAACACCGCCCAAACAGGCCTTGAAGGCCCAACAGCACCGACCGGCCGCAATGTCATCCTCATCCTCAACGATAAAACACAGCGACGGAAGAACATGGTTTCTTCCCCCAAAAGTAACTGATCATATCGGGCAGATTGTACGGAAATGTGACACCAGACCGGTGTTTAGACCAACTAAGAAAATACGTCAAGCACTCCGATCTATAAAGCACAAACACCCTCCTCTCTCGGATTGGGGAGTATATAAGATTCCATGTAATTGTGGAAAGATCTACACTGGAATTATCAAGAGAAGCGTGAACACAGGGTTGCAAGTCTTTGCCGACTATGGAAAACAGAAAAATCAGCTGTAGCAGAGCATGCTCTTCAGTCAGGAAATTATGAATTGAAGCTTTCTGAAACCAGAACTTTTTGTACAATGACGAACTACTAACTACGCCCGTGTAGAGATGCCATCTGAATGTATAATATAGGGAATTATTTAAACGGAAACAAAGAAGCCATGAAATTTAGTGATATATGGACAGTGGCTCTGCAGAATCGATAAATTATTACCTTTGACTGGTGACAATCGATAGTTAAGTTTTACTTCTCACAAAGAGCATCTCTGCTGGTGGCTTATAAACTAGACCATGCCCATTTTACCCAGTATTTAAGCTTCTCTCTGTCGTCCAACTCGTCAGTCGCCAAGATTGAGCATCGCCAGCAGCACCTACGAAGATGTCCAGCGCAGCTCTGGACGAAAAGTCAGAACGGAAAAGTTTCTTAGCTGAACCACCCAGTGTGTAATTACTGGTAATAGCGATTATTGGAGGAGTTGGGCGTCTTGAAAGGTGAAGAAAAGAAATGTGTTGTTTAACGACAATGTGGAAATTGCTTGTGGTAAAGTAACGATATTGAAAGACAAACAAACACTGACAAGACAACTTCACCATACACAACACTCTTACATGCACTGACGCCATGAATTTCCCTACAACTGGGTAACCCCTCATGTTGTTGTTGCTGTGGTCTTCAGACCAAAGACTGGTTTGATGCAGCTCTCCATGCTAGCCTGTGGAAACCTCTTCATCTCCGAATAACTACTGCAACTTTCTTCCTTCTGAATCTGCTTACTATATTCATCTCTTGGTCTCTCTCTACGATTTCTACCCTCCACATTTGCCTCCAATCCTAAATTGGTGATCCGTTGATTGTCCTGCCAACCCTTAATAGTAAGTGTTAATTCTCACTGTTAACGTCGAAGACACATACCTGATTTTTAATTAGAAAGTGGGTGAGTGATTGCCATGGAGCTGGGCAGCTTACTTCACTAACGCACATTTGCTCTGAACAGATATCCTGGTGGTCTGTATGTACCACTCATAGCGCCATAAACGTAACCAACAAACAGTCTGGTTCAACATTTCATATAATCTATTCAGTTTCTAATATCATAGTTTTATTTATTTTATTTCGAAAGCAACGTGATTTCATGGTTACATCATTTGCTTGAAGTGCCAGTCACACACTAGCAACAGACAGCTGATGCGTCACACATCACTTCATCATTAGTAAGACGTCTGTCTGTCAGTCATTTCTCACTCCACTCCATAATGCACACAGTGAAATTTAACCTTTTATAACATACGTAACGTTGGACAACGTTGTCCATGCTAGACATAACAGTAGCAAAATAAAAATGAAAGATAATTTTAAAAGGACTGTTGTCCACAGTAATGTTTTATAGGCTTGTTGCTTTCGGACAGGAGCACTTTCTGCGATTTCAATGTTCATGTGACGACGGTACAGGCTGCCTAGCTTTCAAATAACCACCTATCCGCTTTCCATTGGTAAAATATTATTTCATTGCATTTTGCCTGCTGCTTCTTAACATTCACGTAAAATTAATTCAAGATCATGGTTACAAAGTTTAAAAAGTTTCAGGATATGAGTCCCTGTTTGATGAGAGAAAGATCGCAGTTTCGATGCGCCACATTTTGTGGCACTGTGTCTTGTGTTGCTGTTTGACAACATTCATTGCTTTAATTCAAGCGCTTTCCAACTTATCGTTGAATAACACATTTCAACGCAGCATTTTTGACGGCTCTTGAATCTCTCTAAAACTGCTTTACATTCTATATTCTATACATATTTTCCTCCTTAATATTACCCAAGCAATCGGCTCATTGTGGATTAGCATATAATAACGAAACACTAATTATATGCTGCCAGTCATTCAAGAGCTTTCAAGATGAGCAGCAATAGGAAACCAAACGAAGATACGGCCGCCGACTTCTTCTTCAGAAGGAGGCATGAAAAATATACTGGTGTGCCGTGGGCAGGGTTCTCGGACGTCTTCTTGACTGATGTGAGTTCCTCGGACACTCGAATTCTCGTCTGGGTGATACATTGTTGTCCGTTCGCTTTTATCTTTTACCATCCTGATCTTGTCATGTAAGCATCGTCGTTTGCAGATCTGAGTAATCAATATCAATATATATTATAAAAGTAAATGTACTATGTGTGTGCTGCCAAAACTCAGAAACGAGTCCCGGCACCGTCAAGGGAGTTATTTGGTGTGGTAGTCCTCTATCCGCCATCCATGAAGAAGGTTCCCCGTTTTACCTGAAGGGCGTGCCTTCGAAGATATATATCATTTCGCCTTCTAGAAATTTCTAGAATATTCCAGAACATTCGAGAATGATCCTGGATGTTGTGGAATGCTCGGAAAAGCCTGGAACATTCGGGAAGATTCCACAATGTTCGGGAACGTCCTGGAACATCCCAGATCATTGTGTAACATTTCAGAACAGTATCGAATGTTGTGAAATGTTCTGGAACATTGTGGGCTATTCGAAGCCTTTTTGGTATGTTCCATGATTATACACTCCTGGAAATTGAAATAAGAACACCGTGAATTCATTGTCCCAGGAAGGGGAAACTTTATTGACACATTCCTGGGGTCAGATACATCACATGATCACACTGACAGAACCACAGGCACATAGACACAGGCAACAGAGCATGCACAATGTCGGCACTAGTACAGTGTATATCCACCTTTCGCAGCAATGCAGGCTGCTATTCTCCCATGGAGACGATCGTAGAGATGCTGGATGTAGTCCTGTGGAACGGCTTGCCATGCCATTTCCACCTGGCGCCTCAGTTGGACCAGCGTTCATGCTGGACGTGCAGACCGCGTGGGACGACGCTTCATCCAGTCCCAAACATGCTCAATGTGGGACAGATCCGGAGATCTTGCTGGCCAGGGTAGTTGACTTACACCTTCTAGAGCACGTTGGGTGGCACGGGATACATGCGGACGTGCATTGTCCTGTTGGAACAGCAAGTTCCCTTGCCGGTCTAGGAATGGTAGAACGATGGGTTCGATGACGGTTTGGATGTACCGTGCACTATTCAGTGTCCCCTCGACGATCACCAGTGGTGTACGGCCAGTGTAGGAGATCGCTCCCCACACCATGATGCCGGGTGTTGGCCCTGTGTGCCTCGGTCGTATGCAGTCCTGATTGTGGAGCTCACCTGCACGGCGCCAAACACGCACACGACCATCATTGGCACCAAGGCAGAAGCGACTCTCATCGCTGAAGACGACACGTCTCCATTCGTCCCTCCATTCACGCCTGTCGCGACACCACTGGAGGCGGGCTGCATGATGTTGGGGCGTGAGCGGATGACGGCCTAACGGTGTGCGGGACCGTAGCCCAGCTTCATGGAGACGGTTGCGAATGGTCCTCGCCGATACCCCAGGAGCAACAGTGTCCCTAATTTGCTGGGAAGTGGCGGTGCGGTCCCCTACGGCACTGCGTAGGATCCTACGGTCTTGGCGTGCATCCGTGCGTCGCTGCGGTCCGGTCCCAGGTCGACGGGCACGTGCACCTTCCGCCGACCACTGGCGACAACATCGATATACTGTGGAGACCTCACGCCCCACGTGTTGAGCAATTCGGCGGTACGTCCACCCGGCCTCCCGCATGCCCACTATACGCCCTCGCTCAAAGTCCGTCAACTGCACATACGGTTCACGTCCACGCTGTCGCGGCATGCTACCAGTGTTAAAGACTGCGATGGAGCTCCGTATGCCACGGCAAACTGGCTGACACTGACGGCGGCGGTGCACAAATGCTGCGCAGCTAGCGACGGCCAACACCGCGGTTCCTGGTGTGTCCGCGGTGCCGTGCGTGTGATCATTGCTTGTACAGCCCTCTCGCAGTGTCCGGAGCAAGTATGGTGGGTCTGACACATCGGTGTCAATGTGTTCTTTTTTCCATTTCCAGGAGTGTATATGCAGGGTGTCTCACCTAACTCTGCCACCTCAAATATCTCTGGAACAGCAATAGATATGCAAAAACGGTTTTCACCAGCATGAACGTACGGCAGGGACCTAGAAAACCAAATACTATGCGAAATTTTAAAACGTAAACAAATACTATTTTCTACACAAACTTGTGTATTTTTAAATGGATCCCCCTATTATTTCGTATGCAATCAATAGCATGAAAAATCACAAAAATAATGGCGTTGGTTGCATTCGCATTACGTCAATTACATCCCGAGAAATTGCGAAGCGAAGTTTACGCTAGAAGAAAATGAAGCGCACAGCTAGCGCACGTCCTGAGACTCAAGCGTGCACCTCACGCTGCCGGTAATCGTGATGTGATTGACGTACTACGTCAGTGGAGTGTTAATGTATGGTGTGGTATTGTATGACAACACTTCATTGGCCCATATTTCATTGATGGCACTCCGAAAGAGGGATAGTGACGTTGTTACTAAGTTTCAATATTTTTTCTTTTATCATGCAACATGAACCTGCAGTCTTTCGAAGACGAAATCTGAAATTTTTAACTAATTATACAGCTTTAACTGGTTATCAGACCGCAATATGCAATTTGCATTCTAAAAAATTAAATCAGTTCACATTTTTAGTTGGGCTGTCCCCAACACCAGCCTGGGACAATTACGACGTGCATTTTCTAACTGCTTCGTATTTCGATCAGCGAGCGGAGGTAGGAACCAACTCACACTGCCGATCGCGCTCATAGGATTGCTAAATACTGTATACTGTATACATTTGTAACTGTTTTGATTGTTCTAATTGTCTTTCATTGTCGTGCAATCGCTCAAAGCATTATTATGTGGACATACAAAGTAAAAGAAAAGAAAAGCTGACTGAAAAAAATTACCACGAAATAAAATAAGTAAAAAAATCTGTTCGTGGTGGTATGGTCCGTCTCTGCAGCTAATTGTAGGCAGTTTGTTTATTGTCATTCGTGTTTCGCTTCTTTTATTTGCGAAGCATCTTCAGTGGCCTGTAATACATGTTTCTTTTTATGCATACAATAAACGTATTACGTGGTAGATACAATATGGTGCCATGCTACATTTTGTGGAGTTTCACTCTTGTTTTCTATGTTAGAATCAACTTTTGTAGCACAGATTTCGTATGTGAAATTATCGTACGACGTTACTAACGATTTCCAGCGCTGTTAACTCATGCGTGTGGTCCTGAGGATGCATTCGTTAGTTCTGATGCTCCAGCTGATCGAATTCTGGCTTTCTTTCGCCCACATTTGTCATATCGCATATATCACTTGCACTTTCCATTTTGTGATCAGCATGCGTGTATTTTCAGTGTTGGCAACTGTTGTTGTGTGGTTATCTGTCGTCTTTTGTTTGTGTTGTGTGTGGTTTGATAGTTTTCATTTACTGTGTGTGTGTGTTTCGTGTGTGTGATTGTGTCATTCTTTCTTGAAAGGGTGATTTTCTTTTCTTTCTTTTTCTTTTTCTTTTTCTCTTTTTCCTCTTTTTTTCTTTTTTCTCTTTTTTACTTTTTTTCTTTTCTTTTCTTCTGTAAAGGAAAAATTAACAAGCCGAAGCACAAAGAAAATATTTAAGGTGAGCGCTGATTTATTTACTTTATTGCTTTACTGTTTGAAATAGTGAGTGCTAGGTTGCGATCTTATGCTTTTATATTTAAATATCTCAGCAGTACATTACTTTTCCATCTTAGTTATCACATAATTTCATACAGTACACTTCAGTTAACAGTAATAAATATAACAATACGCAGTTTAGCTGGTCCAGGATGGACGATCTTGTTACATCTCGCGCTCAATGGAACGTCAATTATCGAAGTTAATGCAATCAATGTTATTATCATTTATCAAACAATAGTAATATTTTCCGTTATCAATTAATGTCATTTAATGGAAAAATGCCTTATTGCAATGTGTTAATCTTTTGAAACTTCCTGGGAGATTAAAACTGTGTGCCCGACCGAGACTCGAACTCGGTCGGGCACACAGTTTTAATCTGCCAGGAAGTTTCATATCAGCGCACACTCCGCTGCAGAGTGAAAATCTCATTCTGTTAATCTTTTAATATTATGGTCAAAATTGGTAATACAAAATGGCAGAAACAAGCCCTAGAAAGATATCTTCAGAAGAAGAAAGTAACGAATTAGAAATTGATTAACGCTGCTGTGTGTGAAACAAATATGCAATCTGAAAGTGACATTGCAATCAGATATTCTATCAACTACAAGTAATGAAGAGATCGCGAACGCAATGGTTCGACCTTGAGTCCACCTTGCGTTCTCGCCTTACAAGCTTGTAGCACCAACTCCCGAAAGGTGTTATAGCGCGACCTCCAGATCTTTGAACACTGTACACCCGCCGGTCAACATCATTGTGACATTGTACTCCTTCCTCAAGCGCGTCTTTTCAGTGGTGCATTCGGCACTGACCTCATTTCTATTGATGACAGTGTACGATAGCGTCGAACGGCGGAATTATCACTGAACAACAAATTTGAAGTGAAAGTGTGTAAATTGCAAGATTTTGAATTAGTTATGTTAATTTCAGTATAACATGATAAAAAATCGTCACCTTCACAAATATTTAGCTCTAGTTTTTTAAACTAATCTACGTTTTTGTGTAAATAAATCACTAACTAAATATGCGTTCATGTTCCAAGATTCGGCATAATAAATTTTTAGTGAATCATTACTTGAAATATGTTATGTGTTGATGAATTTCAGTGATATTCTGGAAGTACAAAAGTAATATATTACGAAAAAATTAAGATAATATTATATGAATTAAAATACTTTGTAAGTCTACTTTGTACCAGAACTATGTAAAGCACAATAGAAAATACATAAATTAACTGGTCACAAATGTGTACAAAGGATTACAAATGTTAAATGTCCATATGTACAGTATATACAATTACTTATTTTGTTCAGAGATAGTCAGAAGATGACCGTTTTCGCTTGGGTTGACGTTTATACACATACTCGGGAACATCTCTTATGACAGTCCAGCAGTAATCTTCTAAAATAATAGGGCTCCAATTTCCGGTCTACCTCTTCTTAAATGTGGCAATATCTTGACGAAATCGCTCCCCATGTTCATCACTTACTGCACCACATTCTTTGGGGAAGAAGTCAAGATGACTACGTAAGAAATGCATTTTCAGTGACATGTTGCAACCAAGCTTTTTCATAAGATGAGAACATGTTATCTACAATCTCCATGTAATTTATTGCTCGTTTGTTCCCTAAGAAATGTAAACAGACTGTATTAAGACATTCCCATGCATGCTTCTCATCTGCTAGTATGATTCCAACAAAAGTATGGTCTCTAAAAAGCTCTCGAATCTGTGGGCCTACAAAGATGCCCTCCTTTACTTTGGCATCACCTAAACAAGGGAATTTTTGCCTTAAGTACTTAAACGCGTCACATCTTTGTTCATTCCCTTAACAAATTTGTTCATGAGACCCAACTTGATAAGCAAGGGCGGGAGCAGGATCTTTTTAGGGTCTACTAGAGCTTCCCTCTTAATGTTCTTTATACATGGTTGAAGAGATTTTCTTGTGGGCCATTCATGTTTACTGTAATGAGATGCACGAACTCGGCTATCCCATTCACAGAGAAAGCGGAAATATTTAGTATACCCTAACTGCATACCTAATAGCAGTGCAATCACTTTCAAGTCACCACAGATCTGCAATTGAGAGTCATTATGCTTGATGGCTTCTAGTAAAATTTTCATGTTTTCGTATGACTCTTTCATATGCACACTGTGCCCACTTGGAATAGAAGGAAGCTCATTACTTCAATAACAGTCAACTTGAACAACTGGTAGTAATCTGGAAACAAATGTGCAGAAATTATTACATGCATTAATAAAGTCACTGAGGGAGACAAAGAGATTACTAACATTAGTATCAAAATGTTTATTGCACACAAGTAAGACCAGGGACAATAATATAATCCATTGTTACTAGTTATTATGACTTTGACAAACCGTAATAATATTTGATTTTAAACTTAACATAAAAATCCGTATATATCTCACCGTAATAAAACAGTGTAAAATGAAAAATAGAACTAATTTTGAATTGTTTTTGTGATATTCGCGATCAGCACATTAGAACTGATAGGAATTAGCTATTTACATTCGATTTTCATTTTCATTGTTGCACAGTGTTGCAGGAACTCTTGGATATCCAGCGAATAGACTGGTCTGTCCATTCCCCCGACTTAAATCCCACCAAGTACGTGTGGGATGCGTTGTAGAGACGTATTGCAGCGGGTCATCCATCCAGCAGTTGTTGACTGCGCTGATGGGGGAAATGCAACTCCTTAGCAATAAGCGGACGCCGTTTTCGTCTTGCGGCTGCAATTCCACTCCAGTACGTCACACATTCCTGGGTTTCGGCACCGTGTTATACAAGGTGTCCCGGCAGCAATGGTCAATATTCAGGCGTACGATAGGAATGATCAATCGAAGCAAAAATGTTTAGCAAACATGGGCTCCTAAATGCATATCATAAGAGCTGTGAGCACTTGTTGATCTTCGCTACTGTGAAATACATCTCTCCTACTGAACAAGTGTCCATGGCACTTAAGATGCGCATTTTACAGCAGATGTTTAGTGCACAATTTTGTCTTGTTTTGGTCCATACTACATCCTACTAAAATATGGAAAGCAAAGAGATTGTAATAGAAGAGATTCGTTTCACAGTATCCAAGATGAAGTGTTCTTAGCTCTTAAGGTAAGCATTCTAGAGCCCTTGCTTACTAGTCCCTTTTGCTTCAAATGGTCGTTCCCGTCATACCTTTGAATGTTGACCGTTCCTTCTTGGACACCATGTACATTATGTGTTCACTAAAAACATCATTGCGTGTATTTTCCAGTGGGATCAACAGTAAACTGGAGAGCCTACTCAAACGCCTCTTTGCGTAGGAAACAGTGACGATATTTGGCGGGCACTCCATACTGGCGAGGACATTCGGGGTTGTTAGAGTTGCTCGTGCTTCCGACTTCCGAGTAATTCTTTGATTGAACTACAAACTAAAGCTACATAGCTTCACGTAGTATCAGTAAACAGTAATTTAATTTCTCCTGTTAAGCAGAACGATTTGACAGCTTTCCCCGACCTATCATGGCAGTTGTAACGTATTGCGTCATGGTTTAGTTTATCGAGTAGTCACGCAAGCCGTCGCTTACTTTAATTATAAATTAATCTCCGAGTGATGCTAAGCGTTATTGTATTTACATAAAGAAAAGTATTCTCAATAACCTTCAAATCGTGAACTACATCCTCAAATTTCATATATGAAATTAGTGAATTTACTCATGGTAGCTTAGTTGCCTATGACTGCGCTCACTTTCAGTACTCAAATTACTAATCCAATTAACTAATTTAATACGACTGAACCTTGAATTCCTGATGTACCCATGTATTATCACAAAAAATAAAAACAGTGGATAGTTGAGGGAGTACGAATGAGGACAGTGGCATATTTAACAAAGATAATGACAAGTTTTTGTTCATCCTTTTATAACTACAACGACCTGATAAATCTTACAAAGTAAATGACAAACACAAATCAAGAAGGGGGTGGTGCTTGATTGGTAAAGCATTGATTGGGGTGGAAACTGTACAAATTCTCTCCTGAATTAATCCCTTTCACAACTCAATCTGGGACGCGCGGGGTAGCCGAGCGGTCTCAGGCGCCTTGTCACGGTTCGCGTGGCTGCCCCCTTCGGAGGTTCGAGTCCTCCCTCGGGCATGTGTGTGTGTGTGTGTGTGTGTGTGTGTGTGTGTGTGTGTGTGTGTGTGGTTCAAATGGCTCTGAGCACTATGGGACTCAACTGCTGAGGTCATTAGTCCCCTAGAACTTAGAACTAGTTAAACCCAACTAACCTAAGGACATCACAAACCTCCATGCCCGAGGCAGGATTCGAACCTGCGACCGTAGCGGTCTTGCGGTTCCAGACTGCAGCGCCTTTAACCGCACGGCTGTGTGTGTGTGTGTGTGTGTGTGTGTGTGTGTTGTTCTTAGGGTAAGTTAGTTAGGTTAAGTAATGTGTAAGCTTAGGGACCGATGACCACAGCAGTTCGGTCCCATAAGACCTTACCACAAATTTCCAACCCAATCTGACTTTGTTCACATGAATCCACTGCGTGGCCAAATTCTTTTCAACTGGAATCAACTGTGACGAATTATACCACAAACTATGGTTCACCTGAGAACAGGAAGCTGTAAATATCATTTAACAACCCTACGCTGGTACAGCAATACATTACCCTTTCACCTTGATTCAGGCGGCAGTAGAAAACGGCGCGCTTTGGGCGCGCTGCGGCAGCTGTAATGTCCTGACACGCCCACGATAATTTTCAAACTGCGCGGATTGGTGTTCTTATTAGTAGAACGCGGGAAACTTCCCTATCAGAGCCCTGGAATACAGCCAGATTTCAGACTGAAGTGCTTCCGTTCACTGGTCTGGCCGAACCAATTTGACTCGGAGGCACGACGGTGCGTGCTGGAAAAGGCCGACTCAGGACGAATAACTACACCCTCATGACACACAATATGTCTGAGATATCGTATTACGCGAATCTAGTGCACACTTTTTTTAAGGTACAAAGTACTCAAAACTGGGGTCCGCATAAGATTCGATAGCGCGTTAGATTCGAGTATAAACTTGAATCGTTTACTGGTATTTCTTACCCTGTGTGGCCTGAAGTAGCAAAATATTTATTAAACTCTAGCAAGAAAATAAATGTACTGCATCTGTGAATTAAAGAAAGGAGGACTTAAATCGGGTAAGAGGTTATTAAAAGAGCTGGTATGTATTTCCAGTTCTGAATTCTGTTTGCAGGTGTCAGGACAAAATCATCACTGCCAGGAGAGGAAAATTTCTTCAGGCGTCGGTTCAAATAGAACGTGTCATTTTTTCTTTTTCTGCTTGTTTTTTAATTGCTCGTTTAAATTTAGGTACTGTCCCGTACCTTACAACGCAGTGTTGTACTTCTCAACTTCGTTTCATTATTGTTGGCCTACTACAGTACTTTGCATTGCGTTTCTATTAGGTAGTCACGAAATGGAAGACAAGCAAAAAAGAATATCGCATGAAGCTACTTTCAAGCGTGAAGTAATTCTTTATGCTGAAAAATGTGGTAACAGAAGGGCAGGAAGAGAGTTACATGTAGCTGAGAGTAACGTTCGCTTATGGAAGAAGCAGAAACTGTCATTATTTGCAACTACCGCTACTAGAAACAAATTCATTGGACCTCGCAAAGGAAGTCATCCTCATGTTGAAGTAAATCTTTTGGAATTCGTCCGAGAAATGAGGAAGAATGGGCAACCTATGACCAGTGACCCCATAATAAAAAAGGCAAAAGAGGTGGCTGCAGTTCTTAATACACCGAAGCGAGAGTTTGAGGCTAGTCTGGGGTGGGTTGATCGCTGTATGAAACGAGCGGGTTTATCTCTGCGACGCCGTACAATAATATGCCAAAAGCTTCCACAGGATCTTGAGAAGAAACTTCAAGAATTTCAGCGCTATATTATCACTCTTCGGAATGAGAAGAACTTTTCGAGGGGCCAAATAGGCAACGCTTTGAATTCCCGTCAATATGGACACCTAAGAATTTGGGAGTTATCACCCTATTTATTATTTCCTCACCTATGTTTCACTCATCACTGGTGTAAAATCCTAGATGTGTGGAACTGGATATGTTTTGTCTTTTTAAAGTTGGTTATGAGACCGTTTGCAGAAGGCCAGTCCAATGTACTTTTAGGAACATTGTTTACCATTTCTTCCGTACTTGTATGTATGCTTGGACTGATTACAATACTAGTGTCTTCTGCCAAAAGGACTAATTTCGCGCCGGCCGGTTTGGCCGTGCGGTTCTAAGCGCTACAGTCTGGAACCGGGCGACCGCTACGGTCGCAGGTTCGAATCCTGCCTCGGGCATGTATGTGTGTGATGTCCTTAGGTTAGTTAGGTTTAATTAGTTCTAAGTTCTAGGCGACTGATGACCTCAGAAGTTAAGTCGCATAGTGCTCAGAGCCATTTGAACTAATGTCGCTTGTTGTATATTAGACGGAAGACCGTTTCCATGTGTAAGGAAGACTAGTGGGCCTAAGATTGAGCCTTGGGGAACCCCATAGGTGATCTCTCCCCAGCCAGAATTACGTCTCTGAACTACACTGGTCTTTTTCGGTCACAGGATAAAACTGTATACCATCGTTTCTTCGATCTTGTAATGTCTCTTCTACCATTCGCTATCTTTTGATACCCTTCCATTGTGCAGTCTGTTCAAATGTGAGGGCCACCTTTCTCTATTTTCCTTGATTCTATCTGCTGTTTTTACAATATTGTTCTCTCCGAGCATCGTAGAACCTTTCAAGAATCACAAATATCTCATTTGGAGTCTCTGTATCTTACAAAGTTCTTTTGTATTTGTCACCCACGCCTCTCAGTCGCACAGTAAAGCTGGCGCATACATCAGTTTACGAAATTTCACTCATGACTCTTTCCTCGGTCTCCTAGATAAGGTTATTGGGATTGCTACGCACAAAGCCCGGTACTTACTCAGTTTGTGACCTTTATCATTATGTTTGTAATAAGTTACGTTGCAGCGAAGACACTGGACATGAACCACTTCCTCAATGGATTTTGCCGTAGTCTTGGTCTTTTATGCAGAAATTTTCATGTCATACTCCGACCAGCGAACTTACGCACGCACGCGTGCACACACACACACACACACACACACACACACACACACAAAATGGTTCAAATGGCTCTGAGCACTATGGGACTCAACTGCTGTGGTCATCAGTCCCCTAGAACTTAGAACTACTTAAACCTAACTAACCTAAGGACAACACACACATCCATGCCCGAGGCAGGATTCGAACCTGCGACTGTAGCGGTCTCGCGATTCCAGACTGTAGCGCCTAGAACCGCACGGCCACTCCGGCCGTCACACACACACACACACACACACACACACAATCACACACTCAAGTGATTCCAAACACAATTAGCTGACGCTATTCTTTTAGCCACAATTCGAACACGGTCCTCACATTTTCACGTCGACTGTTTTGAGGCATGTAGAATATCTGCCTTGTGCTTCTGCCAGAAGAGTTCTCGGTGGTTGCAAAGGATAAACAGCAGTTAATCTGCGCGTCGCCGCATCCCTTTTTGTGTCTTACTAGGGAACGGAGGCGGAGCTTTTAGAAAATTCGAGCAGCTTCGGACTGCGGTCTTATTTACGTCTGCTGCTGCTGCGGAGACATATCTAAAAAGCCACAGCGCCGGGGTCTGGCCGGCTTCCCGCTTGGCCCTCAATCCTGTCTCGCTGCCAAGCGGACAATCCGCCGACAACAACGCCAGCTTTTATCCGCGTACCCGAGACAGAGTCGCGGGCAAACAGCGTGGCGATACTCCGAATAAACAGGTCCGTTTCACTTTTAGCAGACCGGGCGAGCGAGTTATTGGCCACGTCGCCGCACGTGGATATGTACTTTCACCGACTTCAGCGTAACAAGTGTTATAAGTATATGTTTGCGGCAATAGGTACTCCCGAGCGTTAAAAACACGAATTTAGTGATGAGGGCGCCTATGAGCCAGTGCAAAACAAGATCTGAGGAGAGGGTGTTACTAATGCTGTGATATACATTCAGCTCCATAAGAAAATGTACGCCATTATCTGCATGAAATAAAAGACACTATTATAAATACACGTTTACATGAAAATACATGCTGTTACTAACTGCGCAGTTACCTAATAGTTAATCCAGTGACCGCCATTATCGATTATAGCTTGGCATCTTCATGGTACGCTTTTCACGCGATTTTCTGCATGTTCTCTCGGTAACGATCTTCATGTCGTCGTGATTTTATATGACAGCTGCTTCGAAGTATATATTCGCTTTCTTTAAGCTTCATCTCAATATATGACCAAAATTTTTCAATCGAATTTGCATCTGGCGACATTGCAGGCCAATCCATTGTGGACAAAAAAAATGGTTCAAATGGCTCTGAGCACTACGGGACTTAACTTCTGTGGTCATCAGTCCCCTAGAACTTAGAACTACTTAAACCTAACTAACCTAAGGATATCACACACATCCATGCCCGAGGCAGGATTCGAACCTGCGACCGTAGCAGTCACGCGGTTCCAAACTGAAGCGCCTAGAACCGCTCGGCCACCGCGGCCGGCCCGTTCTGGACACCCCATTGTCTTGTTTCCACGCTGTGCAAAGATGGCTGCGATTTTTCGGATCATTATGCTCTTGAAGCACCCAGTTTTCATCGTTCGAACCAAATAGCTACTTAACGGAGCTTAGAAGGCATTTTTGATAAATATTGCACATTTTTAAGCGTTTAAATTGTCTGTAAATAAGAGCAAATAGCCAAAACTGAAACCGACAAAACAAAACATTCAACTCTCACGCTGTTTATCTATACATTGAGTACAGATTCGAGACCACTACCAGAGATGTCACTGCGGACGTTACATTCGACATTAAGGCGTAACTTTCTTGTGAAAATAACTGCACAACAATCTGCCTAAATTCTTACGGAAGACTGCTGATAATAATTCAGTTTCTGACTCAGAAATTTTGTATCTGAGGGAAAGTAAGAGTGATTCCTACTTGGCTCATGTTTTCTTTTATCTCCATTTGCGTATATCGTACCGAACTCTTACACGGAAGATACGTAATTGAAATCTAATTCATGTCATTCAGATAAAGGTTGCCCTAAACAGGCGAATGGCAGGATAGTTTGTCCCTAAGGTCTCGTCGTCGGCGAGGTGAAAACCCCAGAGCTCGCTGCCTTTCTTCAGTATACGTGACGACTGATGTGTTACTTCTTATGACAAAAAAAACGGAAATGGTAGCCCTAGACGATAACACTCTTACCATAATCAACCATACATCGACAGAAGACGAAGAAGGAAAGATTTTTGAGAGAGACACTACATTTACGTTCTTAGATTATCGTTTTCGAACATCTCTTCAGATCCCGAAACAAAAATTAAAATTAAAATGTGATTACACGCACAACATAAAGAATACATTTATTATTACATAATAATAAAAGCCTCCTATCGAGGTGGCATACAGAAGCATCGTAGCATAACAGTTAATTTAAAAGGTGTTCTCCTACACACGCGTTTCTCTTTTTTCCTAGAGACAAAAATGCATAAACTACAAACAACACATTTTTTTATTATGCAAAGACTGTATCATACAAATTTTACGAATTTACTAGTAACACTCTTAAATGATCACAAAGATGCTCCTAAACAGGAATACAAATAACAGCCAACACTTAAAGTACATAGAATATATATTTTGCCATATAGGACGACTATCAGATACAAATCTCACAAACTAACCACGCAAGATTCTTGAAAGAAACATATGAAAGTACGAGGGTTGCCCAGGAAGTAATGCACCGCAATTTTTTCCTCAGCCGAAAACAATGCTACGAATGCGGAACGTTACGTATGTATATTATTTGAAGTTTCCGTCACTTCCGATAGATAGCGTAACGGCAGGACAGTTTCAAATTGGCGTCTGTAGCTGATGTACGTTACAATCAACATGCTGTCATTGAATTTCTCACTGCAGAGAAAGAAACTGTGGGGAACATTCACAGACGCTTATGCAAAGTCTATGGAGCAATGGGAGATATGGTACTGCGTGAAGAGTTTGACAGAGCACTGAAAGATCTGAGTCGAAACAAGGCCGCTGGAGTAGACAACATTCCATTAGAACTACTGACGGCCGTGGGAAAGCCAACCCTAACAAAACTCCACCATTTGGTGAGCAAGATGTATGAAACAGGCGAAACACCCTCAGACTTCAAGAGGAATATAATAATTCCAATACCAAAGAAAGCAGGTGTTGACAGATATGAGAATTACCGATCTATCAGTTTAATAAGTCACAGCTGCAAAAAACTAACGCGAATTCTTTACAGACGAGTGGCAAAACTGGTAGAAGCCGACCTCGGGGAATATCAGTTTCGATTCCGTAGAAATTTTGGAACACGTGAGGCAATACTGACCCTACGAGTTACCTTAGAAGTAAGATTAAGGAAAGGCAAACCTACGTTTCTAGCATTTGTAGACTTAGAGAAAGCTTTCGACAATGTTAACTGGAATACTCTCTTTCAAATTCTAAAGGTGGCAGGGGTAAAGTACAGGGAGCGAAGGACTATTTACCATTTGTACAGAAACCAGATGGCAGTTATAAGAGTCGAGGGACATGAAAGGGAAGCAGTGGTTGGGAAAGGAGTGAGACAGGGTTGTAGCCTCTCCCCTACGTTATTCATTCTGTATACTGAACAAGCAGTAAAGAAAACAAAATAAAAGTTCGGAGTAGGAATTAAAATACAGGGAGAAGAAATAAAAACTTTGAGGTTCGCCGATGACATTGTAATTCCGTCAGAGACAGCAAAGGACTTGGAAGAGCTGTTGAACGGGATAGGCAGTGTCTTGAAAGGAGGATATAAGATGAACATCAACAAAAGCAAAACGAGGATAATGGAAAGTTGTCGAATTAAGTCTGGTGATCCTGAGGGAATTAGATTAGGAAATGAGACACTTAGAGTAGTAAATGAGGTTTGCTATTTGGGGAGCAAAATAACTGATGATGGTCGAAGTAGAGAGGATATAAAATGTAGACTGGCAATTGCAAGGAAAACGTTTCTGAAGAAGAGAAATTTGTTAACATCGCGTATAGATTAAAGTGTCAGGAAGTCGTTTTTGAAAGTATTTGTATGGAGTGTAGCCATGTATGGAAGTGAAACATGGACGATAAATAGTTTAGACAAGAAGAGAGTAGAAGCTTTCGAAATGTGGTTCTACAGAAGAATGCTGAAGATTAGATGGGTAGATCACATAACTACAGGAGGTATTGAATAGAATTGGGGAGAAGAGAAATTTGTGGCACAACTTGACTAGAAGTAGGGATCGGTTGGTAGGACATGCTCTGAGGTGTCAAGGGATCACCAATTTAGTATTGGAGGGCAGCGTGGAGGGTAAAAATCGTAGAGGGAGACCAAGAGATGAATACTGTAAGCAGATTCAGAAGGATGTAGGTTGCAGTAGGTACTGCGAGATGAAGAATCTTTCACAGGATAGAGTAGCATTGAGAGCTGCATCAAACCAGTGTCAGGACTGAAGACCACAACAACAACATGGAGCATCTGCTGACTACAGAAGTGCAGTTAGTAGCTGGGCAGAGAGGGTGAGGTTATGAGAAGGCGGTTCGGCGGAGCTCTATGATTTGCAGCGGTCGGGGAGACCATCCACGGCTGCCACACCTGGGAGCCCTGACCTAGCTCATCGGACTTCCACTTGTTTGGGCCATTAAAGAATGCCATTCGTGGAAGACATTTTGAGTACGATGAGGAGATGATTCACACAGTGAAGCACTGGCTCCGTCACCAGGACAAGAGTTGGTACCGACAGGGCATACACGCCGTTGTTTCGCGCTTGAGGGAGGCCATAGAACGGCATGGAGATTACTTGGAAAAATAGAGCGTGTGGATAAAAAACCATTCTTTCGTGTGTGTAATTCTCATTATGTTCAATAAAAAATTGTTGAAGACAAAAATGTGGTGCGTCAGTTTCTGGGAAACCATCGTAAAATAAACTTATGACTCCTAAGCAGGAGTATAAAAATAAACATTAACATCAGAAATATAAAAAGACATAAAACTTAAAACTAGTAAGATATTTGTCTCTGGCGATTTTTGCAAAGCAGATCAATTCACGTCCACGAACTCTAGACAGACACCATCTCATTTCGCTGTCTACATCAAGGAGGCGAGACCTCTAGTCATATCTTATGTTCTTCAGTGTAGGGAATCTCGACTCGCGTAAAGTAGGACGTTGAGAAGGGCAGTAAAGTAGATATTGCTTTATTCGCGATATCCGGAAATTCACTTTTGACTGAGATCCGAAAAAATATCGAAAGCCTTTTGTTCAAATTTCGATCTCAGGACTTTACCCGATGATATTTCGTTAAGTTGCTCTTATTCGGGGCTCTTTGATTCTGCCATGGATACGTTTCGCTCTTCAGGTGCAATCAACCACTCCCAGCCACTAGTCGAGATCGAGGGAAAGTGTTTGGATACCCCCTCTCGCAACTCAGATAGGTACCCTTTCATGTGTCCCTTTATCTGAGGTTTTCTTCTATATTCAACTCAGTTGATGCGGTAGCTGTATCTGGAAAAGCAGTTATATTGTTCTCTACTATAGCCCAGATACAAAGAGTGAGTTTCTTTCTAAAATGGGCCAAATTTATCGCTTTATGACATGATCGCCTCAATCCGTCATGCATACTCTAATTCAGAGCATTAAGTTTGTTGAAGATAACGTTAATGTATACCAGCTCAGCACACCAAACGGCGCAATTTTTGTTCTCTCTCGAGTATTAGTATATTCATATCCACTCTCCTGAGATGTAGAAAACCTGCAGACGTCTAAAGCTTTCGTTTTCCTTGTTATTAATCTGTCCATGATGAAAAGAGCGCAGTAGCATACAACTGTATCGAGCAGTGAAGCAAAAGAGATGCGACGACTGATTATTAAAAAATATGTGTGAATTTCCAAACACCCTATATACACAGGGTATTTGAAAATTCAAGTTACGAACTTCTAGGACTTGTAGAGGGAAGTGAGTACATGTTATTTTGAATAGGAGCCCATGTCCGGAAACGTACAGTTTCCGTGCTACAGACGTTTGAAAACATGTTTGCTAGACGAGGTATGCAACAGGGTATCATGGTAGAGGGTGGTTACGTCGGATCGGCTGATGTCATTTGACGTTTATCCTACCTCTCTGATCTGGTTCGAGCCTCATTCACGTGTCTGTATTAGAGCAACACGGTTGAGTACACGTTTGCAGAATACACCGACATGATCCTTCTGCACAGCGAAGCTCACGGTAATGGAAGTGCACACCCATAATGACGCAACAGCTTCGAGAAAAGGGTATCTCCATCGTCGACAGGCGTGACTCTGGTACTCCATAGAGACGCCGCACACCGCACACCAGAATTGGAGGAGCCCATACTGTATCAATAGTACACGATAATTTCTTTCGCTAATAATGAGTGGAACAGTAAAACAAGTGATATACTGGGTCACGCTTAATTAGTTACTTGTAAAAGTGGTCGCGTTACCAACTTTTTTTTCTGGACACGGGTTCCAATTAAGAATATTATCTACTCACTCTCCTCTACAAGCCCTAGAAGCTCGTAACAGTTTTTTTCCGAACAGCCTAAGAGAGAGAGAGAGAGAGAGAGAGAGAGAGAAACTGAAACAGGAATTTCCAGAAATCTGCCCTTTACTGACGCAGCCGACAATGTCAACAAAGAGTCAAAACTAATGGCGGCCACGCAGACAAAGCATCAGAGGATGCCGCCTACCGCGGAAACATGATTTTTTGGGAAAGATTATTCATGGAATGAGGGATCGTTCGTTGTTGAGTTGAATAAAAAATATACAGAATTCTTGCGATATGGTACATGTTTAAATGTGTATAATCATATGTTGTGTGATGTCCTTATGTTAGTTAGGTTTAAGTAGTTCTAAGTTCCAGGGGACTGATGACCATAGATGTTAAGTCCCATAGTGCTCAGAGCCATTTGAGCCATTTTTGTATAATCATATACAATTATGGGCAATTCCTAGGGAATTGGGTACTCCAAGAAACGATCTGGCGACAATTTTTTTTTATGTTCTACATATTTTATTTGCGGAAGATTAGAAGACATTAAAAATCTTGCGACACACATGATATGTGTTCGTGGCAGACCAATGTGTCGTGACACGGATGCCTGAGAGACGCTGACCTGGGCTACGTCCTTTCATGTCTCAGGATAGCGATGTGCGACGTGATTAGGGCCACACGACATGAATTAACAGACTTTGAACGCAGGAATTCAGTACTACAAGATCCACAGTGCCGAGAGTGTGCCGAAAATACCAAATTCCAAGCATTACCCCACACTACGGACAACGCAGTGGCCAACGGGCTTCACTTAACGACCGAGAGCAGCGGGTTTCCGTAGAGTTATCAGTGCTAACAGGAAAGCTACACTGCGTGAAATAACCGCAAAAATGAATGTGGATCGTACGACGAACGTAACCGTTACTACAGCGCGTCGAAATTTGACGTTAATGGGCTACGGCAAGAAACGACCGACGCGAGTGCCTTTGCTAACAGCACGACACCGCCTTTAGTGTCTCCTGGCCTCGTGACCAAACCGGCTGGACGCTAGACGACTGGAAAATCGTTGCCTGGTCAGATGAGTCTCGATTTCGGTTGGAAAGAGCTGTTGGTAGGGTTCGAGTGTGTCGCAGAGTGTTTCCATGGCTACGTAGCCATGGACCTAGGTTATCAACAAGGCACTGTGCGAGCTAGTGGCCGCTCCATAACGGTGTAGGCTGTGTTTACATGGGATGGCTCCTCTGCTTCAACTGAACCGATCACTGACTGGAAATCGTTATGATCGGCTCCTTGTTCCTAAACAACGGTGGAATTTTGTGGATGACAGTGTGCCATGTCACTGGGCCACAATTTTTCTCGACTGAAGAACATTTTGGAAAATTCGAGCGAATGATTTGCCACCCGGATCGCCCGACATGAATCCCACCGAACACTTATGGGACATAGTCGAGAAGTCAATTCGAGCACAAAATCCTGCACCAGAAACACTTTCACTGTTATGGACGGCTATAGAGGCAGCATGGGTCAATAGTTCTGCAGGGGACTTCCAATGGCTTGTTCACTCCGCGCCACGTCGGCTTGCTGCACTGCTCCGGGTAAAAGGAGATCTGAGATGATATTAGGAGGCATCCCACGATTTTTGTCTCCTCATTGTAATAACTTGGTGTGGCTTAACGATCTCGTGCATGTCTTTTAATTGGACCCCACTTCAGCACCTTGCATGTTCCTAACCAACAGTCGGTATCTATCTGGGGAAAGGGACCTACAGTTTAAAATAGACCCGAACCACATATCGCTCCTGGCGAATTTCCACATCATTGACATGGAAAGGCCAGATTAAAGCCGAAATGAAAATTTCCGTGGCTCGACTAGGATTCGACAGCACGTCCTTTCGCTTGCCGTACACACACTTTACCACTAGACCGCTATGTCCGACATGTTATGTAAGAATTGTTGCGCCACGGAACAATATAATGTTGCAGCTAAGTAAATTAAGGTGCCTTCTTGGTAACGCAAGACGCCACAGAATGGAGGAGTGTTGAGCAACCGCCATGTCCAGCGCTTAGAACCATCTGGTACCAGTGCAGGAAAACGACGTCGTATGAAGCGGGGTCCCGTCGTTTTGGCAACCATGCACGGCTGAGCAAGAATTCACAAGTAGGATGCAAGAATAACTACTCAGTATACTGACGCTGTAGAATACTTCAGCCAGAGCACCTGAAATGTAAAGTTAGGACATAACGGAGCGTTCAGGAAAGCGGACCAGATGGGAAAAGCAGGCCAGATGATCACTATTGCCTCTCAGAAACTTGAAGAGCAAGGAAGGGCCAGTCTCGCGTAAATACTGCTCATTGCCAGTGGAAGTGTCTCAGTCTGCAGCTGACCAGCTTAGTGCAGGGACCTACGTCGGTCAGCTGTCTGCTCATCTAGCTGTCTCTGAGCGTCTATTGAACAGCAAGGCTCCCTTGCAGAGTCTGATGCCAAAAACTTAAGTGCCTTCAAGCGGCGGCCCACTGGAGGGCAGCACTACAATCGCGGCCGCCCTCCACCCTGAGGGTCTGTAGTTCCTGTCTGGGGACGTGCAGCTGCTCTTCTGTCATAACGAGAGGCGAGCCGCTTCTGTTGCCCACCTCCTGCTCCTGATGGCAATCTCTGCTGGTGATGGCTGCCTTTCCTGCGTGCTTTCTACAGTGTGATCATGCTCACCGTGGTCACACAGATGTGAATTTTCTAGACGCCTATGACAGCATGGACGACACCTCGTGGTTGCTGCGTGAGTTCACTGGAGCTGACAACCCACGTCTAGGTTAGCGGACATCGATCGGATGCCTCCTGCCTGTGGACCCACCAATGTTACCTGTGTTACTGTTGGTTTACTAACGCAACAGGCACACAAATGAGACTAAGTGTATGTAAGTCAGCTCACCCTATTTTCATGCTTACTTTCACGAGAGGAAGTAATGTAATGTTTGGATACAGTGAAACTGACATATGTATACCGAAGAAGAGTCATCAGCATAAAATAGAAAAGAACCTCAGACTGCATGGTAAGAAGAAAAATTGTTTTCTCCCGTTTGAGTAAGAGCGATTGATACACAGTGCCGGCCGCGGTGGTCGAGCGTTTCTAGGCGCTTAAGTCCGGAACCACACGACTGCTACGGTCGCAGGTTCGAATCCTGCCTCGGGCATGGATGTGTGTGATGTCCTTAGGTTAGTTAGGTTTAAGTAGTTCTAAGTTCTAGGGGACTGATGACCACAGAAGTTAAGTCCCATAGTCCTCAGAGCCATTTGAACCTTACATATAAGATTTTTAGGCAAAAAAAAGGATCACCGGTTAGGATGGAATGAACATATTGATTACCTGCTCAAGAAATTAAGCTCAATATATTTTGCACTAAGAGGTATTTTGTCCTATCTTGACAGGCGAAACAATACTTTTGTCATAATTCGCATATATCAATTCTCTCATCTCGTATCGTATGGTATTCTGGGGAAATGCCACGGGTTCCAATTATGAATATTATTTACTCACTCTCCTCTACAAGTTCTAGAAGCTTGTAACAGATGTTTCCGAACAGCCTAAGAGAGAGAAAGAGAGAGAGAGAGAGAGAGAGAGAGAGAGAGAAATGAAAGAGGAACAATCCAGAATTTCCAGAAATCTACCTTTTACTGACGCAACCGACAATGTCGACAAAGAGTCAAAAATAATGGCGGCCACGCAGGCAAAGCATCAAAGGATGCCGCCTACCACAGAACCGGGACTTTTTGGGAAAGATTATTCATGGAATGAGGGATCGTTCGTTGTAGAGTTGAATGAAAAATATATAGAACTATTACGATATAGCCGGCCTCTGTGACCGAGCGGTCCTAGGCGCTTCAGTCCGGAACCGTGCTGCTGCTACGGTCGCAGGTTCGAATCCTGCCTCGAGCATGGATGTGTGTGATATCCTTAGGTTAGTTAGGTTAGTTAAGTTAGTTAGGTTTAAGTAGTTCTAAGTTCTAGGGGACTGATAACCTCACATGTTAAGTCCCATACTGCTCAGAGCCGTTTGAACCATGGAAATGCTAGTACGTCAAATGGTAAGATCTAAATATGAATCATGTGCAATTTTAGTGTCGTACAATTACTGAAGAACACTTTCACTGGCCAGCATATTTTTGTCAAAATACAGGGTGAGCACAAAGTCTTGCCCTGATTATAACAATTTACTACAGAGTAACCGTTTGACATAATAATTTACATTTGATGCCGTTACATAGGTTAGTGTTACTAGTTTTTTTAAGACCATTTACGTAAGTAAACCTCAACGTGTGCTCCATTAGTAGCTGGGAGAATGTCGAGGCGGTATTCCAGTTCCCGCCAGCTGTTTCGTAACATGTGTTCTGTCACAGTATCCACAGCAGCTTGTATCCTAGCCTTCAGTTCGTCGACGTCAGCAACTGGTGGGACGAGACTGTCCTTAATATAGCCCCAGAAAAAAATGTCAAGGGGCGTAATGTCTGGAGAGCGGGGTGGCCAGAGTGTTGGACCGTTCCTTCCAATCCACCGATCCGAAAATGTTTCATCCAGGAAATCACGCACTATCAAAGCCTAGTCTAATGGGGTGGGGAGGAGGGTGCTCCATTCTGCTGCAAAATTATCCATGGTTGATATTCTTCTAACTGTGGGATGAAACATTTCCAGATCGGTGGACTGGAAGGAACGGTCCAACACCCTGGCCACCCCGCTGTCCAGATATTACGCCTCGACATTCTCCGAGCTACCAAGGGAGCACACGTTGAGGTTTACTAACGTAAGTGGCCTAAAAAAAACTGGTAACACTAACCTATGTAATGGCATCAAATGTAAATTATTATGTCAAACGGTTATGATCAGGGCAAGACTTTGTGCTCACCCTGTATATCTCACTTTCCCAGAAGAGTATTATAGTTTCATGCATATATCAATGATCATTTGTAAATTATCCTTAAAAAATGTAACTAATTTGGCACACAGTTCACATTCTACTTACACGAGACAATTTATATTCCCATACCTTACACTGAGTCATTCACATGCAGGTGGTAACAAAATAATTTTTAATACATTGTGAAACATTTGTAATCGATTTCTGTATATTTGTTAACACATCATTGGTTGTCTGATCATAATAACCTGCAAACATGATGAATCATACTTCAAATAAAACCACCCTATTTCTTGAAGCATTGGGCTGACATCAGCGCCGCTTGGGATAATGAAGACACACAAAAAAAGTTGTAAACAGACCGATAGTCGCTGTGCTTTTAATATGCTGCCTTTACGATGAGCTGCAATTCTCACGCAATTACACCATTTCTTGAAGCACTGGGCCATGGTATCAATGACTAAAGAAAGAGCCGCGGTGGACCTGCAGCTTGAAAGATGTGGAATTACAGTCTCGTCGTAACAACTGTGCTGTGGTTTGTTGACATGTGCGGCGTGTTGCTAAGCCATTGATGTCAGCTTCCTGCGACCCCGTGCGGTGAACAATCATATTCATCTCAATAACTCGCCAACATGCAAACAGAAAACAACTGCGCCAGCGTAGTGAACAATATACAGCCATGCTCCACACCCGTCGCCTCATGTCCCTTGTGGGGCACCGGGTTAAATATAGGAAAACTAAGCTTCGCCGTCTTTTACAAGAGCCAGAAAACCATTTTTGCGGTCAGCCAGAAAGCGATGGAAACCATACGAACTATAGTTTTCAGTCTGCAAGTCCACATTCTTCTTCCACTCACTGACAGAAATGTTCCTACTTCCTATTTATTCAGTGGAATCAGGAACTATGAGTATAAACAAAAGTTTTGAGTTCTGACTGGTAATTATATCCAGTAAGAGTTCCCACACACAAACATAGTAACATGCCGGATAATAATAATAATAATAATAATAATAATATTAATAATGTCCCTATAATAAGCAGCACTACGAGTAGTTCAGAGGCGATCTCTACGGTAAGATCCAATTGAAATGGTGTTTCACCCTGACTTCTAACGATCAAAGATAGTTGCTCGCCACAAAGGTGGAAAATAATCTCACCACTTGTCACGCGGTTTTGTCAACATTAAAGACGGCACACAAACAGTTACTTCTGCGAAATCTAAGCGATCCTGGATGGTGTACAGTTCTCGTGAGTTCGCTTCCTACTCTTACCGAACATGCGTTTCGTAGCAGCCTGGCTGTGACGTCATCCGAGCCAGAGCGTAGGCCGGCGTTTGACGTGGACCGATTGATTGCTGGGTGCGAATTGTGTCTCATACTGCCTCTCCAGCCGTATTTATACATGGGCGCGGCGGATGCCCGAACGGAACATCTGCTGTCAACCGCTTTATGCCCAGGTAGTAGCATGTAAATGGCCGCTTTCACAGACACATACTTTTTAATAATTCTGCTGTGTATCAATTTACAATCTTCGTAAATTTTATGTGAAATGCTTTAAGTTGTCTATAATTACATAAGAAATTTCAGCTCAACTGCATTTAAACTTTTCCGGCGAGAATTTTTAGAACGGAGCCGACAGTAGTACAGGACCTCTGAACGACATCTTTTAACAAATCTTGTATTGATTGTTACTTACATTAAAGTCTTGAAACTTGTTATACCTTTATTATTTAATGGATGTAATCAAGTGCTGTAATCAGAACATTTTACTATCAATATAAATGATACTTAACATATCACAAATTAGGACATTTTTGTTCCAAATTTAGTTCTTAGTAAATTACTTGAAAATTATTAGAGGTAGATTAATTAAGTCACATATTTCATGTTTTTATATCAAACTGAAGCTTCATAAGAACTTTCATCTTTCAAAGTCTAGTATTTAGCGCCGTCAATTTTTCGTAAAACGCCGATTATGACCAAAATTCTGCTCCAATCAAGTTGAGACTTGTAACAGTTGTATGTGACATACATTTGCATATTCTGAACAGTTTTTAGCCTACTAGCTTTATTATTTAGCGCCACTTTTTTTTTCTTACAGCAATGTATTTGGTGAAACATATTCATCTGATCATTCTGAGATTTAACAAATTTAAAATTAATATACTGAAGCATATATTGGCAAAGTTTGGAAAAGCTACTTTAATTTTTAATTTCATCCTTAGATTATGGCGCAATACTTTGTAAGCTACTCACAGGCGTGTTATGATTTTGTAGCAGTGAATTGGAGTAAGTCCCAGCGCACTCGCTCGCCTATGTATCTTTCAAATAATACAGCCCTTGTTTCGCCACATCGCCCCTTTCGTAAAAAAATTATTTTTTAACAAAATTAAATATTAGAAATCTGCTGGCGTACGCCGGCGCCAGCACATTATCGACCAAGGCCAACGACAGACTAGCTGGAAACGCGCCGCCAATATTTAGGATCGACGCTGTGGAGCAGAGTGCCAGTTAGTTAGAGCCTGTTACGCTAGTTAGTTCAGTTAGTTCGAGTTAGTTCGAGCCTGTTACGTCGAGTGAGTTCCAGCGTGTCACCGACTCGGAGCCGCAGTCTTAACCTCTAGCACAGAGACAGGCAGCACATAGTAACCTTATAGTGGACACCGCGGACTTTGTACTTCAACAGCAGTGTGGCTAAAATGGACTATATAGGAGAGCCTGTACCACAGCCCATGGAAGCTTAAGTAGCTCTTTGTTTATGAATAAAGAATCCAGTTGATAACTGCGTGCATTTTGTGTTACAGAACGAGGATACAGGCCACCAACTAACATCCTCCCCTTGCTTCCCATGGTACCACTCTACAGAGACACCGAGACGACATAAAAGTTGGTAACGAGGATTCAACAAGAAACAAGTGATATTACTATAGCTAATCTCTTGTAAATCAAATGAATTTTTGCAAAATTTTCCTTAATGCTACGCTCAAAAGACAACCATATATATATATATCAAGCTTATATATAAAGTACATAATGTACTTTTACAAATCATGTACATACATTACACAGAAACGTGAATTCAGTACTCACTTATTTAACCATAATCGTAGGCATCAATGTGAGTGTGTATACGACCCACTTTCACTAAACCATTAGAGGTAGAGAGTAGGAAGTCACTTTATGGCGCTCTACAATGTTTTTATTTCAAAAGGGAAAGGGGAGGATTCACAGTAGGTCGTGTCCTCGCTTCTTTCTCCAACACAGCTTGCAGGCCGCCTTTCGTGAAGCTTCCATGTCCCTGAGATAAAGATAACATAATACAAGCTTCTGTTCTGAACTTACACGTAAAGGAGGACAAAACAGCCTAAATTCCATTCTCCTTCTGCAATTTAAATAAACAATTCAGATGTTACCAGAAAGAATTCCTTTTCTTTTTTATTTAATATTTGGAAAATTGTTATTAACTTTTTCAGAATGATTATTGGTAATATGTTACTTAATAAAATCGTGACATTTTAATTCATTATTAAGCTTGAAACACAAACATTGCAGTTTTCTATTTTTTTCATCTAAACGATATCTATTTTGATTTTAATTTTGATTTTAAAGTCAACATAATTTTTAAGTAGTCACATACTGGGCTAGTTTGCAATTTACTTTATTATTTCAGACGTTTCTTTACTTAGAAAATCGAGTAACTTTTGTAAGTTGTATCTTCATATTGCTCATTTATCGTACAGATTAGTATGTTAAAGGAGTCATTTGTCCGACAGTAGTTAATTCGCTTTCTCACACACCTAGTTAGAAAGCTGCTTTTATTATAAAATACCAGTACTCTACAATCTGCATTTCTTAAACATTCGATTACCTGTACTTAGTTGTCTGTATATACCTGTTAATGTACGATCTGCCTTACGCAAGATTACGCGTTTCTCAAACCTTTTTACCAGACATGTGGGAATTACTCATCAGTTTTCCACCTTTTCACCATATACGTCAGTCTAATGACTTTGTTACTCCTATTTCTCTGTATTTTCCTTTATCCATTCATTCCGACGCTTCTTTTTCCCTTTTATCTTCGTTAGCCTACTGACTTCATTATTACATATGTTTTTGGTGTGATCTTCACACCACTTCCACACATCTTCTTTGATTAATATCAAAACGCTATGGCTCGCCTCTAGCGGCACCATATTATTACTCTCTCTCACCTTCAGACAACCTCACTCCCAACTGAAAATTATTAATTTATACAGAGTTTATCGTTTCAGATTTTAGGAATTTCCAGCTTCAATAACTTCTCTTAACGCAAAATGCTCCGTATTTTACCGTTACTAATCCGTTTTGTGAATCTTATTTATTGTTTAGTTACTTCATTCATTATTTTTCTGTCGTTGGTGCTCAAGAGTTATCCACTGTTATTTTAATATTTAAAATTTAGTTCTGTAAACTACCTCTCATGTTCTCTTGTAAGTCATCATTCGGGTATAGTCATTTTCGGCAATCATTCTTACTCACTAGGAAGACATTACGACGTAATAGCATATGCACAACACGAATATATATATTCCTTACTTACTATGATAGGACAGAAGAAGAGAATGAAATCTCAAAGGGAAATAAAATTTCATCCAGCTGGGACCGCACAGTACGCCAAACCGTGTATCCGCCAGAATGGCAGTCTCATTGCAGAATCTACTTTAGCTGGACAGAAGAAGAGAACGAAAGTTCAAAGGGAAATAAAGTTTCATCCAGCTGGGATCGCACAGTACGCCAAACCGTGCATACGCCAAAGAATGGCAGACTCCATACGGAATCTAGTTACTGTCGTTTCTGAAGCGCTTCAGCTCTACTATGTTTCGTAGACCTAGTTCTTTCTTACGTTTCGGGTATTTCAAACAGTATGCGTTTGCATGAGGCTTACTTACGATCCTGAATGGTTCTTGATAAACATACACAATTTCCGCTGAAATTTTCTTACATTTTTCTTTAGTTTTGTCTAACACTAGTCCACCAAGGCTAAAACTAGTGGGGGAATTTTTTGCGTCATGCCTTCTTTTTCTATCCAAGACTCTTTTACGTATGTTTGCTCTTGCCTGTGCCTTCTTTTTACCTATAGAGCTCCGAGATAGGGCAGGGAAATCAATCATGCTTGAAAGGATATTGGGGGATTCCTGATTAAACATTAGGGCATACGGAGCAAAACCTGTCTGTGGCTTTATGTTGAAGATTGTTGATGATTTATTCAAAATTTTTTATGTGATCGGCCCAAGACGAATGCTTCCCGGCACAGTAAGCCCTACACAATCTGTTTACCTCAGGCAAAATCCTCTCGCTCATATTTCCCTATGGAAAATACGCCGAGATCCTTATACGATGAATTCCGGACCTTTCTAGACATGCATTAAATTTTTCAGATACAAATTTTGGAATATCATCCGATAAGAGACTCAAACGCTTGCCAATACTTACAAAATAATCCTTTTCTAGCTTGTCCACCTGCAATTTGCCATTAGCTCTCTTTATCGGATATAGTTTGGCATACTTGCTAAAACCGTCAGTCACCACAAAGACATAGGTACGTCCTCTTTTAGATATCGGGAGGGGACCAAAAAGATCGGTGCACATAATTCCAGGGGCTCACTTGGTTCTACACTGTGCATATCTCCCGGCATTGTATTATTTACTGCACGTACCTTCTGACAAACAACACAGGATGTTAGCCTTCTTGCTACTGTACGATGCATGTTATCGAAAATGACTTTCTCATTTAATTTAGCAATACATTTCTTGGTCCCATAATGGTCATATCGTTGATGCACGTAATCTGTCAGCAGATCCACATGTTGTGACGGAAGACATTCCATTCTGCTGATCTAACTTTCTTCTTTGGAGTAAAATTTCTTTATGCGCCAACAGTACTCAAATGGCTCTGAGCACTATGGGACTTAACTTCTGAGGTCATCAGTCTCCTAGAACTTAGAACTTCTTAAACCTGACGAACCTAAGGACATCACATACATCCATGCCATACCAACAGTACCACTCTACTGTTAGATAATTAGGGATCCTAAGTGGCTTTTGACTAACCTTAACTGATCATCATTATTTTTCTCACTTCTTATGTTTTTACATACTTTCTACAAGGCACTTTCCACCTTGAGCTCATGTATGGCCAACATGCTTACGTCATTCCTATCTGCTAACAGAATTTCTAGTTCTCTGCATAACTCAGTACTTCTTGATGGCCTACTGTTACCAGATTGTTCTTTCCTTGGATGTATTTATTCCAAAGGTCGAACTGCTGAAGGTTCATAGCCCACCTGGTTAGGCTTGGATGTCTCAATCTGCAAGTATTTAAAAACGTAAGTGCCTTGTGATCACTATAGATTATCGCTTTGTGCCCTAACAAATAGTGCTCAAACTTCTACATACCAAACACGATAGCCGGTGCCTCTAATACCGAACTTCCATAATTTCGCTCAGCAGGTTGAAGTAAACGATTCGCAAACGCGATTGTTTTATGTACCTCTTGGTCGCCTTCTGGTTCCATCTGAAACACCTTTACTGCAAACCCATAGCCATCTGCGTCAATTGACAAGCAAAAGGGATTCGAAAAATCTGAATGATGTACTCGTAATAGCGGACCATTCATCAAACAGTTTCTTAATTCTTCAAAAGCGTATTGGCACTCTTTAGTCCAAAACCATAGGGTATTCATCTTCAACGAGAGGAGTAAACAAGGTGCATTAAACAAGTGACCTTTAATAAAACGGCAGTAGAATCCGAATAAACCGAACATTGATCTGATTTGCTTCTTATTTCTGGGTGCTTCAAACTTTTCGAAGACTGATTATTTAAAAGGATTAGGTGATATACCTTCTCTGCTAATTTCATGGCCCAAGAATTTTAATCTGTCTTCTCTCACTTTAATTTCATACCTCTTCTTTCTATAGCTCTAGCACCCTGTCTAGTACACTGATATGCTCCGCCCATATGGGAGTTACCAATAGTGTATCATCTACAACAATAGTTACCTGATGTAATAATTCCTGCCCGAATACAAAGGCGCACACAGAAATATTTGATCCAAATGAGATTGCTTTATATTGGTAGCACACACTGCCCATTAGCTAAACTACTCTCTGAGCAACTGCGTCCCTGCGCAACATTGCTATGTATAATAGTGTTGTCGGCTTTTACAGTTTGTGGCAAGTCAATAGAGCTGGTGGGTTTATTGACCTCATTATTATTGCTACCCCCTTCCTCCATCAACTCCTCGTCTTCAAAGTCTTGCAAAACCGAATCTATCTCTTCTGCCGAAACTTTAGGCTTCAGACTGGCACTATCGTCGAACATGTATCCCTTTCCAGAATGAGATTTTCACTCTGCAGCGGAGTGTGCGCTGATATGAAACTTCCTGGCAGATTAAAACTGTGTGCCCGACCGAGACTCGAACTCGGGACCTTTGCCTTTCGCGGGCAAGTGCTCTACCAATTGAGCTACCGAAGCACGACTCACGCCCAGTACTCACAGCTTTACTTCTGCCAGTACCTCGTCTCCTACCTTCCAAACTTTACAGAAGCTCTCCTGCGAACCTTGCAGAACTAGCACTCCTGAAAGAAAGGATATTGCGGAGACATGGCTTAGCCACAGCCTGGGGGATGTTTCCAGAATGAGATTTTCGCTCTGCAGCGGAGTGTGCGCTGATATGAAACTTCCTGGCAGATTAAAACTGTGTGCCCGACCGAGACTCGAACTCGGGACCTTTGCCTTTCGCGGGCAAGTGCTCTACCAATTGAGCTACCGAAGCACGACTCACGCCCGGTACTCACAGCTTTACTTCTGCCAGTACCTCGTCTCCTACCTTCCAAACTTTACAGAAGCTCTCCTGCGAACCTTGCAGAACTAGCACTCCTGAAAGAAAGGATATTGCGGAGACATGGCTTAGCCACAGCCTGGGGGATGTTTCCAGAATGAGATTTTCACTCTGCAGCGGAGTGTGCGCTGATATGAAACTTCCTGGCAGATTAAAACTGTGTGCCCGACCGAGACTCGAACTCGGGACCTTTGCCTTTCGCGGGCAAGTGCTCTACCAATTGAGCTACCGAAGCACGACTCACGCCCGGTACTCACAGCTTTACTTCTGCCAGTACCTCGTCTCCTACCTTCCAAACTTTACAGAAGCTCTCCTGCGAACCTTGCAGAACTAGCACTCCTGAAAGAAAGGATATTGCGGAGACATGGCTTAGCCACAGCCTGGGGGATGTTTCCAGAATGAGATTTTCACTCTGCAGCGGAGTGTGCGCTGATATGAAACTTCATGGCAGATTAAAACTGTGTGCCCGACCGAGACTCGAACTCGGGACCTTTGCCTTTCGCGGGCAAGTGCTCTACCAATTGAGCTACCGAAGCACGACTCACGCCCGGTACTCACAGCTTTACTTCTGCCAGTACCTCGTCTCCTACCTTCCAAACTTTACAGAAGCTCTCCTGCGAACCTGCGGTCGGGCACACAGTTTTAATCTGCCAGGAAGTTTCATATCAGCGCACACTCCGCTGCAGAGTGAAAATCTCATTCTGGAAACATCCCCCAGGCTGTGGCTAAGCCATGTCTCCGCAATATCCTTTCTTTCAGGAGTGCTAGTTCTGCAAGGTTCGCAGGAGAGCTTCTGTAAAGTTTGGAAGGTAGGAGACGAGGTACTGGCAGAAGTAAAGCTGTGAGTACCGGGCGTGAGTCGTGCTTCGGTAGCTCAATTGGTAGAGCACTTGCCCGCGAAAAGCAAAGGTCCCGAGTTCGAGTCTCGGTCGGGCACACAGTTTTAATCTGCCAGGAAGTTTCATATCAGCGCACACTCCGCTGCAGAGTGAAAATCTCATTCTGGAAACATCCCCCAGGCTGTGGCTAAGCCATGTCTCCGCAATATCCTTTCTTTCAGGAGTGCTAGTTCTGCAAGGTTCGCAGGAGAGCTTCTGTAAAGTTTGGAAGGTAGGAGACGAGGTACTGGCAGAAGTAAAGCTGTGAGTACCGGCCGTGAGTCGTGCTTCGGTAGCTCAATTGGTAGAGCACTTGCCCGCGAAAGGCAAAGGTCCCGAGTTCGAGTCTCGGTCGGGCACACAGTTTTAATCTGTTATGTATCCCTTTATTTCATCATCGTCCTTATAAGATTCAAACCATTTGCTTTGTTCCTCCGTATTATCTGTAGCGTTTTTTTTTTCTTTCGTTCTTGACCCATGTTTTTAATGTGTCCAAAATGCTGTCAGCTATATAATGCGAATGATTCAGTACATCACGGGTACTGTCTGTTCCTTCTTCACCGTCCCTGTTATCGATCTGCGTGTGCTGACTGACTGTGGTATGTGTTTTTGTCACTGGCTACGTTACTGTTTCCGCCTGGTGAGCGCCAGTTTCCTTGTAGACGGGACCTAGTTTTCCCCACGCTGCCTGTTGTGTTCGTTCGATACAGAATCAGATAGGGTAATATTTCGTTCTCCGTCTTGTCTCAACGGCACATTATTTACATTTCTACTTTCGGCATAATAATTATATCCCCTCTTCTTCTACTACGGCCTTGAACACGATAATTAGATCTTGTATTCTGAACCTCCATACTTCTAACATTCACGTTCCCACTATCATTATTTCTGTTGTTTACGTGATTGTTAGAAGGCCTGTTATTATTTTTCACCTGCTCCTCAGCAGCAGCTACTCTTTCTACTCGCTCAAAATATTCGATGAACCTATCCACATTGTCACTAGGTGCGGAAATTATTTTTTTCTGCCAATACCAAGGTATCTTACCTTCTAGTCCCATGATAATCATTTCTACATCTACATCTACATTGATACTCCGCAAGCCACCCAACGGTGTGTGGCGGAGGGCACTTTACGTGCCACTGTCATTACCTCCCTTTCCTGTTCCAGTCGCGTATGGTTCACGGGAAGAACGACTGTCTGAAAGCCTCCGTGCGCGCTCTAATCTCTCTAATTTTACATTCGTGATCTCCTCGGGAGGTATAAGTAGGGGGAAGCAATATATTCGATACCTCATCCAGAAACGCACCCTCACGAAACCTGGCGAGCAAGTTACACCGCGATGCAGAGCGCCTCTCTTGCAGAGTCTGCCACTTGAGTTTATTAAACATCTCCGTAACGCTATCACGGTTACCAAATAACCCGGTAACGAAACGCGCCGCTCTTCTTTGGATCTTCTCAATCTCTTCCGTCAACCCGACCTGGTACGGATCCCACACTGATGAGCAATACTCAAGTATAGGTCGAACGAGTGTTTTGTAAGCCACCTCCTTTGTTGATGGACTACATTTTCTAAGCACTCTCCCAATGAATCTCAACCTGGTACCCGCCTTACCAACAATTAATTTTATATGATCATTCCACTTCAAATCGTTCCGCACGCATACTCCCAGATATTTTACAGAAGTAACTGCTACCAGTGTTTGTTCCGCTATCATATAATCATACAATAAAGGATCCTTCTTTCTATGTATTCGCAATACATTACATTTGTCTATGTTAAGGGTCAGTTGCCACTCCCTGCACCAAGTGCCTATCCGCTGCAGATCTTCCTGCATTTCGCTACAATTTTCTAATGCAGCAACTTCTCTGTATACTACAGCATCATCCGCGAAAAGCCGCATGGAACTTCCGACACTATCTACTAAGTCATTTATATATATTGTGAAAAGCAATGGTCCCATAACACTCCCCTGTGGCACGCCAGAGGTTACTTTAACGTCTGTAGACGTCTCTCCAGTGATAACAACATGCTGTGTTCTGTTTGCTAAAAACTCTTCAATCCAGCCACACAGCTGGTCTGATATTCCGTAGGCTCTTACTTTGTTTATCAGGCGACAGTGCGGAACTGTATCGAACGCCTTCCGGAAGTCAAGAAAAATAGCATCTACCTGGGAGCCTGTATCTAATATTTTCTGGGTCTCATGAACAAATAAGGCGAGTTGGGTCTCACACGATCGCTGTTTCCGGAATCCATGTTGATTCCTACATAGTAGATTCTGGGTTTCCAGAAATGACATGATACGCGAGCAAAAAACATGTTCTAAAATTCTACAAGAGATCGACGTAAGAGATATAGGTCTATAGTTTTGCGCATCTGCTCGACGACCATTCTTGAAGACTGGGACTATCTGTGCTCTTTTCCAATCATTTGGAACCCTCCGTTCCTCTAGAGACTTAAGGTACACGGCTGTTAGAAGGGGGGCAAGTTCTTTCGCGTACTCTGTGTAGAATCGAATTGGTATCCCGTCAGGTCCAGTGGACTTTCCTCTATTGAGTGATTCCAGTTGCTTTTCTATTCCTTGGACACTTATTTCGATGTCAGCCATTTTTTCGTTTGTGCGAGGATTTAGAGAAGGAACTGCAGTGCGGTCTTCCTCTGTGAAACAGCTTTGGAAAAAGGTGTTTAGTATTTCAGCTTTACGCGTGTCATCCTCTGTTTCAGTGCCATCATCATCCCGTAGTGTCTGCATATGCTGTTTCGAGCCACTTAATGATTTAACGTAAGACCAGAACTTCCTAGGATTTTCTGTCAAGTCGGTACATAGAATTTTACTTTCGAATTCAATGAACGCTTAACGCATAGCCCTCCTTACGCTAACTTTGACATCGTTTAGCTTCTGTTTGTCTGAGAGGTTTTGGCTGCGTTCAAACTTGGAGTGGAGCTCTCTTTGCTTTCGCAGTAGTTTCCTAACTTTGTTGTTGTACCACGGTGGGTTTTTCCCGTCCCTCACAGTTTTACTCGGCATATACCTGTCTAAAACGCATTTTACGATTGCCTTGAACTTTTTCCATAAACACTCAACATTGTCAGTGTCGGAACAGAAATTTTCGTTTTGATCTGTTAGGTAGTCTGAAATCTGCCTTCTATTACTCTTGCTAAACAGATAAACCTTCCTCCCTTTTTTTATATTCCTATTAACTTCCATATTCAGGGATGCTGCAACGGCCTTATGATCACTGATTCCCTGTTCTGTACATACAGAGTCGAAAAGTTCGGGTCTGTTTGTTATCAGTAGGTCCAAGATGTTATCTCCACGAGTCGGTTCTCTGTTTAATTGCTCGAGGTAATTTTCGGATAGTGCACTCAGTATAATGTCACTCGATGCTCTGTCCCTACCACCCTTCCTAAACATCTGAGTGTCCCAGTCTATATCTGGTAAATTGAAATCTCCACCTAAGACTATAACATGCTGAGAAAATTTATGTGAAATGTATTCCAAATTTTCTCTCAGTTGTTCTGCCACTAATGCTGCTGAGTCGGGAGGTCGGTAAAAGGAGCCAATTATTAACCTAGTTCGGTTGTTTAGTGTAACCTCCACCCATAATAATTCACAGGAACTATCCACTTCTACTTCACTACAGGATAAACTACTACTAACAGCGACGAACACTCCACCACCGGTTGCATGCAATCTATCCTTTCTAAACACCGTCTGTACCTTTGTAAAAATTTCGGCAGAATTTATCTCTGGCTTAAGCCAACTTTCTGTACCTATAACGATTTCAGCTTCGGTGCTTTCTATCAGCGCTTGCAGTTCCGGTACTTTACCAACGCAGCTTCGACAGTTGACAATTACAATACCGATTGCTGCTTGGTCCCCGCATGTCCTGACTTTGCCCCGCACCCGTTGAGGCTGTTGCCCTTTCTGTACTTGCCCAAGGCCATCTAACCTAAAAAACCGCCCAGCCCACGCCACACAACCCCTGCTACCCGTGTAGCCGCTTGTTGCGTGTAGTGGACTCCTGACCTATCCAGCGGAACCCGAAACCCCACCACCCTATGGCGCAAGTCGAGGAATCTGCAGCCCACACGGTCGCAGAACCGTCTCAGCCTCTGATTCAGACCCTCCACTCGGCTCTGTACCAAAGGTCCGCAGTCAGTCCTGTCGACGATGCTGCAGATGGTGAGCTCTGCTTTCATCCCGCTAGCGAGACTGGCAGTCTTCACCAAATCAGATAGCCGCCGGAAGCCAGAGAGGATCTTTTCCGTCAGATGCGATAGCCATGAAATCCACTTTCTAGAGAGCTCTTTTACTGACTCACGACCTGGAGCAAACTTTTTACCGCTCCAAAAGTCTCTCAAGACATCGTTTTGTTTGTTGTGTGACCAGTACTCATTAAGAAATGCAGTTTTAAATTCAGAAAGTGTTTTGCGTCTAATAATTAGGTCAGCTGACCATTGCAAAGCATTTCCTGCCAAATGATTTCATATGAAAGAAATTTTCTCTTGTTCAGACCATGCGTTAGGCAAAACAACCTCAATGAGTCCAGAACTTCAATGGGTGACTTTATTTTTCTGCATCAAAACGTAAGAATTGACGACATCCGATGAAAGCAGCGTCAACTGAAGTAACAGTAGTATTGCTAGCACTACCAGAGGTTACTCTATTTTCTGTTAGTAATACTAGTATTTAGTTCTTCTACTTGTAGCTCTACTGCTTCCACTCTGTCAGAAAATATTTTATCAATATACTCACATAATATCACACATATAGATTTTACTTTCTTAATATCTTTTTGACAAGTATTTACTTTAGTAGTTATGTCTTTAAATACATCAGAGCAAAGTTTGAGATCATTGCCTGTTCTTTCTAACAATCTCCCTTCCATAAGTTCATCTGCGTGTTTGAAATCTTTGCCTAATTTCGCTAATTTCGGTTTTGAAAATACTGTGCAATATAGTTAGCTGTTGCCCTATTTTGACTTGCAGATCATAGTGGTTGGAATCAATTTCATAATTTAAGTCATTCAGTTTTGAAGGAATTTTGTCCTTTAGCTCTTTACTAATAGATCCAGTTTAACTGTTTACTATTAGATTCCATATTATTGTTCAGTTCTTTATTACTATGCTTTAGTTCTTTACTACTTGATTCAGTCTTGTGGTTTAGTTCTTTGTTAATGTCCTTTAGTCTTTATCACTATCTGTCACCTCTGTATGATGCGATTCAAGTTTAGAAAACAGTGATTGCATTCCAGTTTAGTGCCTCTACATTTCCACTTGGCATTTCCTCCGGTTTTAAAGGAGTTTCTATAATTCCCTGACTTAGATGTATTTCAGAAATATTGAACTGAGTTTCGTCATCTGATAACTTTATTAATTGTACTTTTTCCTTTTTGACCTCGACTTCAATTACTTTGTCATTAAAAACTGATTCTAATTTTGCGGCAACAGTTAATTTTACCCCAGATTCTACTGTGGGCAAATCCCTTTCAAATTTCGGATTTATTACTTTTACAGAACCATTCTTGTTAACTTCAATTTCAAATTCGAAGGATTCATCGCCAGAGACTGGTTCCATCTTAACTTTCAAATTATTCTCATTTTCAGTAGCCTATTGCAAGCAATTAACAAGTAAGTTAAGCATTCTTGATGTAATTTCTTGACCTCGACGAACGATGCCGGTGCGGTGTACCAGCAAACGTGATGCGACATCTCACGACGTAATGCACGCAACAGCAGCAGCAGCTGTGGCTGTGAGGATGGCGGCGAGTATCGCCTACTGCAGTGGCTCCATAGGGGTGGGGGTTGGGGTAGGGGGTTGAGGGTGGAGGGGGGGGGGGGGCACCGTTGAGCGCGCGCAGTAGCTGGCAGCTAACTTGCAGCTCCACACAGCTCCACGACGATGCACCGGTGGTAGCCACGATCTAGTGTGGTCTTCTTCACTCCTTCCGTCACAATCAAGGCTACTGAGGCTAGCATTCACAATGTAATGTCCACACTTTGAAACGTCCCCTTTGAACAGTTTATACAAGACTGTGCTTAACCTGACACACAATATTTTTTAGCGCAACGCAATCTGACTTTCAAAAAATCCCTACGAAAGAATGGCCCTGACTAACATTAAACTATACCTTTCAGAAATCACTTACCTCACAAAAATCTTCATTACTCGAACTACTGCGATACAGCGAGCGCCACTACTGCCAGCTAAATAAAAGATTCAAACTACGGAAGGCACTAACTACTGATAGGGATAGTTAGCAAATGAAAGATATTAATAGAGAACAAACAATGTATTTACCTTAATAGTCATAATATATGTAGCAGTTCATGACAAATTACAAAACTCCGCCATCTCTCTCCCCACATCCACCACTGCTGGCGGCTCACCTCCAACTGCGCAACGCTACGCACTGTTCACATCCAGCTGCCGCTGCCCAACATTACAATGGCAGACAACAATGCAAAACTAGCCACAGACTGCACACAGCACAGCCAGTGATTTTCATACAGAGGTGGCGTTACCAATAAAAAAACTTAAACAGCCTACTTACAACTTCTTATCACCGTTCTCGCACTGGTTTCGGCATATTTCACTTCGGTATCCTGTTAGTGCCTGCGGAGTTCGCTGTTTTGTACCGATCATTTTCACTGTTCAATTTTCCGACTGATTAAAACCATATGTGGGGCGGCGAGTTAAATATAGTAAAATAAAGCTTCGCCGTCTTTTACAAGAACCTGAAAACTATTTTTGCGGTCAACCCGAAAGCGATGGGGGACAGGCTGGTCATAATTTCTAGTCTGCAAGTCCACATTCTTCTTGTACTCACTGAAAGAAATTTTCCTACTTCCTATTTAATCAGTTAAAACTCAAAGCTTTTCTAAATTCTCATAGTTCCTGATCCCACTGAGTAAATAGGAAGTACGAACACTTCTTTTAGTGAGTAGAAGAAGAATGAGGACTTGCAGACTGGAAATTATGTTCAGTATGTTCTCCATCGCTTTCTGGCTGACCGCAAAAATGGTTTTCAGGCTTTTGTAAAAGACGGCGAATATTTATTTTACTAAATTTAAGCCGCCGCCCCACACCTTGGCTGCCTATATAGAAACCGACAAAATGCGCTCCCCACGCGCACTGCTGTTGTTTCCCTCTGCAACGTCTCACGAAGTAAATTGTCTGGAAGTGTTGACATACACTGATCAACCCGAACATTACGACCACCTACCTAATAACTGTTATGTCCACTTTTGGCACAGATAACAGCGGCGACGCGTCGTGGCATGGAAGCAAAGAGGCTTTGGTAGGTCGATAGGGGGAGTTGGCACCACATCCGCACACGCAAGTCACCTCATTCCCGTAAATTCCTCGGAAGGGGGCGATGAGCTCTGACGCCATGTTCAGTCACATCTCAGAGAAAGTGTTACAGTCACTGGCGTAATTAAGATGTCTTTTATAAACATGTCAGATGTGTTCGATAGGGTTCAGATCTGGCGAGTTGGGAGCCAGCACATCAGTTATAACTCGCCACGGTGTTCCTCGAAACATTCCATCACACTCCTGACCTTATGACATGACGCATTATATTGTTGAAAAATGTCACTGCCGTCGTGAAAAATGATCGTCATGAAGGGGTGTACGTGGTGTGCAACAAGTGTACGATACTCCTTGGCCGTCATGGAGCCTTGAACGAGCTTCACTGGACCCCTTGGATGCCCACGTGAATCTTCCCCAGAGTGTAAGGGAGCCACCGCCAGCTTGACTATGTCCGGCAATACAAGTGTAAAGGAGCTGTTCCCATGGAAGACGACGGGTTGGCGACCTCCCATCAGCATGATGAAGGTGGTACCGGGATTCATCAGACCATGCAACGCTCTGCTACTGTGCCAACGTCCAGTCACGGAGGTCACGTGCCCACTTGGAGTGTTCGACGGATTGTGTGTTCAGAGGCATTTCTACTCTGCCCAGCATTAAAGCCTGATGTTAGTTCGGCTACAGTTCGCCGCCTGTCCAGTCTGCCCAGCCTACGACGACCGACATAAACTCAGATAGATCGCGCGCCTTCTCCATTCTACACATGGACAGCACGTTCACTGTGCGTGTGTCTGATTAGCAGTCATTCCTCGCCACCTGACGCTGCTATCGCATAGACGCGTTTCCATCGATAGTACTTCGGTGGTCGTAATGTTCTGGATGATAAGTGCAGCACTCCAATACAAAGCAAGCTCATCGCAACTAACTACTATGGTCACTTAAATAATCACAGTAGCTACCTACCGGTGTTCACTAGCCTACACACAATTGTCTGTAGCCTAAACTCACAGTAATTCACACATTCATTGGAAGGATACTATTGTTCACTAATTCACATGTTCTTTTAATATTTATTGATGATGGTGCAATTTGCGTTTTCAGTATGCTGTAGACCATGATATTTTCCAGACTTCACTATCTCAACTTCAACAGAACTGTTATGAACGATCTTCCTAATTTGAAACGACCCATGATAATAGTGACTCAAATTTATTTCTTCTTTTATTCTAGCAGATGTAATATGCATTATAATTAAGACGCAGGCAAGTACTTCATACGTAATTGACTTCTTCACAATTCTGTCACGTGCATTATTACTTTCTTCCCCCTCTTTTCTTCACTGCCTATAATGCTATTCTAAACCGTTCTCGTCAGGGCAGCTCATCCTTCTTTGAAAAATTAATATATTCATCAAAAATATTCTCCGGTTTTTTACTAAATAGATCAGTGGATGATAGTAATCTGGTTGAGTTACGACGCAAACTATTGATAACTTTTTCAAAGTCGCCTAATTTTTCAATCCATTTCTTGTGTTTCTTTTCACAATATGCATGGAGCAAACATCACAAATCATGCATAAGTTATTCCGATGGGTTTGATGATGGCCTATAAGAAGATATCAAATTGTGCCAAATTCCATTTTCCTGCATGAAACCTTTCCAAAGATCTGAACGAAACTGAGAACTTCTGTCTGACAAAATGCACTCTGGTTTGGCGATATTTACGAAGTATTCATCTTTCTCTTTTCTATCCATAATTTTGTTATTAGCTTCCTTTAATAGCGCCATACAAATTTCGAAAAGACATCAAAGACAACCATAATTTGCGTAAAGTTTCCTTTAGGTCACGGCAGTGAGTCATATTGATCAATTGCTAAGGTTTCTCTGGAGTCTATGCTATGAAACTGTGCTTAAAATCTTTACTCTGAACATTAAAATCTTCATTTTTTTATAGATCCCGCAAGACTTTAATATTTTCCTGATTTTTCAGTCTATAATGCCGAAAATTACACTTTCTTGTAACTTCAGCAAGCATTCACGTACTCCAAAGTGAGCATCGCTAATGTGCACATATGTTATAAGTTCGTCTAGAATGAGTGTAGGTATACAGGGTGCAGCGAAATTCGCGCACTCGGGCTTCGCAGCACGACTCCTCACATGCCACCGATAAAAAAATATCTGTCACAAAATTTCATCCAGTGAGTACATCTGTCAGAAAAAGGACGTTAAGGAGTGGCAATCTGGCAACACTGGAACCACATGTTTGGTAACTACCTCCGTCAGCAGACGGTACCAGTGCTGTACAGTTGGTGCAGTGGACAGAGTTTTGGGTTGGCATGCAGGAGGTTAAGGGTTCGGTTCGCTCCTGGGTTGGGGAGCATTTTTTTTTTTATTTGTTAATTTCTTTCTGAAATGTCATACTGTAATATACGCGGTTTCTTAGGTCACATATATCCTAAATTTACAACATTCTGTAACACTGAACATAACAAATACGTGGTTAGGCAAATAAGAAAAAGACAGTTGAAACAAATGACCTGTCATAGGACAGGATAACTACAAAAACAACATCAGTTTCTACACGCTAAATATGATAGCACAGTACAATAACACAACATCTACTTGTCATTTATACTACATGTAATATGAGCGCTAAGATGTCGCACATTAGCAGCCACTGACAATAATAATGTCCATATTAATGACCGCATGACCTTCACAACAGAATACATTATCCTCAGAACAACAAAGCGACCTCCCTTCGCGTCCAAACGCTGCGCAATCCTCCGGATCATACAGCTCTGGACCCTTTGCAGCAAAGCTGCGTCCACTGTAACAACAGCAGCATGAACAGTTTGAGTTCTTCCACGTTCGTCAGTGAATTAGAGTACACTTGCTCCTTCAGGTGTCCCCACAGGAAGAAATCCAGGAGATTTAGGTCAGGTGAACGTGGTGGCCATACAACTGGACCTTCACATCCGAGCAGTTTCCCTGGAAATGTTCTGTCCAAATACTGTCGCACGTTAGTTCCAGAGTGTGGAGGTACTTCATCATGTTGGAACCATATCCTCCACCGAACATGTAGTGGAACATCTTCCGCCGCATCAGGTAGATAGCTTGAGAGGAAGGCATGATACTTTCGTGCAGTCAGCTGGTCAGGGAACATGTAGAGGCCCAAACATCTGTCGCCTAATAATCTAGCCCAGACGTTGATACCAAAGCGAACTCGATATCCGCAGTGACTGGTGACGTAAGGGTTAACCTCACACCAATGGTAGGCATTGTGCATATTGAAGACACCCTCACGAGTGAGTGCTGTTTCATCTGACCATATTACAGTGTTCACGAAGTCATCGTTGGCTTCCTGTCGTTGTTGGAAGAATTCACAGAATTTCATCCGCTGATGGCGATATTCAGGATGCAGGTGTTGCGTGATAGCATAATGATAGGGGTGCAGCGCTTGCTCATGTAGCACGTTAACGACAGTGTGTTGCGAGACACGCAGCTGCCTTGCTACGCTACGTGTACTTCGCTGAGGTTCTTGGTGTATGACCTTCCTCAGTAGCTGGAGTATGGTGAGTCCAAGGACGACCTCTGTCACGCGATTGTGGAAGGAGAGAACCTGACTCCCGAAGGCGCAGCTCCAGATGACGAAACACATTTTCATCTGGATGGCGTCGACGAGGATATCTAGCGGCATATTCGCGAGTGGCAACACCAGCCGGTTATCAGATGCACCAAGGACCAGAAGCATACCCGCGTATTCATCGTTTATGTATGCTGTACGTCTGCCACACTGGTTTAGAGGTTTACAGTGAAAAAATTCGATACGTGTACGCACGCACACTGGAGGCTGTCACGGACGCGTTACTCCGCTTGCAACTAGTCCCTGTCTGCTGGACAGCGCATACAGTATAAACACGCCGCCAGTCCTGCGCGCTGTTCCACCTAATGCGCATAAGCCCTCTAACGGATGTTGTTCTACATGAGTCATCCCGACACGACTAATTGAGAAATGTTCGGTTTCCAATTACACTGTTTCCCTAGCGCTAACAGACGTTTTCCAAAATCCCATAGATAGAATAATAATGATAATAATGCGTTGGGATACGTAATAAACAGCATGCGGTTACGACTCAATGTTGAAAGGCATAATTAGTGGGGCCATGGTCATAACACAATAAATAGTGACCGAGTTTGGACATTATTCGCAAAGCACGTTGGTAGTCCTACTGGTAACGTAAGGCCCTAAGGAAATGTAATGGACCTGAACGAGGCAAGAATAATAGTTGGTACTAATATGGGACCATTGGAGGAGGGTACAAAGAAAATAGATTTCGTGGCTGGTAGATGAAGTGGTGCAAATAAATTCACACCCACGACGTGGAAGGGGCTTCTTTCAAAGCTGACCAATCTCCCATTTTTATGATTGTAGTATGTAAGTGCAAATGTTTTCTGGAGAATCCGCTGCAATCGCTGTTGACGATTAAGGTGCCAGATACCGTACCACTTGGACTAAATTTACCAAATAAAAAACAAATGCTTCAACCCAGGCTCGAACGATCGACCTCCTGCATTCTAAACCGAAACTCTATCCACTGCACCAACTGTACACCACTAGTAACATACGCTGACAGAGGTAGTTACGATATATGTGGTTACAGTCTTGCCGGATTGCAACTCTTTAAGGGGCTCCGGAAAGGCTCAAAATCATGAAACGTTCAATTTTTACTTTTTTGCGTTTTCTGAATCTGCAGACTATTACCTTTAAATAGATATATAATTTATTCAATTCCGAAGACTACAACTATTTTTAAATTTTTTTTGAAATGTGTTCTACATGGGCGTGACCCACTGTGGCGCTGTTAAACTGCTGTCAAATGGTGTTATTATTAACGTTCGTGTTCATCAGGTACATTTTAGTGATGTGAGATAATGTATGTGTTGTGGCTAACCTGTGATGGTTCAATATATATCGCTGGTGTGATTGTCGATTTTTTCATGTTTATTTACTATGTCGTTATCTCGAAAATATTCGTAATTAATTCTGTTTCTTGAGCCTCTGTTTTCTTGAAGTATAATAATGAGTAAAAGTAAAGTTATTAGAAATCCTCTGAAGGCTTTTAAGAAAAGGAGAAATGTTGGAAAGCCAAAGGTATGTGTTATTACTGTAAACAATAAAGACGATAACCAAGTGAGTGAACCTAACCTCTCAAGTACACCTGCCCATAGCAGTCAAAGTGGGAAAGAAAATACTTCACAGAAGAAGCTTGGTTCAATGAGTGAAAACTATGAATGTTTTATGGGCGAATTGGATGTGAATGAAATATTTGATATGTCGGTTCTCAAAGGAATTTTTTCAAACTGTGTAAGATATATTCATTGTAGTGAAGTTGGTCTGGAACTCTCCATAATAAAGCACGTAGGACTTGCTAGTGAAATACAACTGAAATGTGATAAGTGTTCATACATGACCACCTTTTGGAACAGTGTTGCAGTAACTGCAACTGAAGAAAATGGTAGCAAAATCTACGAACACAACAACGAGCGATGCTTGCTTTAGACAAGGAACGCCTTCGGGCTGCAGACAGGGCTGTAAAGAGTCTAGAAATACAAGCAAGAGTAAACAGGAGGAGGAACAAGAGGAAGCTGGAGGAGGAGTTTGCAGAGGATGAAGATAATCCATCCCATGGACCTGGAATTCACTAAAAAGTTAATCCAATCTTTGTCGCTCGATTCCCAAAACTTTTATTTTCTCATACTAATTACATGTTTTCTAAGGATCTTCCAAACATATTTGTTTCAAACTTTCAGTAAATGTTACACAGTACCTTCTGCATAATTTAACACAGCCTTTTTAAAAAAAAACTGTATATTTTTGAATATATAAATAAAAAATTGCAAAAAAATGTTGTGAATTTTCATTACAATTGAAAAAAAAATCATCTTTAATAACTGAACTAAAATTTTGTAAAATCCCTGTGTTAAGTTGTAGCCCATATTCCAATAAATAATCTGTTAAAAGTTCAACTTCCTACCTCAAATACTTTGTGAGGAAAGATGTAATTTATAAGCGTTATTTTAACATTGCAGGTATAGGGCGTTCCGGAGCCCCTTAATGTACTTTTTCTGCCGGATGTACTCACTGGGCGAAATTTTGATACAGACTTTTTTTTTATCGCTGGCATGTGAGGAGTCACGCTGCGAAGCCCAGGTGCGCGAATTTCGCTTCACCCTGTATATAGCCTCCAGTTACCTGAACGTAAGTTAGGCCTTCTGTATAACACATCGTCATGCTGTAAATAATACAAACATACCTTGTATTCGTTACGATCTTCATATTTTTCTTTGATCGTTTTAAGAATTTTGCCCATTTCCTGCTCGCATCCGATACTACTGCTAGGAATGAGCAACATTAAAAGATTCGTTTTCCTTTGACAATTTTGAAAGAGTATCTGGTACAGTATTATGTCCTTCTGGTACTTACTGAATCTCAAAATCACATTCCTGCAGTGCTAATGTAATGTGGTTTAGATTTTTGTGCATTAATTTGCAATTTAACAAGAATAGAAGTGACTTATTATCTCTAACGACACTAGAATACCTCCCTAGTAAGCAGAAGACAAATTTTCTAAAACTCCATAAGACTGCTAGTTCTGTTCTTTCCGTGGCTATGTGTTTTCTCTCCCACTTAGTAAGGACACAGCTCACAAAAGTAACAGTATGTTGTTTGAAGATTCTCTGAACTTCAATCCACTGATCCACTTCTAGGCCAACAGCACAGTCGCTACAGGCAGGCAGAGACAGAAATTTTCTCTCAAATCAGTATGATAAAGCATCGTCGATCACACCCCAGTTCTTTAATTCAGATTCTTCTTGATCGTTATCGCATTTTTTTTAATGAACCCTTCTTTAGAAGTCCCATGAGAACGGGTGAAGACAGAGTATCCTTCAATAAATCGGTGATAAAAATTGCAGAATCCAATATCTTACTTGAGTTGCTTATGGCACTTGTAGAACAGGAAAAATTCTTACTTCTTACGTTTTCATTGGATCAGGAGCAATTCCGCGCGGAGAAATTGTATGTCCAAGGAATCTGTGATACGGCGAATTCTGATTTGTCCAAGTTTATTGTTATACCAACTTCCCTAAAAGCTCCTAGTGCTCCACATACAATTTGTTTTTCCCATGAGACCACGCTAATTAGAATATTTTCTATGTAGAGTGTTACTCGCTTCAATACTTCTTCTCCAAAGAATTCAAATAGTGCTCTCGTAAAGACAGCTAATTGGTCTGAAACATCTAAAGGCATTCTCGTAAATTGGCATCTTCTTCTATTATGTAAAAAGGCCATGTACTTTCTATTATCTTAATTAAACAACAGTAGCCAGTAACTATTTGCGATGTCAACGTTGCTTAATGTTTCACTCTTTTAAATTCTTACAGAAAACATCCCAAATTTTCTGGTTGGTCACATATTGCAGTATGATGCAGTTCATTGTGTGAGGACCAATGACTACACACACTACGCTGCGCTTATTCGTTATGACGTGGATTGGGTTGTAATACTCGCTATCTGATCGTTCCGTTATCTGATTGTCCACCATCCTCTTTATTTCTGTACTGACTGTTACTCTCTTGGCTAAAGGTGTCGGGTCAGATTTATTGCAGAATGGTTCAAGATCCTGGACTTAAATTTTTCAAGTGCATACTTTGATCAAACCAGATGGTTTTGAAAATAAAACAATTGTAGCATGTCAATACTTCTATCAGTTCTTCCGGTTTAGATTCAATCATGTCTGCTAATGTTTGAAACTTGATTTGATTAGTAGTCAGAGCATCTTCATAGTTATTATTCTCTCGCAGTTCACTATCTTCTTCTCAATTACTTAAAACTGCAGTTCCGTATTCTTTCCGAAAATGTGTTAACCTCATACTGGCGCACGCAGCAGCTCTGGCGTCCTCACTGACGAATCCTTTAAATCTAATTCAGTTACCCCCTTTATTTAAATTAACGTGCAAATAACTCTGCATAAAATCTTACATTTCATTCCTCTCAACCATGCCGACAACTAAACTGACGTTGAGAGATCCAACACTCAACACACTTCGCTCGTATTCATGTTCCGGAATTTTTTATTTTATTTTATTTTTTATTTTTATTCTTTTGTTCGATAACGTAAAATACTGACAATACGTCCGCCACCGGTAGCTGGGTGGCCAGCGCGACGGAATGCCGAACCAGCGGGCCAGGGTTCGATTACCGGCTGGGTCGGAGATTTTCTCTGCTCAGTGACTGGGTGCCATCTTGTCCTATTCGTCATCATCTCATCCCCATCGACACGCAAGTCAACTCAAAAGGCTTGCACCAGACGACCGGTGTACCCGACGGGAGGTTCAAATGGCTCTGAGCACTATGGGACTTAACATGTATGGTCAGCAGTCCCCTAGAACGTAGAACTACTTAAACTTAACTAACCTAAGGACAGCACACAACACCCAGTCATCACGAGGCAGAGAAATCCCTGACCCCGCCGGGAATCGAACCTGGGAACCCGGGCGCGGGAAGCACGGGAGGTTCAAAACTGGCTCTACGCTCTATGGAACTTAACATCTGAGGTCACCACTCCCCTAGACTTAGAACTAGTTAAACCTAACTACCCTAAGGACATCACACACATCAATTCCCGATCTGCGACCGTAGCAGCCGCGCGGTTCCGAATTGAAGCGCCTAGAACCGTTCGGCCACAGCGGCCTGCCCGACGGGAGGCCCTAGCCACACGGCATTTATTTGTTTACTGACAATACGTGTGCTGTTAACAGGAAATGTTGGGAATGCAACCATATTCTTCAGTTGTGAAAATAAATTTTCCCCTGACACTCGTTTCACTCGCTGAATCCACTAAGGCGCCCATACTTTTTCCGCATCTCTCGACTTCACAGGGCACTGAAATTCCTTTTCTACTCTCTTCTTCTTCTCCTCCTCTGTATACACCTTCCTTCGCAAACGCTGGCACTTAATGGCATTCATTGTGACTTCTGACCCATTTCCGGTAACCTAAGTGTAGTAACCAAGTTTCCGAAACGTTATTTAGACGCTCCAGTCACAGTAACGTGACCACCTGTCAAAATCCTGAATAACCACCTTTTGAGCATGGAAGTGGAAGAAAAGACGCAATGAAGTTTAAGAAGGTACCGACACGGATGTAGAGCCACGTTAACTCCAGTAGCATTGCCAGCTGCAGTACGTTCCTTGGCTGAGGAACCATGGAACGAACAACCTGATCGAGCTGCTTCCACAGATAGTCGACTGAGTTTTAATCCGAGGATTTTGGTGGCTAGGGGATTACAGTAAACTCATGCTTTTGCTCTTCGAATCACGCATCTACACTGCGAGCTGTGTGACACGATGCATTTTCGTGCCAGTAGATGCCATCGTGCTGAGGAAAAACAATCTGCTTATAGGAGTGGACAAGGTCCCAAGGATAACTTGTGTTGATCCGTTGTGCCTTCGAGAACGATGAGATCATACAGGGAATGCCACGAAAACGTTCTCCAGACCATAACACTCCCTCCTCCGACCTGGATCCTTCTGACGTTTGTTCCAGTGCCGTAAACGCCAAAGGCCATCTCTCCGTTCCAGCACAAAACGTGTTTCATCGGAAGAGGCCACCTGTCGCTACTCAGTCGACGTCCAGATGAAGTACTGGCGTGCAAATTCCAGCCTTCGTTGCCGATGAACAACAGATAGCATGGGTGCGCGGACAAGGCGCCTCATGCAGCAACGTTCGCTGAACACTGTTGGCAGCCGATGCAATATCTGGCCAGTCAGCTGCTCAACAGTTGCGTGTCTTTTGGCCCGTACACATCTGTGCAGCCGTCATTCAAAAATGGTTCAAATGGCTCTGAGCACTATGGGACTTAACATCTGAGGTCATCAGTTCCCTAGGCTTACAACTACTTAAAGCTAATTAACTTAAGGACATCACACACATCCATGCCCGTGGCAGGATTCGAACCTGCGACCGTAGCAGCAGCGCGGTTCCGGGCTGAAGCGCCTAGAACCTCTTGGCCACTGGGGCCGGCAGACGTCATTCACCCCTGTCATGTTGGCCAGTGATGCACCACAGTGCCTCGGCACCGGTTTTGGATTGTGGCGGTTTGTTGTGCACGGTATACTTTTAACAGCAGCAGCACGCGAACACTTTACAAACTTAACCGTTGAGGAAATGATTCCACCCTTGGCCCGAAAGCCAATGATCATGCCCTTTAAAAAGTTGGATAAAACGCTCCGACTTCGCCTTACGACAACTGCACTGTTGCTCACTTCCCTCTGACACGCTTTATATACCCTCACTGTTAGTGCTGCCATCTGCCGTCTGTGAGTGGTTATTGCACTTTGACGTCAACGTAGACGCTGGTCACTTTAATGATTACGATCGCGGCTACGGCTTCTAGCACTTTCTGTTGGTCGACCCGGTGCTTTGTCTCCTGAATGGTGTGGTCGTTTTGTTTGATGATTTGCGTTAAATCCGTTCTCTGGCCATATTCGTCCCTTCTCTGCATGCCATTATCTCTTCCATCAAATCTATTTGGTCATCCACAATTGGTTCAAATGGCTCTGAGCACTATGGGTCTCAACTGCTGTGGTCATACGTCCCCTAGAACTTAGAACTACTTAAACCTAATTTAACTAAGGACATCACTCACATCCATGCCCAAGGCAGGATTCGAACCTGCGACCGTAGCGGTCGTGCGGTTCCAGACTGTAGCGCCTTGAACCGCTCGGCCACTCCGGCCGGCTCATCCACAATTCTGAAATTCTTTTTGCAGTAGGCCAGTATTGACGATCGTCATTATTTCTTCCTCAATGTTCTTGTTATGCTGTTACGATGTCATCTCGACTGCTGATTAAACACGCCTGCTCCATGTTCAAATGTGGCGTGAGTGCCAATTTTCCACATACCGCGAGTGGTAATATTCGTATTAGAATTAACATTAATTCTTCCTCTTTAACTGGATCGTCGAAGTAGGCATTGTAATTCCAATATTTCTGCATATATTCTGAGACGGTACCATGTCTTTTTTAGATTGGTGGTGTAAGAATTTTTTGTTTTATGTCCCGTCGTTTTCGACAACCAAAATTTGTTTAAGAATGCTGTTTCTACACTACTGGCAATTAAAATTGCTATACCACGAAGATGACGTGCTACGGACGCCAAATTCAACCGACGGGAAGAAAATGCTGTGATATGCAAATGATTAGCTTTTCAGAGCATTCACACAAGGTTGGCGCCGGTGGCGACACCTACAACGTGCTGACATGAGGAAATTTTCCAACCTATTTCTCATACACAAACAGCAGTTGACCGGCGTTGCCTGGTGAAACGTTGTTGTGTTGCCTCGTGTAAGGAGGAGAAATGTGTACCATCACGTTTCCGACTTTGATAAAGGTCGGATTGTAGCCTATCGCGATTGTGGTTTATCGTATCGCGACACTGCCGCACGCGTTGGTCGAGATCCAATGACTGTTAGCAGAATTTGGAATCGGTGGGTTCAGGAGGGTAATACGGAACGCCGTGCTGGATTCCAACGGCCTGGTATCACTAGCAGTCGAGATGATAGACATCTTATTCGCAAGGCTGTAACGGATCGTACAGCCACGCCTCGATCCCTGGGTCAACAGATGGGGGCGTTTGCAAGACAACAACCATCTGCACGAACAGTTCGACGACGTTTGCAGCAGCATGGACTATCAGCTCGGAGTCCGTGGCTGCGGTTGCCCTTGACGCTGCATCACAGACATGAGCGTCTGCGATGGTGTACGCAACGACGAACCTGGGTGCACGAATGGCAAAACGTCATTTTTTCGGATGAATCCAGGTTCTGTTTACAGCTTCATGATGGTCGCATCCATGTTTGGCGACATTGCGGTGAACGCACATTGGAAGCGTGTATTCGTCATCGCCATACTGGCGTATCACCCGGCGTGATGGTATGGGGTGCCGTTGGTTAAACGTCTCGGTCACCTCTAGTTCGCACTGACGGCTCTTTGAACAGTGGACGTTACATTTCAGATGTGTTACGACCCGTCGCTCTACCCTTCATTCGATCCCTGCGAAACCCTACATTTCAGCGGGATAATGCACGACCGCATGTTGCAGGTCCTGTACAGGCCTTTCTGGATACAGAAAATGTTCGACTGCTGCCCTGGCCAGCACATTCTCCAGATCTCTCACCAATTGAAAACGTCTGATCAATTGTGGTCGAGCACCTGGATCCTCACAATACGCCAGTCTCTACTCTTGATGAATTGTGGTATCGTGTTGAAGCTGCATGGGCATCTGTACCTGTACACGTCAGCCAAGCCCTGTTTGACTCAATACCCAGGCGTACCAAGGCCGTTATTAAGGCCAGAGGTGGTTGTTATGGGTACTGATTTCTCAGGATCTATGCACACAAATTGCGTGAAAATGTAATTACATGTCAGTTCTAGTGTAATATATTTTTCTAATGAATACCCGTTTATCATCTGCATTTCTTCTTGGTGTAGCAATTTCAATTGCCAGTAGTGTAATTCTTGGTACGTGGAATACTTTTCGGATACACTGATACCCCGAAATGTGCTTCGCCTTTAATGTTTCTGATGTATGAATCTATTTCACTTTGTTCCATTATAAGACTCCCTGGTGAATTTTGTCTGCTTCACTGCAAAAACTGCACTGCATCTGAACACCGCCAATTAAGTCAGGAACCGTTTCTCTGTTACTGTCGCTAACACTCTTTGCGTGCGCAATTACATTAACTTGGGCACGAATTTCATCATGCGTTGTGAAGTTTCGCCCTTTTTTGTTTTGTGAGCTGCACTGATCACTAAATGTACATTTATCCTGTAAGGGTTTCTACTATTAAATTACGAACGTCCAGTTTGATTGAAACTCGAACTCTGTTTATTAACAGATATCCACTGTCCCACGTACAACACTTGAAAATACAAATTTGTTGCCAAAACTGTGCACGACAAATTAACTTTCTAGAAACGCGAAACAGTCCCGTCGAAGTCTGTCTCGTACTGCACTTATTTCCCCAAGCGTTGTTGGCCTCAGCTATTAATTGTAATCATTACATGGAATGTTGCTGTACCCTTACAAGTAGTTTTCTGTTGCCTTTTGCATTCTAATAACGATGATCAAATTGCCTTTGTTCAACCGCCTTTTGAGAGTCCTTTTAAGAGTCATTCCTCACCCCAAGGACAACTGTGTATCTCCCTGTAGCTCCACGTCTGCATCTACTTCTACACCTGTACTCTGCAAACCACTGTCAACTGCATGGCAGATGGTACGTCCCACTGCACTAGTTATAAGGGATTCTTACTATTCAATTTTCGTGTCGAGTGCGGGAAGAATGATTGTTTAAAGGCCTCTGTGTGTGCTGTAATTAGTCTGACCTTGTCCTCATATGATGTCTATGATCTTGATGTCTATGAGAATGAAATCATCTACATCGACACCTGGAAGCCACCATGAGGTGCTGGAAGTGGGTACGTCCCATTGTACCAGTTATTAGAGTTTCTCCCTGTTCCATTCACGTATAGAGCGCGGGAAGAATGCTTGTCTGAATGTATCTGTGCGTGCAGTAATTATTTTAATCTTATCTTCACGATCCCTATGTGAGCGATACATAGGGGGTCTTAGTATATTCCTAGAGTAACAATTTAAAGCCGGTTCTTGAAACTTTGTGTACAGACCTTCTCGGGGCAGTTTACGTCTATCTTCAAGAGTCTTCCAGTTCAGTTCCTTCAGCATCTCTGTGACACTCTCCCACTGATTAAACAAATCTGTTACTATTCGTGCTACCCTTCTCTGTACACATTCAATATCCCTCGTTAGTCTTATCTGGTAAGGGTCCCAAAGACTTGAACAATATTGTAGAACCGGTCGTACGAGTGAATTCTAAGCAATCTCCTTTGTAGATTGATTGCACTTGCCCAGTATTCTACCGATAAACCAAAGTCTACCACCCGCTTTACCCACGACTGAAGCTATGTGATCATTCCATTTTATATCCCTACAGAGTGTTACGTCCAGGTATTTGCATGAGTTAGCCGAGTCCAACAGTGACTCATTGATATTATAGTCGTAGGATACTACGTTTTTCCGCATTGTGAAGCGAAAAATTTTACGTTTCTGAACATTTAAAGCAAGTTGCCAATCCCTACACGATGTTGAAATCTGATCAAGATCTGATTGAATATTTTTTATTCAGCTTCTTTCAGATACACTCATGCTCATAAATTAAGGATAATTGCAGAATGTGGTGCCACACATCGTGGCACTACACAAAACTGGCGCTAATAGCATAGGCACATAGATAACACACACGACACAGATCTGTAAGTCCACGGTATTGGTGATAAGTTGAGAAAATCGTCCCGAAACACATCTGGTACAAAACGCCACTGTTTCCTGCGCATGTACCCCGATATCAATATCGGATATGATCACCATGCACACGTACACAGGCCGCACAACGGGTTGGCATACTCTGGATCAGGTGGTCGAGCAGCTGCTGGGGTATAGCCTCCCACTCTTGCACCAGTGGCTGTCGGAGCTCCTGAAGTGTCCTAGGGGTTTGAAGACGTGCAGCGATACGTCGATCGAGAACATCCCAGACGTGCTCGATAGGGTTTAGGTCTGCGGAACAGGAAGGTCACTCCATTCCCCTGATACCTTCTGCTTCAAGGTACCTCCTCCTCGATGGTATCTCGGTGGGGCCGTACGTTATTATCCAACAGGAGGAAGGTGGGAGCCACTGCACCCCTGAAAAGGCGGACATACTGGTGCAAAACGACGTCCCGAACACCTGACCTGTTACAGTTCCTCCGTCAAACGACGACCTCCATACAGATCCCTTTCAAGGACTTTAAGGGGTTCGTATCTGGTCCCTGGTTCGCGCCAGATGAAAACCCGTCGAGAATCACTGTTCAGACTATACCTGGATTCGTCCGTGAACATAACCTGGGACCACTGTTCCATTGACCATGAACTGTGTTCTTGACACCAGGCTTTACGGGCTCTCCTGTGACCAGGGGTCAGTGGAATGCATCTTGCAGGTCTCCGGGTGAATAAAGCATGTCTGTTCAGTCGTCTGTAGACTGCGTGACTGGAGACTACTGTTCCAGTGGCTGCGGTAAGGTCCCGAGCAAGGCTGCCTGCAGTACTCCGTGGCCGTCTGCGGGCACTAATGGTGAGATATCGGTCTTATTGTGGTGTTGTACGCTGTGGACGTCCCGTACTGTAGCGCCTGGACACGTTTCCTGTCTGCTGGAATCGTTGCCACAATCTTGAGATCACACTTTGTGGCACACAGAGAGCCCGTGCTGCGACCAGCTGTGTATGACCAGCCTTCAGTCGTCCTAATATTCTACCCCTCATAACGTCATCAATATGTGTTCTTTGAGCCATTTTCAACACATAGTCACCATTAGCACGTCTGAAGACGTCTGCACTCTTACTCGCTGCACCGTGCTCTGACATGCACCAACACATCTCTGCATATGTGGACTCCTGCCAGCGCCACCGTGCGACGCCCGCAGGTCAAATGCACCGCAGGGTCGTACCCCGAGGTGATTTAAATCCACAAACCGCCCACCAGAGCGTTGTTTCACCATGTATCAGCATTATCCTTAATTTATGAGCATGAGTATAGTACATCATCGTACATAACTGCATCATCTGCAAAAGGCCTGATTTTACTTTTAATGTTGTCTACAAGGTCTTTAATATACAACATGAACAGCAAGAGTCCCAACACACTTCCCTGGGGCACACCCGACGTTACTTCTAGATCGGACGATGATTCCCCGACCATGATAATATGCTGTTTCGTCCCTAGCAAAAGGTCCTCAACCCAGTTACAAAATTCGCTTGATACCCAATATGATCGTACTATTGACAATAATCGTAGGTGCAGTACTAAGTCAAATGCTTTTCGGAAATCAAGAAATACTGCATCTACCTGATTGCCTTGATCCAAAGCGTTCAGTATGTCACGCGAGATAACTGCGAGTTGGTTTTCATATTATCGATGTTTTTGAAATCACTACTAGTTAGCATTGAGGAGGTCATTCTGTTCAAGATACCACATTACGTTTGAGCTCAGGATATGTCGTAAGATTCTACAACAAATCCATGTCAAGGACATTGAACCGTAGTTTTGAGCATCACATCTAATACCCTTCTTATAGACTGTTGTGATCAGTGCCTTTTCTAAAGAACTGGGCACGGTTTTTTGTTTGAGGGATCTACGATAGATTATAGCTAGAAGAGGGGCTACCTCAGCTGCAAATTCAGTGTCGATTCTGTCAAGGATGCCATCAGTTCCTAGAGCTTTGTTCAATTTTAACGATTTCACCTGCTTTCAACACCATTCACACTAATACTTATTTCATAAATACACATCCTATCTACGAAGCCGCTGTTAGCACCTGGTGGAGCGGAACCACTTGTACCGGATCCCACACATTCGATCAGACGCGGTTTTACGCCATACCTGGAACGATGAAGTAATATAACATATTAATCTGTTCTACAATTTGAAAAAAGTTGACTGAACATGTTAAGTTGTACTCGCAAATGAATAAACAGATTTTTAAAACACACACACACACACACACACAAGCGCGCGCGCGCCCGTGTGGGAGCGCACACATACACGGTGTTTATCTCTCCTAAAAGACGTTAGGTTCATTTTCTTGCTGTTTCCGCAGATATTTGCAATTTCATATTTTTTCGATGTGTAGATGGAGACAGTCCCAACAAGTACTGTTCATCCAGTGTTTCATGAGACCCCGAGTTTCAATGGAGAAAGTCGACACAAACAAATGGTTTTTTAAGTGGATTTTCATGTCTCAGTTCGATACAACTGTCCAAAATCAGCCTAGTGCTATACTCAGTTTAACAATAAGTGTTAAGAGAGATAGAGAAACACGAAGAACAACCAGTGCTCCAGTAGCGACCGAGTCGTGCTATCGCTTGGTGATAGCGTTATTTGTTAAAGATGCCGACGTCTACATAACGCAATAACGAAATTGCAATTTGTAGGAAGATATTGGACAACCTCAAACTTTCCACTCATGGTTACATCCCACGTGCTACATCTGCCAGCCTAAACCGAGACAAGCAGCAATAAAAACATCTACAGAACTTCTTGATGAAGCATTTGATATACAAAGGAAATATGGATCTAGCGAGCACCACCAGCAATGCAAACTGATCTACGCACCCGCAACCAACACGCAGACTCGATTTGCCCGATGGTCTTAGGAAACCGCTAATAGTATCCGTCAGAGTACGCAGGGGATTTCTTTTCAAGTGGGGAAAAAAGTGCTCGACCCTTTTTTCAGTTGTGGTGATACATCCCAAAGCGTCCAAAAGAGGACTATTCTGTAACGTGATATCCAGGCAATGCAAAGGACTTGCTAACACTTATTCAGGGTGCATACGCGGACAAGGAAAAAAAATCCCGGATTTTTGCCGGTCTCCCGGTAAAAAATACATTTTATCCCGGGTGAAAATAAATTTTTCCGTGTTAAGTGACAGTATACTTTCCCTCGGAACTGGAAAACTTATCCATTGAATGGATATGGTTTTATACAGCAGCGTAGAAACTCCCGGCACCTTAGAAAACGAAACTCAGGGGGAAAAAACACGTTTTGGAAAGATCTTTGATGTACGCTGCACATTTTCGTATTACGAAAGTATACATTCGAATTCCACCAACAGGAAAAGTTAATGGTTTAAATTAATATACATAGTGTTGCTACAAGAAAAAGAAAGCTTTCGAATATAATATTTGTCTCATAAGCTACAAGAGAAGCTAAGCTTTCACATATAATGTTGATCCGTTTAGCGCATGTTACACTTTAAGATACGTCATACAAATACGCCAGAAAAATTTTTAATATCGACATAAATCTCTGATCTTCTGGGATCGAAATTCTTCTAAATGGCTCGTCATCCAAGAGTTGATTTTTAAAAGAAAGCAAACGCTCTGTGATTTAAGAAATTCATCTTACATTCTCACACATAGTTCGTCTTGCGTAAAAGGAAATTTACTTTGAAAATAACACTTTTCGGGCAACAATTCGCAATATTTTCCCGCGACCTGTTAGAAATAGACTAATTTCAGCAGTTGCCATAGAGCGCCAGATAAGAGGCGTCACGGCGCTCGCACAGCTACGGTGACGTATGAAGCCCGTATGTTCGTAAGTTTAAAACATTAAAAGATCCTACATTATGTCATAAAAGAAACAAGACATCAGAGGATACACCAAGTGCGTCGGAATTTCGCGAACCGTACTAAAATGCATCGTTCGCCTTAAAGTGTACGTTCGTATGTCCAGATTCCCCATGACTTAAGCCTCGACCTGATATGAAGCATTTCAATGTGGTTTTCGCGATGTAAATCTTCTTGAAGTACCAGTACTGTATTATCTCATGTTTGCTTCTTTATTATGGCATAATACCATACGTGGTAGAAGATGAAAACGCACACTTGAAATGCAGCGAACAGTTGAAACTACCCAATAGTGTGGAATTAAACACTTCGTTTCAAATAAAGTGACTGCCTCAGCAGGAAAGCTTAATAAAAGCCCAATTTCTTTAGGAAACCGACAAAAATAACTTAATTGTTCTGCAAGGCGGTTAATGCTTGACTGTCAGAAAGGTGGAAATAAAATCAAATCTGAAACTAGTAACATATTTTAGCCTTCCGTAATTATGTGAATGTGTTGTAATTCACTGAAAGCTCCCAGCCACAGAAATCCGTGTTGTTTTCATTTGACGTGATAGAAGTAAACGGAGAAGACACACAAAAAATCACTAAATGTAAACATGGGTCACATGGAGACTACACCCGCCCCTCCCCCCACCACTTTAACTCAGACTGCTCTGCGCATCAGATCGTCAAAAATTAAAAACAAAAGACTTTTCAAAAATAAGTTCATTTTGTGGCGCACATCTTTCTGAATAGTCTGATACATAAAACATATATCTTCGAGGAAATGTAAGACACGTTATTTGGTCTTAAGCGTCCAGTGGAGTGCCACGTCTCTTCAAACAACATTCTTATACCGCTTGTCACTCTATTTCGCTATGTAGAACTCAAACGAGTATATTTTGTAATGGATGCCATCAAAATATTTCAGGACAGTAGAAATTAAAATGTCCTGTAGTGCCTCTCCTGCTCCCAGTCGGCCGGTTTGATATCCTGCCCCCTCTTTTTTTTATTAAAAAAAAGAACTTCGCAATTAATACTGGATAGGATCATTTGTAACCAGGAGAACAAGAACTCTTCAGAAAATCTGGACTCTTTATTGCCTACTAGCTATAAACTTCATCTTCTGTGTGACATAAAATTAAATATAGGATACCTAAAACCAGTAAAGACAAGTGACAGGCAAGACAGTACACATTTCTTCAATCCTTAGGTCCTAGCGATTTTTCTCCCTAATCTCGCTACAGCTTTACATGGCGTGCTTTCCTTTCTGCGAAAGAACCATTACCTTATCCAAATTCGTCGAACATTTTGCTAAATGAAAAATATAAATGTCGTCGTCTAATACTGAAAAAGCTGTTGATGCAAACAGTACCCAGACTGGTGTGGTTTAACGATCTGATTACGTCTATTTTGTCACTGTTCAAATGGTTCAAATGGCTCTGAGCACTATGGGACTTCAGAGGTCATCAGTCCCCTAGAACTTAGAACAACTTAAACCTAACTAATCTTAGGACATCACACACACCCATGTCCGAGGCAGGAGTCGAACCTGGATAAAACAAATTAGGCCTTTCTAATATTGCAGCAACTGTAACACACACAAAATAAGCGAGACTGTTTCGGCAATACTGATCATTTTCATAATACGGCAGAATATAATTCACGAAGTATCAATACGAAATACCTATTTGGCATACTACAAGCAAAAAGCTTTACGTTAGGAAATAGTTTCACATTTCATTCATACGCTCCAGCTTCTCATGCATGAGACCGAAAAGTAGAAGAACGAAATTTTTGTATAAATTTGAAATCGTGATATTCTTCCATAATTTGTGTCATGTCCCCGTTTCTTCTCCTTCTTCGTTCTAACAAACAGTATTGTCATCACTATTCTGTAACTATTCCTATCACTGTCAAAACTCATTCTCCGGTTAACTTTATTAACCCTGCTACAATCACCGGTTTTGTTACCCAGCGATTATTCTCCGGTTAGCTGTTATTACGTGTTCGTACAATGCATTTTCCGTGCTACTCCCAGAATGGAACTTAACTACAACTGTCCCTGTCTCATGTAGTAACCTGGCCAAAAAATTTCTGTCAAAATTTCACTTTCTTGGATACACCGAGAAGATAATACGTAATCTTTCTTACCTTTTATTCCTGTTAGTCGTCTATTTCCACTCTGGTAGTCTGAATCTATGGATTTCGCTAGTAATTATAACAACGCTGAACATTCGCAAACCGAATCAACCACATAAACAAGCACCAGTTGGCATTCACCGGTTCGGCTTTATTCCACTTAGCTCCTATAGCCCCGCCCCGTTTTGTGTCCAGGAAAGTTTATTTCTAGATGTGACGAGGATTCCCCTGGCAGAGACATCACGTACTCTATGCACACATTCCAAAACCACCTTATAATTCATCAAGAAATCAACTTAAAACGTGTTCAAAAACCTGCAGGGGTGCGTTTCAAAATCATATGAATAATCGGTAGACCGACGTGCGCTGGATGCTAGGTGCTTTGTGAAACAAGGATTTTTTCCTCAAGAATATGAATTTGCCCCCTCCTCCCGAAATTGCCGCCCGGTTCAGATACCCCGGTTTGCCCCCACCCCCCACTTGATTCGGGCCTGCTGCGCTCGCGTGCGTCTGGCAGCTTGGGCGCGCCATTAAAATTTTTTCCGAGTACCATGTGGCTGGTTGCTGCTACTGCTGCTTACACAGCCAACAGCCACATTTCTGTAGCCAGAAGCGGGAGAAGGGAGTACTCATACGCGACTGAACTGCGCGTGTGCATGAGCCCACTCGTAACTGATTAAATGAGTCTAATGTAAACAGTTGTGACGTCACGCTCATCGGAGGCAATTTGTGTTATGAAGCATTGCACAGCTTTCTGAAGGCCTTTGACAGATTTTGCTGTTCGCAGACGCTTGTACGAGCACTGTGTTATTTTATATGGCGCATTTTCTTTGCAATTTAAGTTGTTTTCGTTTTTTTTCTCTCGTTCATGTTTTAATGCTGCAGTATTATTCTGCTGTAGCTGGATACAGTAAAATCCTTTGTTAGAGTATCGGTTCTTACCATTCAAAATTACAAAAATTTAACTGAGAAACTAAAACAACAAAAAATTCCCGGAATTCTAAAAAATTCCCGGTTTTTTTCCCATATCTCCCGGTTAACCCAGGTCTTATACACTCTGTTATTTGAAGGACGTTAAGCACTAATCTCCTCCTCCTCCTCCCCACAGACTTCGGACGCTGTTGATTGAATTGAGGAATTAAATTTGATTATAAAATAATGATCCGTTCGACTTGTGTTTTTCTAGAGGTTCTGAGGTTTTTTACAGCTCCCCTAGAAGGAGGTACCGGCACCTCGCTAGGGAAAGTCAGACAGTGGGACTGGACTGCACCTCAAGACCAATATCATACCGTACATGCAAGATACTTTCACTCCATGATCCATCAGATTTCGTTATTACTATAGTTTTACATCTGTATAATAATACCATGTATTGTGAAATATTCTAAATAAATAAATACAGTGGTCAAAATACATGTTGCATGTTGCTTTATTGTCAACTAGCCGACTGCCTAGCGTTGTCCAGGTATGTATTTATTCCAAATCTCTTAGACCATCTCCTCTTTTCCCCTCTCTCTGTCGACCGCCTCCTGCCCTTATCTCTGTCCATCTGCTCCTCCCCACTATCTCTGCCCATCTGTTACTCCCCCCTGTCCATTTGCCACTTCCCCCTCTGTCCATCGCCTCCTATCCCCTTTAAGTCCGTCTGCTCCTACCCCTTTATCTCCTCTTCCCCCACTCATTGTCCACCCCCATCTTCCCTCTCTCACTGCGTCTTCTCCTCCTATCTCATTCTGTCCATCTCCCCTTTCTACGTTCATTTCGCTCTTTCCTCTCTGTCCATCTACTCCTCCCCCAAATCTGTGTCCATTTCCTCCTCCCACCGTTCTTTCTCCACGTTACAACCTGACGTTGCTGATTCTTACCCCCACAGTATTTCTTTCTAGATAGTAAGTAGTATTTGTACCAAGTTTGGTTCAAACCGATCCAAGGGTTTACGAGTTGTTTCATCCGTGTCTTTGCCCACATACGTACATGTCACATATTTTACACGTATTCACGCGTAGTTGCCTGCATTTCTTTTTCACTCCCAACGCCACCCCTTTGATAGGCAGTTGATTCTTACCCTCACAGAGATTCTTTTTAGACGGTAGGTGACACTTGTACCAAGTATGGTTGCAATCGCTCCATTGATTTAGGATATGTGGAACATACATATGTTCATCCATTATTATAATATGTATTGATGCATGGATACTGGAGATACGAGTAATAGGAAACATAACTGATTTTGTTGTTTCAGGTACAGTCATAAGAAAACAAAAATAAAGAACAGAAAAATGTTTCCAGTTGAAAAACACAAACAAAAAAAATCTTACAAAAGATTCCACTCCATACATTTCAGTTTCTTCTCGCTGTCCTCTTCCATGAATCAGTTGGCGCTCCTCGTAAAAGGAGACACATCTGAATGCACTTAGGCATACTCCTTGCCAAATTGTCAAGATAAGCTCGTGGGCTGTTGTCCCATTCCTCCACAGCGGCCTCAACGATGCTCTGCAAGGGCTCTGGTGGGAAAGGACGATTGCTAACCACTCGTTTTAACATGGTCCTTGAATTCTTAATGCAGCTGAGATCTGGAGAATATGGATGCCATTCCATCCGATTGATCCTGTGCTCCACTAGGAAGATTGTGACGATGGTGGCGTGCATTATTGTCCATCAGCGTGGATCCCGCTCCATTATTTTCACCAAATGGAGCCACAGTGCGATGTTGTCCCGGTACTTCATACCAGTCATCCTCTCATGTACTAGCGCTAGGGATGTACTGTGGCTACACATGATTCGATTATAAGACATGACCGGACCGCCTTGGTAAGTGAGGCGATCTACGATACAGTGGGGGTGTAAACGTTGTGTAAATATAAACGTTGTGTAAACTCATTGCCAAGGTGGAGACTGATACGGACATCATCAGAAAAGAGCGTTGTGTCCTACTGCTTTTGCCTAGTCCACAAACAGTGGTTTCGTGCCCATACGACACCAGCCCGATTTAGTGGAGTAGCCTTGGGAGGTCTTATGGCTCGTAATCCCTGCTCAAGGAGCCCGTTTTGTATCGTTTATGTTGAGAGACGCACTCCTCCAGCTGTGTGGATCTGTCGCGGTACACGTTTAGCATTGGGTTAAGGGTTTCTGCTTGCTGATATAAGCAGATGTCGGTCCTTTACACCCGTTGTTATTCTTCGGTGGCCACTTCTGTGACGATCTTCAACATACCACCTTGACTCACAGTGACATTCGGTGCGGCGTCCAAATGGCTCAAATGGCTCTAAGCACTATGGGACTTAACATCTGAGGTCATCAGTCTCCTAGACTTAGAACTACTTAAACCTAACTAACCTAAGGACATTACACCCATCCATATCCGAGACAAGATCGAAGCTGCGACCGTAACAGTAGCGCGGTTCCGGACTGAAGCGCCTAGAACCGCTCGGCCACTGCGGCCGGCGTGCAGCAACACAACTCCCGTAATGACACACGGCACAAGTACCACAGTGTTTAGAGGTGACACAGTTGCCACGGGTTGGACACACTGCCCCCTCACGGTAGATATATGGACTGTTTCAGCTAGAATTTCACTAGCGACAAATCAATGTACAGATAACGTATTTCTGCATCTCTACGTTCAATATTGAAGTTTCTGCAACATGCATCGCGTATTTCGACCACTGCAATAAATAAATATTGCAAACACCGGAGAAAAGATGAGTAAAGACACTTGGGAAAGACGTTGAGTATACGTACAGTGTGACTTTTCGATAGGAACAGATAATCAAAGAACGTACAAGTAATACTGCAAGGAGTCTGAAAATTACATACAATTTTTCACGCAAAGCAATGTTTTTTGCAACTATCGCACCAAGCCGAAAGGAGTTAAAACTAATTAATTCAAACGTAAAATGATCACATTACGACGGTTTCACGGAGCTGATTCGTTTACACGAAGGAGTTTCGTTCCAAAATCCACGAAAAGTGAGCACTGCGCCGAGTGAAGGAGAGTTGTAAACTTCTAAAATTTTGTATTTGTGGAGATCCACAGCCTCTAGATGCTTCATAAATGTAAACATGGTCCGTAGTTGACTGTAATGTGATTTTTATTTGATCGTGTGATTAACTAATTTCGACTACTTGTCATTATCAACGACAGTAGTCGAAATTAGCTAATCGCACGATTATATCGGTTAAATAAAAATCACATTACAGCCTACTACGGACCATGTTTACGTTTATTGATAGTTGTAAACATTGAACTTGCTCCAAGTTTGGCCCCCAGCCTTGTTGGCGGATGACGTAGAGGTAATGCAGACTTACAAGACGAACATTTAAACTGTATAAACCAAGAGTAGAAGAAACTAGACGATGAACTAAAAAGTAACGTAAAAGTAACAGGAATGACGTAATACGACCCCCAGAACAGGGAAATTTTTGATCTAGAAGTCAGCAATGGCACGTTAACCAGGAGGAGAAATCGAAGAAAAAGGGTACAGGCGGTTGGGAACAAAGGAAGGAAAACCATGGTTTTTATGTGGCTTCTGCGGTCCTGAGTGGGCTCATTCGTGTTATAAAAAAATAAAAATTGAAACTTTAGAACGCCTGTAAAATACAATGAGTAGTCAAAAGTCTGGGGAAGGCACTAGGTTGTGATGCCGTTGTCAGCTGTAGAAGCCTATATGGTGCGTCTGTCCCCCTACAGAGCAGGTAGACGTGGGGTCCTGACGCACCACCATGTTCAAACCTACGGCGATGTGAGCCACATTAGACCGCCGATCGCAGCGTACCACTCTGTGGAGGTGGCGTGACGTCCGCTCGTCAAACACATGTGGCCGTTCTGAGCGGCGGTTTACGCGTGTGGGAACATTGTCTCTTCTTATGTGAACTCGGATACACTCTGAGCCACGAATCTTGCGCCATTTACCGCGACGTGGTGCTATTATCGCTGTACACCAGTCTGTAACAGGTTGCTCAGTTATCGCGTCTGCACTTGCGCCGTACGCAACATTGGGAAGTTATACTCGGCATATTTCCAAATGGAACAGCTCGATTTGTCTCAGTAATGGATACATTACAATTCCATACATGACTTGGACAATGAGAGGCCACGTGCTTAGGTTAGTTTTTCACCATTTCTGACCGTTTGAAGTACAATGTTTAAGAGCATCTCACATATGTGTGGGACTATTTACGCTCACCGCCTGGTACAGAGTGCAGCAGTGAAGATTCGAGAAGGCGTCATCGCGGTGGGCGGCAGAGGACGGCCGGACGTCTTATTCACGCCACCGACGGCCAGAAATAAACGCGCGACACACGTGACTCGCTCCACGCCGCCACATCCGAAACCGACGACAGGTCGCGAATCCGCGAATCACACTCCCGCAATCCCGACCCGTACTGTCCTCCACGTCTAGCAGTGTTCAGTGTCCTAAAATACTCTAGTATGTTTTAAATTGTGGAAGCTCGATTTTCACTTCGATCAAGCAGTATCGTACTTTTCTGTAGGCTGCCCAACTGCAGCATACTGGCTGCGTGCAGCTGACCTTTCAAAGGTCCTCAGTCACGAGCAACTGTAATGGAAGAGTCGCGGTGGTTGTTGCATAGCAAACAGAACACGATGAAACCGATAAGGACCTCCATGTGGTCTCTACATCCGGTGGTGACTAAGCATAGACCATATCAACCACAATGCAGAAGTCACCCAATTCCTTGCAGTGTACAGGCACATGGTGATGACATCATTAAGAAAGGGAAGATTATCTGTTCAAAAGAGCTGGACACCTATTAGTGGACATGAAGATGGAATCTGTCCATGTTTCCCTTTTCTAAAGGCTTGAACTCGCGTAGTGCGAACTCGTAACCACATATTATACAGTGACAAGCAGAGTAGAGACGCAGGTGTAGATGTACATGTTCAAGCAATGTGTACGGCCTTTTTTCAACCCTTACGGTACGTACACCGTGCAGTGCCAAAGATTTCGGACTTTATATCATCGTATTAACCTCATCTGTTGGGCACTGTTGAACTAAGTAGTTTGAATTATTCCTAACACACAAAATGGTTCAAATGGCTCTGAGCACTATGGGACTTACTTCTAAGTTCATCAGTCCCCTAGAACTCAGAACTACATAAACCTAATTAACCTAAGGTCATCACACACATCCATGCCCGAGGCAGGATTCGAACATGAGACCGTAGCGGTCGCGCGGTTCCAGACTGTAGCGCCTAGAACCGCTCGGCCACTTCGGCTGGCCCCTAACACACACATAGACCTCTAATCTAGCTGCTCCTCTTGTATGGACAACTGATACAACATGGTGTTGTATGTGTGTGTGTGTGTGTGTGTGTGTGTGTGTGTGTGCGTGTGTGTGTGTGTGTGTGTGTGTGTGTGTGTGTGTGCGTGTGTGTGCGTGTGTGTGCGTGTCTGGGTCAGATTGGGAATCTGATTTTTCAGGGACAAGGTATCTGAATTTGAACGGACCCAGATGGCGTAAGCTCAGTCTACACTGTATTGCACTATCTTTCTATTCAAGAATGAACTTTCACTCTACAGAGGAATGTGAGCTGATTTCAAACTTCCTGGAAGGTAAAAATTGTGTAAGCTATCTAAGAATTACTCAGCAATCGCCCAGATAGCTTTACTTCCTCCAGAGCCTCCGCTGCAGAGCGAAGATTCATCCCGTGCCTATGCATTTCTCTAAAATGTCATTTCTTTCAGGAGTGCTAGTCTCACAAGCTATGCAGGAGAACTTCTGTAAAATCTAGCAGGAGGTACTGGCGAAAATAGGTCGTGCTTGGATAGCTCAGTTGGTAGAGCACTTGCTCGCGTCAAGTCAAAAAATACAGTACTGGCCATTAAAATTGCTACACCACAAATACGACGTGCTACAGACGCGAAATTTAACCGACAGGAAGAAGATGCTGCTACATGCAAATGATTAGCTATTCCGAGCGTTCACACAAGGTTGGCGTCGGTGGCGACACCTACAACGTGCTGACATGAGGAAAGTTTCCAACCGATTTCTCATACACAAACAGCAGTTGACCGGCGTTGTCTGGTGAAACGTTGCAATGCCTCGTATAAGGAGGAGAAATGCGTACCATCACGTTTCCGACTTTGATAAAGGTCGGATTGTAGCCTATCGCGATTGTGGTTTTTCGTATCGCGACATTGTTGCTCGCGTTGGTTGAGATCCAATGACTGTTAGCAGAATAGGAATGGGTGGGTTCAGGAGGGTAATACGGAACGCCGTGCTGGATCCCAACGGCCTCGTATCACTAGCAATCGAGATGGCAGGCGTCTTATCCTCATGGCTGTAACGGATCGAGCAGCCACGTCTCGATCCCTGAGTCAACAGACGGGGACGTTTGCAAGACAACAACCATCTTCACGAACGGTTCGGCGTGTGCAGCAGCATGGACTATCAGCTTGGAGACCATGGCAGCGGTTACCCTTGACGCTGCATTACAGACAGGAGCGCCTGCGATGGTGTACTCAACGACGAACCTGGGTGCACGAATGGCAAAACTTCATTTTTTCGGATGAATCCAGGTTCTGTTTACAGCATCATGATGGTCGCATCCGTGTTGGTGTCATCGCGGTGAACGCACATTGGAAGCGTGTATTCGTCATCGCCATGCTGGCGTATCGCCCGGAGTGATGGTAGGGGTTCCATTGGTTACACGTCTCGGTCACCTCTTGTTCGCATTGACGGCACTTTGAACAGTGGACATTACATTTGTACCCTTCATTCGATCCCTGCAAAACCGTACATTTCAGCAGGATAATGCACGACCGCATGTTGCAGGTCCTGTAGGGGCCTTTCTGAATACAGAAAATGTTCGACTGCTGCCCTGGCCAGCACATTCTCCAGATCTCTCACCAATTGAAAACGTCTGGTCAGTGGTAGCCGACAACTGGTTCGTCACAATACGCCAGTCTCTACTCTTGATGAACTGTGGTATTGTGTTGAAGCTGCATGGGCAGCTGTACCTGTACACGCCATCCAAGCTCTGCTTGACTCAATGCCCAGTCGTACCAAGGCCGTTATTACGGCCAGAGGTGGTTGTTCTGGGTACTGACTTCTCAGGATGTATGCATCCAAATTGCGTGAAAATGTAATCACATGTCAGTTCTACTAAAATATATTTGTCCAATGAATACCCGTTTATCATATGCTTATCTACTTGGTATAGCAATTTAATGGCCAGTAGTGTGGTCGTCATTCACAATGTTCTCTATTAACTCAAGGACGATACCTTTCGCTCGGACAGGGTACCATCAAGATATCTGATAATGTAAGGGGACATTACTATAAAATCCAGTGTGGTCATATCCTAGACTACTATAAAAGCAAAATAAGCTTAAAAGGAGAAACCGAAAAATGTGTGTTACCTCACGGAGGCGAAGACAGGCGCAGCATCGCAGAACAGGACCTTGCATGCTGTAAACACATTTGTACACTCTGTGTCAGTGATCATCCATATTCAGACAGTGCATACGTACGAACAGTAGGAGCTAAAGGTAATAACGTTAAAAAGATAAAATACAACGCATGCACATGACAAGAGACCAAGACAATTATATTCGCGAAACAGATTGTGATCCTACCGAGACCTATGCTAAAGAGTTTAAGGCTTGCTCAGATGGATGAGCATATAACATCCCCTCTGACTTCTTACCCATTTTTAAGGAGATGAATCCTATGACTCATAACATATATGTACGATGAAGATTCACAAGTTGGGTTTCACTATACGTCCTGTTATTAACGGGATCCGGAACCCAGGCGAGCCGGTCTCCACATATCCGCTTCAATTGATTCGCAATGCCTTCACATTTCGGGACAATTTGACCTTTCCAGAAAGGAATTTTGTATGACTACTACATGATAAATCTTTGCCTGCGGGCTGCACTTTACTGTGACTTGAAATAAAAGATTTATATACAAACATCACGCTAGAAGACACAATTTCTATTATCAGTATAACATTTTTAGGTATCGACGTCTTTGCAAAAAAATGGTTCAAATGGCTCTGAGCACTATGGGACTAAACATCTGTGGTCATCAGTCCCCTAGAACTTAGAACTACTTAAACCTAACTAACCTAAGGACATCACACACATCCATGCCCGAGGCAGGATTCGAACCTGCGACCGTAGCAGTCGCGCGGTTCCGGACTGAGCGCCTAGAACCGCTAGACCACCGCGGCCGGCGACGTCTTTGCACTGATGAACTTATGGAGGTTATAACTCTTCTTAGGCTATTGACTTTATAGAGTTGTTCCACTTTTAATAACAAATTATATAAGCAATCGAGTGGCTTGGCGATGGGTAATTGTCTTGCGAAGTTTCTTGCTGATGTATTCATGAATTACTTGGAGTTTGACTATTTCACCTGGGCGTCCAATCTGTTTTTACAAGCGATATGTCGATGACATAATAATTGCTTTTGACCGTGAAGGAACGGATATTAAGCTTCTGGTCGAAGAGTTTAACAACCTTCACAGCAACGTGATCTTTACGCATGAAGTCAGGAATAGCAATGGTATTCTCAACTCCCTATATTTGCAGCTTTCTCTCTCTAATAATGTCATCAAATTTGGCATTTATCGCAAGCCTGATACAAGCCATTCAGTTATATGCGCTACGTCGTGTCATCCCTATAGGTACAAGATGAACTACTTTACATCAGTGATACAGCATATTCCACTTAGCGCTCAATCTACAACAAGGAACTGGAAAACTTGAAATATGTCGCTATCTGCAATGGCTACAGCCCCCCATCACTGAAAAATTATACGTGGGAAAAAATCGCCACGCGACCGAGAAATCTCTCTGCACCTCAAAATTACTTCCATTTTTAGATAATGTTTCCTATGTCATATCTAAACTCTTTGTGGTGAAAACGTAAGAATAGTGTGTGCCACCTCTAATAAAAATCCAATATCTATACACTCACAATGAACGGCCCCAGAAAGATAAATATGGTGCCACAAGCGTATTCGTGCTTGAGTGCTGTGAAAGTCAGGAAGCTTATATAGGCATGACGGGAAGGGCTTTTAAAATTAGGTTTGAGGAGGATTTACCCACTAAGAAAGTGCAAGTTAAGCATAATTCCGCCTTCACTGAGCACCTTAAATCCAGTGGCCACCAGACACCTGCATTTGGGATCTTAAGGATTTTGCACCTTGCTCCCAAAAGAAAGAGGCTCAGTCTGCTTGAAGAGATCGAAGTTGTTAAACATTCACACACTAAGAAGGGTATGTTACTCAATGATCAGTTACCAGACAAAAATCAAGTTTTCTGTAATTTCATGTTTACAATTCTTAAACAATGTACTAGTTTGTAGCTCTTTGTTACCAGGGTCTTTTTCTCTTATCATGTCTATGGAGTCGTATTTTTTTTTTTTTTTAGCATTGTCACATTTTAGTCACATATTTGTAGTCTGATCTTTACTTTATTGCTCTACGTATTTTACTTCATTCTTCCTTTACACTGCTTTTGAGCATAAATGTTTTCTATGTCTCTGGGCAAAGCTTTCGATCTAGCATATCCTGCATTGTGTATATTCCCATATGCTCTATTACGTTTTCATTTATTTTTTAATTTATTCATTTCTATGTGAATTTTACGCTCGCCGTCTCACACTGTAAACCCGACGGCAGCTCCGCATTACGACTTTCATTATAAACTAGCACAATACTTTACTTTTTTTTCTTTATTGAATTTTGATCCTCCTCCTCCGAGGGGGGGGGGGGGGCTGGTTGACAACAGCTTAATACGAAGCTCTACAGACGATAGAAGAGTTAAAAAAACCTAATCGGTGACTTTGTTAAAAACAGTAAAGTGACGGAAAAATTGCGGAAGTTAAAATAGAAAAAACACGGGGTTGACGATGCTAACGAAAACATACAGTAAGTACACAGGCACAATTTAAGAAAACACAGTGACAGTATGCTTTCTATTAGCAACACCGTAAAAATGGGGTACATTACACTGAACAATTAAACACTGCACCAGAGATGAGAAATCAAAATAACGCACCACAACCAAGGCAGATGGGGGGCGGAGAGGGGAGAACTCGGATGGATGAGGGGAAAAACCGTGGGGAAAACAAAAAGGGGGGAACCGAAGGAGGGAGAGGACACAGAAAAAAAGAGTGGGGCAGGGCGGACGCGAGAAGGAGTGGGGAAGGTAGTGGAGGGGAAAGCTAAAGGACTCTGGGGGGGGGGGGGGAGAGAATGGAATCAAGGAGGGGGTAGGGGGGAAATAGGATGGAAAGAGGGGGAGAGGAAGCCTGGGAAAAGGACAGAGGGAGGGAGGGGGAGGTGAGGATCAGAGTTCATAGAAGAGATAAATGAGGGAGAGAGGGCGTCGTCCGGGAGGGGGAGTTGGTGGAACCCACCTCAGGAAAGGAGATGAAGGGTGTAAAAGTGGTGGGTAGGGGTGGGACACAACGGTGAGGGCGCAGCAGTGGGTGGGGGTTGGAGAGAGGAGAGGAGCAACCATGGGATCAGGGGGATCAAGGCGGCGGGAGGTGTAGAGGACGTGGATACATTCTAGGAAAAGGAGCAGATGGGGGAAAGGAGTCAGGTCACAGAGGACCCGCATGGGGGACAAATACTTTGCATCAGCTCCTGTCATTCATATGTATGCAATGCGTGAATACGGATGGGCCTACAGGGCCATTGTAGAGTACTGCTGTGTTCACAGTTTAAAGGAGCAGATGGGGGAAAGGAGTCAGGTCACAGAGGACCCGCATGGGGGACAAATACTTTGCATCAGCTCCTGTCATTCATATGTATGCAATGCGTGAATACGGATGGGCCTACAGGGCCATTGTAGAGTACTGCTGTGTTCACAGTTTGCGCAAGAGGTCCTGTTCTGCGCTACTAGGCTTGCGTCGCCTCCATGAGGTAGTACGCATTTTTCGGTTTCTTCTTTTAAGTTTATTATGCTTTTATAGTGCTCCAGAATAGGACGACGCCAAATTTCTTGTAATAGCGTCATACCCCTATATTTTCAGATTACCCAATATTGCCTTCTCTGGGCGAAACGTGTCAATAAAGAACATTGTGCAACCTACGACTGTTTTTTAGTTAGCAAGGGATATAGCGAGAGGGATTTTCGTGTATATGATAAATTCATTCCCTCGAAAATTTCCTCTTTTCACACTTCTTCTGTGTTATGACAGATGGCGTGTCACTGGTCGAATTTGTACTAAGACTGCAGTACACACGAAGTGCCTGTTTGTTGCCACTGCCCTGACTGAAATGCAAAAGTTCTGAATAATGTTCACCAACCTGCAGTCTTCAATAGTTGTTGTCCACTGGGCAGAAAACAAGTACATACATCGTGAGTCCGTTATCTTGAGGCTGTAACAAACCGTTAGCGAGGAACTGGTGTTATATAAAGAAAGGAAATTTTGAACTCGTTTCTTTAAACGGAATGTCACTCGCTTTTTATTAACAGAATACGAGAAAATGCAAAATTATAGTCCACTTTCTAAATCACAAATAATTTCCATTCTTCACACTTTCTCAGAGAATAAACAAACTAATGAACTGTGCGTTTGCGTAATTACTATAAAACTAGTTCTCAGTTATGTGTAAAAAAACGGAGATTACTAATTCAGTAATAACTGATACCGGTCGCGTCAGACAACATGTCTGTCTTCCGAAACTGCCTGTCCAGCTTTAATCTAATAGATGAACCACCACGCAAACCTTCCAAGTTAGGCGCGACTCGATGATCCCCGAAGAACTTCGTCCGTCTTTTCGTTTGGAAACTGTCTGCTATTCTGCTGGTAATAAACACTTTTGAAATAATGGGATGATAGCCTGCTATTGAGAGATGCTTTTATATCAAATTCAGGTAAATTCACTGTTTAGCTTTTCTAATATTAAAAACAGATGTTTATCATCCTGGCGTGCTACTTCCTAACACAGCAGTCAATCGCGGTCGAGGACCTCAATTTAGGCGATCTTTCTCAAGATCCCCGTACCGAATAAACCGTCTATTACTGTGACTTCACACCACATTATGTCATCTTCCCACAGCTACCTTCTGAGCTGTTCTACGAAGAGCTTCTTGTAGTTAAATGTGATGGCTGTAAGGCCAGAAATATTACACAGGCTAATATCCCGGGTTCTATCCTGCGTCCCGCACAGTTTTACTCTACCAGGAACTTTCGTTTTCATCCTAAAAGCTACAACTACACATTGAGAAATCAAATGTGAAGACGTTCCAGATTTTCACTAAAATATATGTGCCTTTGGGTAGAACATTAAACAAATAATTCCAAGAGGAAGTATTAATCGCTTGCTGCCTTCAGTCAAACGAGTTCGACATCGAGGAGAAATTGTAAAAATTAACAATAGAGTAGTAGGACCACTGTTTTTATGTATTTGTTGGCTTTTGCGTCTTGACCCATAAAATCATATACATACAATTTTTATTCTGTAGTATTTATTTCTTAAAATTTTTTAGTAATTTTTGCTAGTTTAAGTAGGTCGGATATAAAGTTTTGCTTAATTATATGGACAACAAAAATGATTACAACGAAGGTTGAGAATTAGACAGTATGTGTTTCTACGAGAGAGAAAGAGAGGGAATAAAATAGAGAGGTAAAATTGTAATGCAAGGTACACACTAGAAACTAGGGACCAATATATACCGCGGAAGTAAAGAAACTGGCATAGGCAGATTCAAATATAGAGATATACGTTTAAACAGGCAGAATACGGCGCTGCGGTCGGAAACGCCTGTGAAAGACAACAAGTGTCTGGCGCAGTTGTTAGATCGGTTACTGCTGCTACAATGGCAGTTTCTCAAGATGTAAGTGAATTTGAACGTGGTGTTTTAGTTGCCGCACGAGCGATGGGACATAGCGATGAAGTGGGGATTTCCCTGTACAACCATTTCACGAGTGTATCGTGAATATCGGGAATCCCGTAAAACATCAAATCACCGACATAGATGCGGTCGGAAAAAGATCCTCCAAGAATAGGACCAACGACGACTGAAGACAATCGTTGAACGTTAAAGTGCAGCCCTTCCACAAATTGCTGCAGATTTCAATGCTGGGCCATCATCAAGTGTCAGCGTGCGAACCATTCAACGAAGCATCATCGATATGGGATTTCAGAGCCGAAGGCCCACTCGTGTACCTTTGATGACTGCACGACACCAAGCTTTACACGTCTCCTGGACTAGTCAACAACGGCATTGGCCTGTTCATGACTGGAAACATGTTGCTTGGTCGGACGAGTCTCGTTTCAAATTGTATCGACCGGATGGACGTGTACGGGTTCGAAGACAACCTCATGAATCCATGAGCCTTGCATGTGAGTAGGAAACTGTTCAAGTTGTTGGAGTCTCTGTAATGGTGTGGGGCTTTGCGGTTGGAGTGATATGGGATCCCTGACAGTCTAAATGCGACTCTGACGCGTGACACGTGCGTGAGCATCCTGTCTGATGACCTGCATCCACACATGTCCATTGTGTATTCCGAAGGACTTGAGCAATGCCAGCAGGACAGTGCGACACCCCACACGTCCAGAATTGATACAGAGTTGCTCCAGGATCACACTTCTGAGGTTGAACATCTCCACTGACCGCCAAACTCCCCAGACATGAACATTATTGAAGATGTCTGGGCTGCCTTGCAACGTGCCGCTGAGAAGCGATCAGCACCCCGTCGTATTCTTACGGATTTGTGGACAAGGCTTAATGGAATCAATTCCCTCCCCACTGCTTCAGACTTTAGTCGACTCCATGGCACGTCGTGTAGCGGCACTTAGGCGTTCTCGCGCGGGCCCTACAGAATATTAGCCAGTTTTCAGTGTATGTGCTTATTGCGTCCTAGATGCATCTGTTGTAAAAAGAATCAGTTGATGAGTTCTTATACATAGAGTGGCCTGAAGTCATGGGCTGTTCAGTCGTCGACTGCTGAAGCCTATGTGGTGCATTTCTCTGTACGGTCCTGTCAGAAATAAGTGACACCCCACACTGAAAGTGGCCGCCATCTACAAGGTGGTTAAAATTACACTTTCGCTACCTGAGAGAGCCCTATGAAAAATGAGTGATCGTAGGACAATGAAACTTTGTGCAAACATTTGTAAGGATATGCGGAAGAGAAATAACGAATAAACCATTGAAGAAACACATTTGTATTTCCACATGACAGGACAACATTTGTTAACTGCGTACCATGTTTACGTACCAGGTTACAAACGTTGTCAGTATGGCGATCACCTGCGTCCACGACAGCATGGACTCGCACTAGATATTCCATTTCACAACCGACCGCAGTACTTTTCAAATAGAGCATCATGGAATGTTCAGGTGTCGTGATACGCCTCGTGCACTGCTTGAAGGATATTGCGTCAAGCATTCTCAGCCATGGCTACAGTAAATACTTCGTCAATTTGCCGCGCAATTGGCCTCTCCGAGGAGAAATTCCCAAATCGCCGGTTAATTCGACCTTCTGAATCGTGTTCTTCAACCCTGGTGCGGAAAGAGGAGCCCTCCGTATTTCTTTCGTGGGTCGATACTCGCGAAGAGCAGCAGAGCTACCGCAGCTTTCCCAGTAAAGCCCTGCTCACCTCGTCCAGACCCATGTTAACTTTCTGCAGCTGTAATGCACACAGATTCTTGTGTTTCGACCTTACGTCACCGTACCTGTCCTGGCGCTTACTGGCAAGTCGTGACACCAACACTACTAACAACGCAAATCCTGTAGCGCACAATCTGAACATCATTCCCATACACTTGGGTACCCATACGGTAAATAGTTTTCTGTCTGCACTGGCTCAGGTAGCGAACGTTTAATTAAAACCATCGTGTACCTCAGAGGAGACAGGCCATCGGCCCGTATAGCCCTAAGGAGACGTGATGTCCGCTCCTCAGACACTTCTGGTCGTCCTATGCAGCTGTTTACGCGTGTGGAAACGTTGTGCTTACAATACTGCAGCTTCACGCTGCACATTGTTGACCTCGGAAACCCGAATTCTGATGCAGACTCCGATTTGCTTCATATGACCTACGCGTCTTGTACCGATTATCATCTCAAGTCCAAAATCAGTCTACTCGATCGTGCTGTAGCGTTCTCGCTTCCCGCGCACAGGTTCCCGGGTTCGATTCCCGGCGGGGTCAGGGATTTTCTCTGCCTCGTGATGACTGGGTGTTGTGTGATGTCCTTAGGTTAGTTAGGTTTAAGGTTAGGTTAGTTCTAAGTTCTAGGGGACTGATGACCATAGATGTGAAGTCCCATAGTGCTCAGAGCCATTTGAACCATCTGTCTACTTGCAATACGTTACCGTGTGCACTAAAAGCAGAGCTGTAAGACACTGTCCAGATATCGTCTCTATATTCGACCATATGCATCATGTATCCGCAGCATTCCACCCGTCATAAATGGATACATGGCACATGTTTAAATGACGAGTTTACTTAGGGTAACTGGAGACGTAATTCCGAACATAATGCAAACGATGTGAATCCCAGGTCACGTACGTGATCTGGGATGTGAATGTGAGGATGGCATGTAGCCACGCTAATGCACGAAAGATGGACCAGCGTTCTTTTTTGGATTTCAAGATATGAGAAAACACTGCAATTTGACAGGTGTCATCAGAAAACGTGCTGAAACACCATGGATGCTTATAGCTGAAGAATGTCATGTATTGCAAAGCGTGCAGGAGTCCATTATTCGGCAACGGATGTCAAATCGCTGAGACAATGATGACTTTGAGGATTACGATGCTGCTGCTGCTGATAATGATGATTATGATGACGACGTGTATACAATTGATGAGCTACCACATTATGACCACCTGCTTAATAGCTCGTTGGCCTATTTTTGGAACGCGGTATGGCAGCTGTGCTGCGCGGCCTGGATATCAAAAGACCTTACTACGTCTGCCAAATTATTTGGTACCAGGTAATTACACCCAAGGCACGAGATTGAGGTAATTTACGGGCCGATGGTGTGTGGGTGGCCGACAGCGTCCCATGTATGCTACATCGGATTCAGATCAGGTCAACTTGGTGGCCAAGATGTCAACGAGAGCTGTCACTCATCAGAATCGCACTGCAGCACGACTCTGGTCTTGTGAAGCTGACATTCTATCCTGGTGAAAGACGCCACCATCGCCGTCGTGAAAGACATCAAACGTGAAAGGACTGCCAAAATGGTTCGCAGTAACGCTCCGGTAGACGATAGCTGTCGCGGAGAACAGGTGAATCTCCAGCATAGCATAATGCTGCCTCCACAGGTCTTTGCATGTGACTCGGCCAAGATATCGGCACATCAGGTCACAGTCATCTACCTCATGTACCAACGATATGATTTATCCGACATTTGCATTGATCCATGGTCCATAATCAATGATCCGGGGCCAAATGCAGTCATAACTGACTAAGTCATAAGGTCAACACGGCAGCGCATAGGGGTGTTCCGTACATGATCCCCATGCGCGCTTTATGGTGCGCTGCGAAACACCTGCGCCTGCAGCAAGATTGCGGCTGGTCCTCAGATATGCCACAGATACGCCGCCTATCTTGCTGCACAAGGCGAGCTAGTCTTCACCCTCCACGTTCTGTGATGCGGCATGGACTTCGACACCTTGTCACTGACTCGCAGTGTCAGTATCCTTCAACCACTCTGCAAATATGTTCGCGACAGTGGCATGCAAATAGCTGTCCCCGGAGCCGAGCAGTAACAGTCTCTCCATAGTCAGTGGATTTTCCGATTTCCCACCCGTATCGTCTCTTGAATTCGTCTATGCTCCGCTTATTTTTTAAAAAAAGAACAAAAAAACAAAAAAAAACTTTAGCGTAAGTACACATCATTACGAATTGTCACATTCATGATTTATGGAACAAGTATTGGCAACGGCCTTGCCGCAGTAGATACACCGGTTCCCGTCAGATCACCAACGTTAAGCACTGTTGGGCGTGGCCGGCTCTTAGATGGGTGACCATCCAGCCGCCATGCGCTGTTGCCATTCTTCGGGCTGCACTCAGCCTCGTGATGCCAATTGAGGAGCGGCTTCGGTCAAGAATACCATCATAACGACCGGGAGAGTGGTGAGCTGACCCCACGACCCTCCTATCCGCGTCCTCCCCTGAGGATGACACGGCGGTCGGATGGTCCCGGTAGGTCACTCGTGACCTGAAGACGGAGTGCTTATGGAACAAGTATTAATGCAATGTCCCTGCTGCATGCCGTGTTTGCAACGCCTCCAAGTGTGAATCAGTCTCGCGGTCGTCAGCGATGGTATTGAACATTTACAAATAAAACAGTTTCTGCATCGATCACATCTCTATTTTGCCATTATTTCGGTTGCTCTCGCCGTCATCTTCTGGCGGAGAATTATTTACTTACATAGGTGGTGTTGGTGAAGATTGTCATCCTTTCATCCAAATATGTACACCTTCTACAGGTCCAGCTCTTCTCCTGTTACGAGAAAACATCACCAGCGGTGCATAACTCATAAAAGTAGATTTACCAATATCACGATTACCAAGCTCTGAAATACGAAAGGTCTTAAATACAGTCACATTTCTCTCACTGAATACCTTCAATCTTGCAACAGCAGCTGCTGCAGCCCTCTCAACAGCAACACCTATCCTACTATTACCATGCGCAGATGTTCATGAAGGACCGACGCTGAAAGACAGCTTACGACCTACAACAATACAAGGACAGGAAAGGAGAGTGGTGTCGTCAGTTCCCTCAAAAGCTTTATTATTAATCATCATGTATGCGACTTCGAATCAGTACTCTTTGATTAGCATGTACACTGTAGCGCGATGACGCGCATGTCGACGACGCCTGTAATGCGGCATCTCTGTAACTCTGTACAATGCAGTTGCCTGTGCAGCTGCCTCATGTCCACTGAGTCACTTCCGCGGAAACGTGGCCGCTTATACAGGGTGGTCCACTGATAGTGACCGGGCCAAATATCTCGCGAAATAACCATCAAACAAAAAACTACAAAGAACGAAACTCGTCTAGCTTGAAGGGGGAAACCAGATGGCGCTACGGTTGTCCCGCTAGATGCCGCTGCCATAGGTCAAACGAATATCAACTGCGTTTTTTAAAACAGGAACCCCCATTTTTATTACATATTCGTGTAGTATGTAAAGAAATATGAATGTTTTAGTTGGACCACTTTTTTCGCTTTGCGATAGATGGCGCTGTAATAGTCACAAACATATGGCTCACAATTTTAGACGAACAGCTGGTAACAGGTGGGTTTTTAAAATTAAAATACAGAACGTAGGTACGTTTGAACATTTTATTTCGGTTGTTCCAATGTGATACAAGTATCTTTGTGAACTTCCCATTTCTGAGAACGCATGCTGTTACAGCGTGATTACCTGTAAATACCACGTTAATGCAATAAATGCTCAAAATGATGTCCGTCAACCTCAATGCATTTGGCAATACGTGTAACGACATTTCTCTCAACAGCGGTTACTTCGCCTTCCGTAATGTTCGCACATGCGTTGACAATGCGCTGACGCATGTTGTCAGGGGTTGTCGGTGGATCACAGAAGGAAATCCGGGGACTTCAGATCCGCTAAACGTGCGGGCCATGGTGTGGTGCTTCGACGACCAATCCAGCTGTCATGAAATATGCTATTCAACCGCACGCAAGCTATGTGCCGGACATCCATCATGTTGGAAGTACATCGCCATTCTGTCTTGCAGTGAAACATCTTGTATCAACATCGGTAGAACATTGCGTAGGAAATCACCATACATTGCACCATTTAGATTGCCATCGATAAAATGGGGGCCAATTATCCTTCCTCCCATAATGCCGCACCATACATTAACCCGCCACGGTCGCTGATGTTCCACTTGTCGCAGCCATCGTGCATTTTCCGTTGCCCGATAGCGCATATTATGCCAGTTTAAGTTACCGCTGTTGGTGAATGACGCTTCCTTGCTAAATAGAACGCGTGCAAAAGGACAGTCATCGTCCCGTAATTTCTCTTGTGCCCAGTGGCAGAACTGTACACGACGTTCAAAGTCGTCGCCATGCAATTCCTGGAGCATAGAAATATGGTACGGGTGCAAACGATGTTGATGTACATTCTCAATGAGCCGTGGTAAAAAATTGCTGTTTTGAAGAGGGCGCCGCAGCGCGTAGTGTGAAGCAGTCGCCCTCCGTTTCTGGCGGTGGCGCCGCTGTGGCAATCGCAACTTTGGTGTCTCCCTCTGGTGGGAAAGGGGAAAGGTTGCCAGTTTGCGTGCGTTTAAGGGGCGCTATAAGCTCGCCAGGGTCAGTCTAGGTCAGTCTCTCGTCCCCAGCTTGGTAGTCTGTCTCTCGTCCGCATTTGTTAGGCAGTAAGAGAACTCAGCGAGTGGTCGCCCGGTCGGGGCTTAGTTCCTGCATCGGAGTCTGCGCGTTAGGCCGCCAGTCTGCTCGAGTTTGTTCAGGCAATGGTCATTGGCGGTTGGATCGATCGGTTGGTCGATCGCGCACTGAGACACAAGATGACTTGTCCGTCTTGAGCGTCGGCGCATGTGAGGTCGCCACGTGAGTCCAGTGGGCCGCAGCGTATAGCGAGGGGTAGTGACTTCGCGGTCGACACGAGAACAACAGGAGCCAACCCACGACATCAGTCTGGCCGGTGCGAGCTGCGACGCCGTGAGACGGGAGATCGGTGCGCCTTCTTGCGTCCGTTAAAGCGGCTGGCAGCGGACGGTTCGGAAGAGCGATTTGGGGGTACTGCGCCAGGTCTTCTCGAGAAATCGCAGTTTATTAGAAATTAAGTGACTGGCGATATGTTGTTTCATTTACTCTCGCTAAATTCTACTTGTTTTCTTGGTGAGGTCACCAGCCGTTTTGCTTTGGGGTCGTCCCACCATTCTTCTCCGTTTGCCCACCCGCGGGAAGGTGGTTTTTCATAAATTGGGTGGTCCGTTTTTCCCTTGTGGAGTAGGGGCGGGTTAGAGTAACCTGCGGTTCGGGTTGTTCGGTAATCTCCCTATCAATCTACCGTACGTTAGTAGCTGCCTCTGTCATGTTTGTCGGGCTTGGTGTGTTAACGAATTTATTGCTTGGAGTGTAACGGCCTAATACCTGAAATATGTTTGATCTTTGGAAACTTTGATATTATTGCCTATGATCCTGAGAGGCGGTATCTGTGTACTGTAGAGAATCTTAACTATTGTTTGGCCAACCTTGTAGAATTTTATATAAGATTGCGTTTCATGGGCTTTTATTTAAATGATCATTTTAGTATATAAAGTTGCCACCCTTTCACCGCAAGACTTTTCTTAGAAGTTAAAATCAAGTTTCACCTTCGGTGGCAAGGTTAATGTTACAATTGTTAGAGTTTTGTTTGTACCATTTCCATCCCTCCTACGGGGGGTGTATAGTTTACGTGCTTGTGTAAACTGTTAAAACTCGTAGTTTAAAGTAATCTGGTATGTTGCAGATTTGCACCAGTGTAGTCTTTCAGAGGCTGTTGTGAGCGGTCGTAACTACGGCCGTCTCAAAAGGGAGTGGGAAGGTTCTCTGCCTGAAAGCTCATACAGTCAAAACTTGTTTCTTTCTGCCTCTGAATAAATTGTAACTTTGATATTTAGAGGGTGCTTTCCGATTATAATTTTAAATCTGTTTCTTTTAAAAAATGCTTTTAGGCTCTATTAAAGTGAATGAAATTCCCATTTGTTAAAAGGAATTTGGTTATGATTTTATCAGTTACTCCCTGGCAACTACTTCCATGCTTACATAGTGTGATTAAATGTGTTAATGTTCTTGATGAATCGCTAGTAAATAAAATAAATTCTTAAGAATATTCTTTGAAAATAAATCACGGTTCACTCAACTCCGACGTTTTTGAGATTCTCGATTCTCGCGCAATTTGTCTGCTACTGATGTGCGGATTAGCCGCTACAGCAGCTAAAACACCTACTTGGGCATCATCATTTGTTGCAGGTCGTGGTTGACGTTTCACATGTGGCTGAACACTTCCTGTTTCCGTAAATAACGTAACTATCCGGCGAACGGTCCGGACACTTGGATGATGTCGTTCAGCAGCATACATAGCACACGACCGTTGGGCATTTTGATCACAATAGCCATACATCAACACGATATCGACCTTTTCCGCAATTGATAAACGGTCCATTTTAACACGGGTAATGTATCACTAAGCAAATACCGTCCGCACTTGCGGAATGTTACGTGATACCACGTACTTATACGTTTGTGACTATTACATCGCCATCTATCACAAAGCGAAAAAAGTGGTCAACTAAAACATTCATATTTCTTTACGTACTACACGAATATGTAATAAAAAAATGGGGGTTCCTATTTAAAAAGAAAAACGCAGTTCATACCCGTTTGACCTATGGCAGCGCCATCTAGCGGGCGAACCATAGCGCCATCTAGTTTCCCCCTTCAAGCTAGACAAGTTTCGTTCTTTGTAGTTTTTTCGTTTGACGCTTATTTCGTGAGATATTTGGCCCGGTCACAATCAATGGACCACCCTGTATAACACCAGCTATGTAAATAAACAGTTTTCATCCTGAAGGCGATAGTGCGAACTATCGGAATGCGTAGTGGCAAAATAAGGAACTGACTGACTAAGAAACTGTTTTATTTGTAATGTTGGTAATATTGTGGCTCATCAAATAATATGACACACGCAGAGAGACGTATGTAAAGTAGAGGAGACCATACGCTACACACACACACACACACACACACACACACACACACACACAAAGACAAAAGAGTTGCCACGAAGGACGATACGCTCGAGACAGCTTCTAACCCTCGATTCGGCAAGCAGTGACCGCTCGTCACAGAGAGACCTGCATGTTGCTCCACTGCAGGATCGACAAGGCGTGAACTGCGGCTACCCGCCGTGCTGCCGGCTGCTGTGTGAGTGAACTGCAACGCGGAGGAGCCGCAAATAGCGCCTGCGAGCGGCGGCTGGCAGCGGCTGCTCACCTCTGAGTCAGCGCATTCCGCCTGCAGGCCTGTTCTCGCCGGCTGCCTTACGTAACCGCGACAGATGCTAGCCCGCGTCTCTCCTGAAACACCAATGCCTCAAAAATTTCAATTTCTCCCTGTAGTCCTATTTCAATTAGTTGTCATTTGACAGCTAGTGGCCTGTACTGCTCCCGCGGTGAGAACGTCGGCTGCCGATGTGTTGTCTGCGCACAGCATTGTGCCAGTCAGTTTTCAGTGAGTCCCTGTAGTAGGAGATTCTTGTAGCATTTAGTTCTACATACCTTAAGATGTTTGATGGTAGTAGTCTAAAGACAGGCCCGGTGGGGACATAATAGACACCTACACTTTCCAGTCACATCAATGCGGCTACCTGTCAAGGGCCTGAATAACCACCTTTTGCAGTGGGGACTGCTGCGAGACGTCCAGGAAGAGAGTCAATGAGATTCAGGAAGACAGGAAAGTGGAGCCATGCCGAGTCCAGTGCCTTGGCTAGCTGCGCCAGACTTATCGGTTCAGGCTCCTAAGCACGTACAGCGCGATCGAGATGGTTTCACAGATTCTCGACTGGGTTTAAATCAGGGGAGTTTGGTGGCCAGCGGAGTACGGCAAACTCAACCTGGCGCTCTCTGAATTATGCAAGTAGGCATTGACGTGTCAGACACTTTGAAGTGTCCTGCTGGTAGAGGCCATCGTGACGACGAAAATCTACACTACTGGCCATTAAAACTGCTACACCACGAAGATGACGTGCTACAGGCGCGAAATTTAACCGACAGGAAGAAGATGCTGTGATATGCAAATGGTGAGCTTTTCAGAGCATTCGCTCAAGGTTGACGCCGGTGGCCACACCTACAACGTGCTGACATGAGGAAAGTTTCCAACCGATTTCTCATACACAAACCGGCGTTGCCTAGTGAAACGTTGTTGTGATGCCTCGTGTAAGGAGGAGAAATACCATCACGTTTCCGACTTTGATAATGGTCGGATTGTAGCCTATCGCGATTGCGGTTTATCGTATCGCGACACTGCTGCACGCGTTGGTCGACATCCAATGACCCTTAGCAGAATATGGAATCGGTGGGTTCAGGAGAGTAATACGGAACGCCGTGCTGGATCCCAACGGCCTGGTATCACTAGCAGTCGAGATGACAGGCATCTTATCCGCATGGCTGTATCGGATCGTACAGCCACGTCTCAATCCCTGAGTCAACAGATGGGGACGTTTGCAAGACAACAACCATGTGCACGAACAGTTCGACGACGTTTGCAGCAGCATGGACTATCAGCTCGGAGACCTTGGCTGTGGTTACCCTTGACGTTGCATCACAGACAGGCCCAAATAAATGATAGCGTTAGTAAATCCATTACGTATGTTAAATTCAGCATTGAATCTTAGTGGTGTGCCTGATTCATGAGTAATTTTAAAAAAAATGGTTGAAATGGCTCTGAGCACTATGGGACTTAACTTCTGAGGTCATCAGTCCCCTAGAACTTAGAACTGCTTAAACCTAACTAACCTAAGGACATCACACACATCCACGCCCGAGGCAGGATTCGAACCTGCGACCGTAGTGGTCGCGCGGTTCCAGACTGTAGCGCCTAGAACCGCTCGGCCAACCCGGCCGGCCTAGCACTGGAACCTGGACGTTCCCGCCACTTGAGAGCAGAGCCGCAGCTGTTCCCAATGTCTTCTGTCCGCATCTGATATTTTAATGTCCATAAAAAGCAGCTTGCTCCTTCCCTCCCGCCAACAAAACGCATCCACCAATCCTCTCGAAAGTGGCTACAGCTCGCCAATGACGTAATTGTTTCCTTGAAAAAATATTGCGCCAAGTAACGGAGAAGCGTGAACAGGCCAATAAATCGAATTTCTTCCCCTTTTTTTCTAAAAAAAAAACTTCCTGCTACATGTTACATTCTCCTGACGTCACTTCTGACACACCAATCGGTGTTCATTCAACAACCAGTTAGCCTTGCATGCTCCGAAAATGTTTAAAACTATCTAAGAGGCTAGTCGCCCACTTTGCTGCAACTTCTGAATGTTAGGAGGGTCAGAGCAGTTCTGTCATGTTTTTACGAACGCCAGGAGATGCTTATCTGCTCAAGTATTTCTTTTAATTAGCTACTAGCACCTGACACCTGCTGACAACAGTTCGTCTTCTGCAAGGGAAGCTATTTTATCTTTCCGATACCAGAGATTATGCTACAAATCAGACATCGGGCTCTCTGCCGCCACATTGTTCTCTGAAGCGATTTTCACCCCCAAATTGGCGAGAATGCTATACTGAACTACTTGCTCCTGTGTTTCTGCAAAGAACGGCGCGCCCACGGCTTCCCCTCGCTTTGCTGGGCCTCCCTGCAAGTCACCTGTCTCGCGCAAACTCCTCACTTCCAAAGCTCGCTCGTGAAGCAAAATGATGTACCTGGTAGTATGTTATGGTAAAGAACGTTAAGAAGAGGAACTGAAATCAGCTCATACAGTCACTGTGATATCATGAGTCCCGTTGAACTAATTCAACTCCCATCCGGTTGCATAATTAAAGGTGAATAAATGAAAAGAGGCTAATCAAAAGGCTTGCCATATTTATACTCACAGGGGATCCTGAAAGGGAGAGTGTTGTATCTATAGGATACTGCACCTAGGAACACACTATGTTTTTTGGTCAATATTTGAGTCTTGTGACTGATTTTATAAACACATGAAGAAATGCACACTACAGGCTGCCATAAGCAGTTGCCGCCATTTTCTACAGTAGTATTTGTAGTTGTTCTTGTTGTTAGGCATGAGATTGTGTTTTGTGCAGAATTTTAAATATTTCGCAGGCTACATATTTAACTGTTGTATGATATATGCAGTCAAACCAACCTTTTGAGTTGGAGACAGGTTTCAATACCGTATTGACAAAATTATCTTGATTGCATCCCGTTTTAAATTACAATCAAATATTTGTTCCTGGTACGAGGGGCGTTCAGTAAGTATTGCAAAACTTTTTTTTTCTCAGGCTGTTTCGGTAGAAAAGTTTTTTGAAGTTCCAATAGATGGTGACGGTATGCGCAGCCTTCAAAGTCGCGCCTGTAATGGAGGTGCGTTCCAAGCAGAGAGCGGTCATTGAGTTCCTTTTAGCGGAAAACCAGAGAATCGCAAATTCTGATAGGTGCTTGCTGAGTGTCTGCTTAGGTCTGGCACGGTAAGTCAATGGCCGAGTTGTCTGTCATCGTCGCAATTATGTCGCAAAAACCTGTTCGATCTCCTGCCGGCCGCACACAGCTGTGACTCTGCAATGTTGGAACGTGCGGACACTCTCATTCGACTCGATCCACGGGTCACGATCAGAAACGTCACTTGTCAGCTGGACGTCCCTAATGGTAGCGCTGACACGCCCGTTCACTAGTTAGGGCACTCAAAGGTCCCTCGTCGACTAACAGAAGAGCATAAAGAGAAACCTAGGATGGATGATCTGTGCGGAAGTTGCTTGCTCGTTGCAAGGCTGATCGCGAAAATTTTTTCGAACGTTGTCGTAGGCGATGAAACATGGGTTCATCACTTCCTCGTTCATGATGCAACGATCAACTCTGAAATCTACTGTGCTGTCTTGAGGTAATGGAAGAAAAGACTTCAGCGTGTTCGCCACTGCATACAGAGAAAACCAAGTTCTTCTTCTGCACGACAACACAAGGCCTCACACAAGCCTGCACACCTGAGAGGAGATCACAAAATCTGATTGGACCGTTGTTCCTCATCCACGCTACAGCCCGGGACTCGCACCTTCGACTTCAGTCTGCTTGACCCAATGAAGGATGCACTCCATGGGAAGCAGTACATGGGTGATTGATACAGCAAGACATTGGCTCCGACGTCGACCAGTAGAGTGGTACTATGCGAGCATACAGGCCTCACCAATAAGATGGCGTAAGGTCGTCACACTGAACGGAGATTGTATGGAAAAATAGGGTTCTGTAGCCACAAGAGTGGGGAATAGTATTGTGTATTGGAGTGCTGAATAAAACCAACCTGCCTTCAGGAAAAAAAAAATGTGTTGAATTACTTATTAACCGCCCCTCGTACATAACCATGTTGTACCCTGGAATATATTTTCAAAGTTGCGAAAACCCTAATTTCCCAGAGTAATTTTTGTAATTTCGTAAAAAGACTGCAGCACCTAGAAAGTGAATGCCACCAATTGAAAAGAGAATAAGAAAATGTATCGAACTTCTGTTACGGAACCGGCCAGAGGCGAAAGTCAGCAAAGTGTACCAAGGTAGAACGCTCTCCCCTACTCGAGCCAGCTTTACAGACCTCTCAAAGACTGGCATTTAAACAAGGACGAAGCGATAGGTAGCATTCCTTCGTAATTTCTAAAAATGATTCTTCAAGTTTATGTGTAGAACCTATGAGAATGGAGGCATGACATCCGACCTTCCGAAGAATATAATCCACACAATCTCGAAATAAGCAGGACAATTACTGCGCTCTCAGCTTAACGTCCCGCGCATCCAAGTTGCTGACAAGAATCGTATACAGAACAATGGGTATTTTGGCTTTAAGAAAGCCAAAGGCACCAGAGAGGCAGTTTTGACGTTGCGCTTGATAACGGAGGCAAGGAAAATAAAGATACTTTCATAGGATTTGCCGCCCTAGAAAATGTGTTCGACAGTGTAAAAAGATGTAATACGTTAAAATTCTCAGAAACACCGATATAAGAAATAGGGAAAGACTAGTAATATACAATATCACTATCTACAACAACCAAGAGGGAAGAATAAAAGACAAATGCTTCTATTAAAATGGACGTAAGAAATACATGCAGCGTTTCTACTCCAACGTGCAGCCAGTACATCAAAGAAGCAATGTTCCAAATAAAATAAAAGATCACAAGTCGCATTAAGATTCAGATTTAAAGCATCTCAGTCATAAGATAACACAGTTTGAGAAAGTGAGAATGAATTATGAGCCATGCTGTGCCTCGCGTTAGTGCTGTTTGTAGGTTTCCGTCCTCTGTTAGAGGTCAGACCATATCGTTTAGTTGGCATGGTTGCAGTTGTTTGTCTTCTTCTCGCGTTGACTGTCGCCACTTGGTTTCGCAAGAGTTGCCTGTTCGCTAGTGGCAGCAGTAGCCGTTATCGATATGTAGTAACTGTGACCCTATGTTTGGGGCGATGTTGTTGTTCTTCCGAGTCGTGTCAGTGTGCAGTTCGGTACGGAGACTCAGGGGGAGCCAGGTCAGAGCAGAGCCAGAACACGACCGGATTGCTGTCGGCGCGCATGGACTGCCGGATCGAAGACCTGTGGTCACGAGGGTGCACGACCTCGTCGTAAACCGGATCCTGCAAGCTTTAAGTTGAGTGCATTTGGATTCAAGTAGAGAAACCTCCACCATTGTGAGATCTTGCGATTCTCCAGTGACTTGGGTTCGTGTTGCTGCTCGTACTGTTGCCGAGGCGAAGAGCAGCGAGTGGAGTGATTGGGGAAGGCGGATCTGATTACCTTTCCTCGACTTCTAATTACTATTTATTGTGTTCAGTTCTTACTAATTGTTAAGTTCAAACAGCGGTATTATTCCTGCCTCGTGGCTGCTGACGGCCCAGTTACATGCCGTGGGGGTTAATGTATGTAATGGCAGTGTACGTTTCCTCACGTTGCCGCTGCAGTCCGATGAGGGGTGTAGTTTTGGCAGTTTTCATGATTGTAGGTTGTTTTGCGATTCTCCTACTCTGGTGGTAGTGATTCCTTTCAAGTTCCGGGCGCTCTAAGCACAGTATTCTGCGGGCGGAGTCCAGACCACCGGTTCCGGCTTTGGCTTATTTTTAGATCTTTGCATTTGGTTCATTGGACGTCAGGTAGCCTCAGCAAGATTATTATTAGTCACTGGTAAGACTGCCACTAGTCTGAGTTACCATCTTGTGAAGTGATTGCAGCTCTTGGCTGAGTGCGCCATGGCAACTGTTTTTTGTCGGACCCACTCAGAGGTTGACTCCTGGTGCACCGTCTGTGACTGGCCCTTGTGTTTTATTATTGCATTTGATGTTTTATTGTAAGTTTCTAAATTTTTAATAGAATTTCCATTCTTGGCGTTGCAGCAAGTTTAAATGATTGTGCTACCAAGTTTACCACCATTTTGCCTCACCCGTTTGGTGATCAGTTGCCTGTCTTTTTTAAAATTAACCTTTGCTATTGCATTGCTGTTTTACAGTATGTTTGTTAATTTTTTATTATTGCAATTCTTGGCGTTAAAGGCCTTCGGCCGTGACTGTGATTACTTGCCTTAAAATTCTAATTGGGATCACATTGGCTTGTTTTAAAACATTATTTGCTGTGTCTGTATTTTATGCTCATTTGGTAAATTGTAACCTACTGAATCACTATTAATTACACAGTTGTTTATTCCTTCATTAATAACGTGTGATATCTTTATTTATTGCTGACTCTGGAAATACTTTTTTGAAATAAATGTGTGTAATTGCAAAAGGGAACCATTAGTAACTGATTACGGCCCCGTCCACAATCGTAACCGAATCCTGCCTTTCTTGAATACCAGGTTTCAAATAACCGGACCTGTTGAAGTAAATGAACAGTGGAATGAGGACAGGATATGGATTCAGAGTAATCTAAAAGGAACAGCAAAATATAGATTAAAATCAAGCTTAATTAACATAAGAAATAGGGATTATATAACAGACGAAGTGAAGGAATTCTCTCACGCTGCAAGCAAACTAAGTCATGGTGGAGGGGAAAGAGAGGTTTCTCATACACACTAGCACAGCCACAGAGGACATTCTTCGCTTAAAGGGGTCTGGTAGAATCCATGATAGGCCTAAATTCGAGAAATGAATTTCTCTGGAAAGCCTTCTGCAAACGGTAGCAGAACGTTACGATAACCACAAGTGAACTGTGCCAATAACGAACAAAACTATGCTTGTTTATGCATGTAACTGTGCTATAAATGATGGAATGTTGTTTTTGAACGATAAAAACTCTCCACATTTACGTTTTCTGAATATAAAATATTAATAATAAATATATTTCTGTGTAACGAATACTAAAAATAACAAAGACTTTGAGTATATCATGTCATGGAATTTCTATATAATTGTGTGAAAAAGACTTGAGTGAATAAAATGATCACACTAATGTCGGCTCTCGAACCTACTAGACGTTTATGTGCGAGTTCACTTCTGAACGCATGATTTTGTTTATTTTCAGAAGTTTTGCAGAAAAGTATTTGTCCTTGATTCATAACTCTCCCTCGGCCTCAATATAATAAAGTGGAAGTAATTAATTATTCTAGAATTCAAGCTTTATCATTGTCCATCTGCCATTCTTTTGTCGTAATGGCGCATTGGGAGCCATTACGTGAAATGTAATTAATCACATGATTATCGGGCTTCACCCACAAGATAACAGAAAAAATACTTTAAATATTTTTGCTATCAGGAACAGAAAATATTTTTTGCAGAAAATATACATGACTAACTCAAAGATAATCGATAATACTACGAGTCTCAGGATCGCTTATAAGTAAATCGCTGGCTGATAAATATCTTTTTTTTCACTGCCGTAGTGAATATAATTAACACAAGTAACAGTATAAAAGGTCAGTATTTGCCAATGAATTTACGTAACATTGAGAATAATAACGCAGCTACGTAGGTGATTACATCGTGTCTCTCTCTGCAACAATATTTATTTATCGGTCATTAACTACTATAATCTTAAACAAACCACGCGTATTTTGTTGACAACCAACCTAGTACCTTTTCTCAGAATTGTTTACCTACGTAGCAACACTGATGATTGTTAGCGTATATTTAGGCGCTACTACGAGTGTGCGAAATATATGCGACGTCAAGACTTATAAATATTTTTATCCACGTTTCGAAACAAACCGACATCTCTTATATAAAAGAGATAGGGAGAGCGAGAGAGAGAGGCCTCGTGATGACTGGGTGTTGTGTGATGTCCTTAGGTTAGTTAGGTTTAAGTAGTTCTAAGTTCTAGGGGACTGATGACCATAGATGTTCAGTCCCATAGTGCTCAGAACCATTTGAACCATTTTTTAGAGAGATAGAGAGAGAGAGAGAGAGAGAGAGAGAGAGAGAGGCTGTATAAGCTCTGGAGCACACTGCTGCATGAAAGTGAATCATGGATGGTGGGAAAACCAGAAATGAAGAGAATCAAAGCATTTGATAAGTGGTATCACAGAAGGACGCTGTAAATCAAGTAGACTGATAAGATAGGAAATGAGGAGTTTCCCCGCAAAATTGGCGACAAAAGGAATATGTGGAAGGCAGTGACTTAGAAGGAGGGACAGGATGATAAGACCTGTGTTGAGTCACAAGAGAATAACGTCCATGGAAAGAGAGCTGTACACAGCTAAAGATATCATGACTTAAAGAACATTTTAAACGAATGTACACCACGGTTCTATAAAAGCTATTCAATAAAAACTATTAGTAAATAAACTGATGGACACCATGAAGGAAATCCAGCCAAATCCCTCCTCTTCCCCCTACCACTTACGTCTCCCCTCCTCTTTCAAACGCCGCACCATTTACATCAGTTCCCTTACTTTCTGCATGTCTCGTACGTACGCATTACAACGATCTCTCTCTCTCTCTCTCTCTCTCTCTCACACACACACACACACACACACACACACACACACACACATAGCCTTCACATTCCGGCTGTCAAAACCATTTAAAAATCACGCTTCAGCCACAAATAAAATAAGAGTTATCAGCTGTGTGTCAGCAATAACAATAACAATAACTTACAAATGAACATGAAATGTCAGTCTATCATATCAAACGTTCGTCATCCGACATTTGCAATCAGTAGATATTACCACACGGAAGTTAAGCGTTTCATAATACCTTAACGGTAGTAAGTTAAAATGTTGCAGGAAAATGTTTTGCAGTTGGACAGGACAAAGTGTGAAGCGCATATTCGGTGACAAAAAAATGATAAGAAGGAGATGAGCGTTTAATGTCTCGTCGGCAAATTAATTAGGGAGGCATCACAAGCTCAGATAAAAGAAGAGTGGAGATGGAGATCGTCCGTCCTCTTAAAAAAACAATCCCGGCATTTCCCTTAAACTATTCACGGAAGCCTCGGAAACCCTAACTCTATATCGCCGGACCGGGAACTGAACCACCGTTCACCCGAGTAGGTACCCAGTGCGTGTGCTGGCTCGCTCTGACTACACGCTGTGTTACCTCATTTCTTTTTCCTTCTATAAAGCAGTACATCAGAGCAAATTTTCGTAACAAGTTAATAATTACGTAGCTCAACGCGAAACATGCCTCACAGACAGTGGCTGTCTGTACGCACCTTTGAATACATTCACCAAGTTTGTAAAAAATGTATTATGACTAATATAATACCGCGTCCCTGTGACCCACGTGTTTGCGAACGGTGTGTCAACGGCAGCAAACAGTGTGCTCTAAGCGAGATGTGGTGCGAGTGAGTTCATTTCGAGGCTTAAGACGGGAGTCATAGAGCTTTAACTGTTGTTGTTGTTGTTGTTGTTGTTGTGGTCTTCAGTCCTGAGACTGGTTTGATGCAGCCCTCCATGCTACTCTAGCCTGTCCAAGCTGTTTCATCTCCCAGTACGTACTGCAACCTACATCCTTCTGAATCTGCTTAGTGTGTTCATTTCTTGGTCTCCCTCTACGATTTTTACCGTCCACGCTGCCCTCAAATACTAAATTGGTGATCCCTTGATGCCTCAGAACATGTCCTACCAACCGATCCATTCTTCTAGTCAAGTTGTGCCACAAACTCCTCTTCTCCCCAATTCTATTCAATACCTCCTCATTAGTTATGTGATCTACCCATCTAATCTTCAACATTTTTCTGTAGCAAGTTGGCATATAAACTTGTACTACCGTAGTAGGCGTGGGCTTCGTGTCTATCTTGGCCACAATAAGGCGTTCACTATGCTGTTTGTAGTAGCTTACCCGCACTCCTATTATTAAACCTACTCCTGCATTACCCCTATTTGATTTTTTTATATATAACCCTGTATTCACCTGACCAAAAGTCTTGTTCCTCCTGCCACCGAACTTCGCTAATTCCCACTATATCTAACTTTAACCTATCGATTTTCCTTTTTAAATTTTCTAACCTACCTGCCCGATTATGGGATCTGACATTCCACGCTCCGATCCATAGAACGCCAGTTTTCTTTCTCCTGATAACGACGTCCTCTTGAGTAGTCCCCGCCCGGAGATCCGAATGGGGGACTATTTTACCTCCAGAATATTTTACCCAACAGGACTCCATCATCATTTATCCATACAGTAAAGCTGCATGCCCTCGGGAAAAATTACGGCTGTAGTTTGCCCTTGCTTTCAGCCGTTCGCAGTACCAGCACAGCAAGGCCGTTTTGGTTAGTGTTACAAGGCCAGATCACTCAATCATCCAGACTGTTGCCCCTACAATTAATGAAAAGGCTGCTGCCCCTCTTCAGGAACCACACGTTTGTCTGGCCTCTCAACAGATACCCCTCCGTTGTGGTTGCATCTACGGTACGGCTATCTGTATCGCTGAGGCACGCAAGCGTCCCCACCAACGGCAAGGTCTGTGGTTGATGGGGAGGGGGAGTTTTAACTAGCACCACGAAAATAGTTAATCTGAGACAATAAAATTGATTTTAGCCCCCCTCTACACATTCAGACCACTAAGGAGTGCTACTGAGGTTAATTGGTGCCTACTGCACTACCCTGAATGATGCACTGTTGGTAATTCTAGGAATATATTAATTAGACTTTGTTATTAGGAAAATCGCAGCTCTTTATTGGTTAAATAAAGGCATTCAGTTGGAAGTACGAAGGGTACTAGGAGCTGAGACCAAAATGAAGAAGTTAATAAAAGATATCGTTTTACAATTGTGGCTAAATAAATGGGACGCATTGTGCGGAGGCAGAAGAGCATATGAATTTCAACCTAACAGCAACAAGAAACTAAGAATGAGATTATGTAGAATGCATTGTAATGATATTCCACCAGAGCTGCTTCTTTATAAATATTTTTTTATTCACTCTTACTGTTTCGAGCATAGCTCATCTCCAAGTGGCACCTAAATATAATCAAACAATTATCACTACATATATTTATATATATACATATAAATGTGTAAATTTGATTCTAAAGTAAGTTTTTACTTTTGCTATAAAATCATAAATGTTATTTTTCAAATAGACTGTACTTTTGTTTGTTACATTTGTACATGTTCGTTGTATTATCCATTTACGTGTCACAGATAAGGCTTGTTTTTAAATATTTCATCTTTGATGAAAATCAGTTTTGTCATACGTAAAATTTAGGACTGTTTTTCTTTGGACTTGACTGTCTGTAATAAAAACTTCATCGAAGTACTCAATATTTTTTTATTTCTAATATGTGTAAGTTTATTGAGGATGTTTGTCAGATGTGTATAGATTTCCGTTTCTTCCAAAATGCTCATGCAGCTTCCTCTTTCGGCTGTATAAAGAACAGAAAGATGAGTGTGTATACCTACCATAAACAATGATTTTCTCGAATGTGCATACTAAATATGGAGAGGTTGTTTTCACTTTTGTTTATGTGCTCTTTGTATATTATTGTAAATTTTCGATCTGTTTGTCCGCTGTAGATCTTATCACAATTACTGCTTCTAATTTTGTATATGCCTGATGGGTTGTATTTCAGGGGCTTGTCTGTTTTGTGTATTATCTTCAGTCCTATTTTATTTTCTGTGCATAAGCTAATTTTAATATTAATGTCATGAAATTTGTTACTTAATTTTGCGAATTTTTCTTTCTTCCTTCTTTCGATTTTTGCTAATGGTATTTCCTTATTTTCATTTGTACATTTGGCCCTAATTTTCTTTCTCTATATTTTATCGACTATATAAGGATTGTAGCCGTTATTTTTGGCTTCACTTTTAGTTGTATCTACTTCCGTGTTCAATTTTTCTATACTACACGAAACTCTAATCACACGATCTATCATAACGTGAAAATACGATGTTTCATGTGCTAATGGCTATCATAACAAGTTATGTATTTTTTAGTCACTTGTGATTGTTTTCTAAATATGTCAAATTTATTGATACCGTAATCAAAAGATATTTTTATAAGTAAGAAGTTTACGCTCTTGTCTGAGTCATATTTTTCATCGAGCCGAAAAACGAAGCTACATGAGCATTTTGGAGGCAATAGAGATCTACACATATCTCGTAAAAAATGCAAGTAACATCCTCAATGAACAAACAGAACTCCGAAATAAAAAATGTGTCGAGAACTTCGAAAAAATTCTTATTGGTGACAGATAATTCAGAACAAAATATAATCCTAAATTTTATGTACGATATAAATCGATTTTCATCAAAGATAAAATCTTTAAAAACAAACAGTATCTCTGACACATATCGATAATATAACGACTATGTGCAAATGTAACAAAACAAAAGTATATCCTGTGTGAAAAATAGCATTTACGATTTTTTTGTGTAATAAAAACCTACTTTACAAAACACACACATTATATATATATATATATATATCGATAACAGCGTGATTGTATTTAGATCGTGCTTGAAAATGGGCCATAAAAATAGCAGTTCTGGTGGAACGTCTTTACGATGCATTTTGTACAATTTTTGGCTGCAGAACAGCATACACAAGGGGTATTCCAAAAAATAGATTCCTTAACGTTTGGAGTGGACTGATGCATTATCCAGAACACGCACTGTGGGACTGTGCATTCTGCGCAGACGCGGCCTGGTAATGGCCGTCAGTCATTAAGAATGTCGGTTCTCAAAACAGCGCTGTGAAGCGTGTCAAACCCGCACATCTTGGACGATACTGCAGCCGCAGTATCTACGAAGGGCAAGGAAGACTTTGAAGAGACAGTCAACCACACGTCAGCATGCTGCCATCCCGACTGAACAACATATTCTGCAGATGGAGAAAAGGCAACTGAGATGGAAGACCGATGAATGAATTTTTTTTAAAATTAAGTACCTGGAATAAATAATTAATACACTCCTGGAAATTGAAATAAGAACACCGTGAATTCATTGTCCCAGGAAGGGGAAACTTTATTGACACATTCCTGGGGTCAGATACATCACATGATCACACTGACAGAACCACAGGCACATAGACACAGGCAACAGAGCATGCACAATGTCGGCACTAGTACAGTGTATATCCACCTTTCGCAGCAATGCAGGCTGCTATTCTCCCATGGAGACGATCGTAGAGATGCTGGATGTAGTCCTGTGGAACGGCTTACCATGCCATTTCCACCTGGCGCCTCAGTTGGACCAGCGTTCGTGCTGGACGTGCAGACCGCGTGAGACGACGCTTCATCCAGTCCCAAACATGCCCAATGGGGGACAGATCCGGAGATCTTGCTGGCCAGGGTAGTTGACTTACACCTTCTAGAGCACGTTGGGTGGCACGGGATACATGCGGACGTGCATTGTCCTGTTGGAACAGCAAGTTCCCTTGCCGGTCTAGGAATGGTAGAACGATGGGTTCGATGACGGTTTGGATGTACTGTACCGTGCACTATTCAGTGTCCCCTCGACGATCACCAGTGGTGTACGGCCAGTGTAGGAGATCGCTCCCCACACCATGATGCCGGGTGTTGGCCCTGTGTGCCTCGGTCGTATGCAGTCCTGATTGTGGCGCTCACCTGCACGGCGCCAAACACGCATACGACCATCATTGGCACCAAGGCAGAAGCGACTCTCATCGCTGAAGATGACACGTCTCCATTCGTCCCTCCATTCACGCCTGTCGCGACACCACTGGAGGCGGGCTGCACGATGTTGGGGCGTGAGCGGAAGACGGCCTAACGGTGTGGGGGACCGTAGCCCAGCTTCATGGAGACGGTTGCGAATGGTCCTCGCCGATACCACAGGAGCAACAGTGTCCCTAATTTGCTGGGAAGTGGCGGTGCGGTCCCCTACGGCACTGCGTAGGATCCTACGGTCTTGGCGTGCATCCGTGCGTCGCTGCGGTCCGGTCCCAGGTCGACGGGCACGTGCACCTTCCGCCGACCACTGGTGACAACATCGATGTACTGTGGAGACCTCACGCCCCACGTGTTGAGCAATTCGGCGGTACGTCCACCCGGCCTCCCGCATGCCCACTATACGCCCTCGCTCAAAGTCCGTCAACTGCACATACGGTTCACGTCCACACTGTCGCGGCATGCTACCAGTGTTAAAGACTGCGATGGAGCTCCGTATGCCACGGCAAACTGGCTGACACTGACGGCGGCGGTGCACAAATGCTGCTCAGCTAGCGCCATTCGACGGCCAACACCGCGGTTCCTGGTGTGTCCGCTGTGCCGTGCGTGTGATCATTGCTTGTACAGCCCTCTCGCAGTGTCAGGAGCAAGTATGGTGGGTCTGACACACCGGTGTCAATGTGTTCTTTTTTCCATTTCCAGGAGTGTATATACATTGATTATCATTGACGATAATATGAAATGTCTCGCATTTTTTAGCTTCTCGGTTAACAGGCTATTACTGTGAAGAATAAAGGAAAAACATAAAATTAATATATATTCAGTCTTTAATACAACAAATTTCTCCCGAAGATGGATGACTTTGCGGCGACCTTCACCGAACAAGCCTGCACTTCGACTTTTCAGGAAACATCCCACCTTCAAAATCACTTCGTCGTCGTCGTCCTGAAAATATCAAACAATCAATGGTTTCTTCATCCGAGGAAAGAGGCTGTGGTCACTACGTGCCGCGTCGGGGGACGCAACATCGGACAGCCCAAAGAGGCAGCACTTGTGTGGCTGTATCCTGTGAAGAATGAGCTGGGGTGGTATCATAGCCCAGAAATACCTCTTCGGACAACTTCCTACAACGCTTTCTCTTTATAGACTCCCGTGACCTGCACCGAATATTTCGTTAGTATGCCCCTCTGATGGTTTGCGCATTACGAGCATAATATGTTAACTCCACACCGTGGCAGTCCCAAAAAAATACTCAGAATGACCTTGCCCGATAATGGTTAGGTCTTCACCTTTATCGGTGGTGTTGAATCCAGACGTTTGCACTGCTTGCTCTGTTCTCCTTCGTCTCGGGGTCGCGGTAATACACACATCTGTCCCCCCTGGTGATTAGGCGGCTAAAGAGCTCATCGGGACAGGTCTGACACAGCAGCGACACTTCGACTGGTAACTCGGTTTGGCGGGCTTTTTAAATGCGTATGAGATGTCACGGAACCAAGTTCTCGAGTTCAAAATGTCGTGCAAGCTATTGGGAACTGACCTCTGACAAGTTTTTCACTTGTTACACTACCACCTCGGTTGTGACAGACCCGTCTTGTAGCATCAGGGCCTCCACTTATCCTGCAGTTGCCGGATTTTCCATATAGAGATCACTACTCGTCATTCAGATAGTCTGACCACGATGGAAGCGTTTGCGCCACCTGACCACTGTGGCACGTAATGCACTGTAGCCATATAATTCTGCCAACTCAGAACAGACTTCCACATTGCCCGCATCTCGTGGTCGTGCGGTAGCGTTCTCGCTTCCCACGCCCGGGTTCCCGGGTTCGATTCCCGGCGGGGTCAGGGATTTTCTCTGCCTCGTGATGGCTGGGTGTTGTGTGCTGTCCTTAGGTTAGTTAGGTTTAAGTAGTTCTAAGTTCTAGGGGACTTATGACCACAGCAGTTGAGTCCCATAGTGCTCAGAGCCATTTTTTAGACTTCCACATTGTAGATGCAGCTGGAATGAAGAAAATCAATCACTCGTACGGTTCTCCACTTCAGCGCCATTTTCCTTTCGCTCCTCTAGCGGTGCGCTACGGGACTGTGGCGCACGGATCTCTTAAGTTGTCAGGGCTACAGACATGCACCTGCAAAAAAACAAAAAATTAACTACGAAACTTTATTTTTTAAAGGCGATAATTAAAATTTTATGACTGCTCTTCCTAATTACCTTCTCGTGGATGACAGGAAATCTGCACAACGCACCCGGATAAACATCCCATACTCCTACAGCTGTGCAATACTTTCAACACGATCATTGCCAACCTCGCATAGACCAGGTAAAATTGTTACTCGTCATAGTCCGCAATATTTTGAGCACTGCAGCTCCCTGACTGATACGAAATGATGACGAACCGACCACTGGGCAAGACAACATTTCATAACGTCTCAACTAAGCAATCTGAAAGTGTCCCACAAACCATCGTGACGGAGAGGAAAGCTTGTGTCTAAAATTTAATATGTAGGAGAACAAAAATCTTCGCATCAGACGCTGCATAGCGCCTTCCCCGTAACAACACAATTTATTCAGTTTAATTCGATCTCGGCAAGCCTGTCCTTTGCGACCACATCCTGCTACGATTCTCTTCTTCTTTCGATGGCCGAAATGTCTAGCCGCCATTTAGGTGTGAGTGTGTGTGAGTGTGTGTGTGTGTGTGTGTGTGTGTGTGTGTGTGTGTGGACTCTAAACAGGAAATGAAAGGCTCTTAAAATACTGTATGCAGTTATCACCTGTGATTACCGACGTGGAAAAATACATTGACCAGTGGCGAGAGAAGCACTTGAGTTTTTGCGAACTCGCTGTATTAGTGGAGAACGTCCGAGGTAGAAGAGAAGGCATGTTCTGTCAAAGCTACAGGTGGCTGTCATGATCTTGCACCGTCACGATGTCTGCAGCTAGTATCCTAATGGAGGATTTGGATAAATACCTAGGTCGCCTGTGGCGTTTGTCTGAGTAGCTCACCGCCAAACAAGAATGATTTTCTTTTGGTATATTCTGTTACCTTACCAAAGCCTTTGTCTCTTCAGACCACAAAAGTTTTCTCGACAAGCCATTATGTTACTACATTAATAGCAACCCTCTTGCATGGATACAATATTATTTGCTTGATAGGAAGCTGAAAGCCATGTTAACAGACTACGCCAGAGTAATTGAACTAAATTTACACCGGGGAGCACAACATACGGAGTGCTACAAGGCTCCGTTCTGGGTCCTACTATGTTCTTAGCTTCCAGGGGTTTCAAAACACGACTCAAAACTCTAATGTTTGCTGACAGATGGCACGAGAATAGTAATCAAAAGTTCAGACTCAACCATGACGGACGCAGCTAATATAGCAGCTTAAGAGGCCTACCACAACGTATGGTTTAGATCTTAACCTCACCAAGTCCTATATAATGCAATTTTCAATCAGACAAAACATTTAGTACCAGAAACAGACAGAAATAGCCGAGCACTGAGTGAAAGAAAGTGTGTAACATTTCTTGAATCTAGCTGTCTTAACAAGTTGCTTGGAGCCAACACATATGAGGGGCAGTGAAATGGAAACTGAACACCTGCCACGACGGGACCATCGAATGGTTGCCTTCAAAAGTGAGCACCACATGCGTTAAGACATTTGTCTTACCGAAAGGATAAATTCCTGTTTCGTAGAACGCTGTTGTCCGCCGGCGGATCCACAACTGCACCGACCGGTACTTCCCCGTCCGGTTGAAACCGATTTCCACGTCTGTCTGTCTAGAGGTCGCAGAGGATGTGAAAGATCCAGGCTGTACAGAGGCTGTTGCAGTGTTTCCTAACCAAACCGAACCTCGAGACTTTGGAAGAAAACATTCGACCCTAGTATCTTCGGTTGAAAACCTCATTTTCTAATTTTCCATATGTCTAGGATTCTCATCCACTCTGCAAAGGGCCTGTAGTGTTACTGATTTATGTTCTAGTTCCTATGCTACAGGGAACTTCTGTTAGCCGGTTAGTCGTTTATTCTACGTTAGTAGCTTACGCTTTTTACATTAGGATGTGCTTACGATAAGTAGTCATGAGCTATATTTATTTCTTGCGCTTTTAACGTGACCTTTGAAATGAGGATATAAGATGAACATCAACAAAAGCAAAACGAGGATAATGGAATGTAGCCGAATTAAGTCGGGTGATGCTGAGGGAATTAGATTAGGAAATGAGACACTTAAAGTAGTAAAGGAGTTTTGCTATTTGGGGATAAAAATAACTGATGATGGTCGAAGTAGAGAAGATATAAAATGTAGACTGGCAATGGCAAGGAATGCGTTTCTGAAGAAGAGAAATTTGTTAACATCGCGTATAGATTTAAGTGTCAGGAAGTCGTTTCTGAAAGTATTTGTATGGAGTGTAGACATGTATGTAAGTGAAACATGGACGATAAATAGTTTGGACAAGAAGAGAATAGAAGCTTTCGAAATGTGGTGCCACAGAAGAATGCTGAAGATTAGATGGGTAGATCACATAACTAATGATGAAGTATTGAATAGAATTGGGGAGAAGAGGAGTATGTGGCACAACTTGACAAAAAGAAGGGACCGGTTGGTAGGACATGTTCTGAGGCATCAAGGGATCACCAATTTAGTATTGGAGGGCAGCGTGGAGGGTAAAAATCGTAGAGGGAGACCAAGAGATGAATACACTTAGCAGATTCAGAACGGTGTGGGTTGCAGTAAGTACTGGGAGATGCAGAAGCTTGCACAGGATAGGATAGCATGGAGAGCTGCATCAAAGCAGTCTCAGGACTGAAGACCACAACAACAACAACAGCGGCAACAACGGCCAATCACAATCTGCTTCTCGCTCCTGTGGTGAGTAACATCCTGGGTTTGAGAGCTTTTTATTCTCTTGTTTTCATTTGTTTATATGGTGTAGTTGGGGTCAGTGTCTCTGTTGGTGTCATCGTTTTGAGTTCACGCCTCATAGTTTAGCATTGGCATTTTTGTCTGTACTCTTTCCGTAAGGCGGTCGACGATTTGTCAGGAAGGTCGGTACATTTGTTTTAAAAAAATGGCTCTAAGCACTATGGGACTCAACATCTGAGGTCAAGAGTCCCCTAGACTTAGAACTACTTAAATCTAACCAACCTAAAGACATCACACACATCCACGACCAGGGCAGGATTCGAACCTGCGACCGTAGCAGCTGCGCGGTTCCGGACTGAAGCGCCTAGAACCGCTCCCATTTGTTTTAAACTTTCATACTTTCATGAAGTACATTGCGTGTCATGTTATTCTGTCTTTACCTAGAGCATAGGACAGTTGTAAGACAACACTTCCAAGCGGTGCCTGTGAGCTCGTCCCGCGACTACTGTGTAACCAGTCACCAGTATCTGGGAGACGAACGTGTTCTCCAGCCTGGAGCTGATGGCCGGTCTCTCCTTAATCCTCCTAAATAGGCTGTGATCGGATCAGAGTAGGCTTGTGATGTCTCTCGATGGCCGGTACTTCCCAACGTCACTGCAAAAAAGCTTTTGAATGTCCTGGCAGAAGGCAACGCCTTATACATGTTTATCAGCGGAAGAGGGAGACAGCCAATGAAAATGTTCATATTCTGCTCGTTGCTCCGATTGGCTCAAAGGCCTAAATGTTAAATAATTTCGTGGAGCATTTCAACCTCGCGAAATTGGTGGGATGTGGATGTCGCGTGCCCTCTTGGGCGGAGGTGGTGTTATCATGGTGAATTTCTAAATTCGTGAACAACGAGCCTACTTACTACTGTAGGGAAAACTGAGGGAATCAAAAAGAGCATTCGAATCAACGGGCGCCGATCATTTCCGGTTTGCTTGGTGAGCATTGCCGTTTAACGACAGAGCATACGCTCATAGACAAAGACTTCAAATTAGTTTGTGGTAAGTTGCTAGCTGTTCTAGGGTGATATTCCGTGAACAAGACGGACTTGGCGCGGTTTAAAAGAACCCAGTAACTTACATTCCTTCCGTCGAAATTTGAGTCTGGCGTTTGTGCGTGTGTTTTTACGTATTGACTGTGAACTATATTCTGGTTTTGTTGTTGCAGAGGTTATCGGTGGAAGTTACTAGGAGCCATTTGGATGCGGTGTATGAACTGCTAGCAGTTTAACAAAAAATGGCTCTGAGCAGTATCCGACTTAACTTCTGAGGTCATCAGTCGCCTAGAGCTTAGAACTACTTAAACCTAACTAACCTAAAGACATCACACACATCCATGCCCGAGGCAGGATTCGAACCTGCGACAGTAGCGGTCACGCGGTTCCAAACTGTAGCGCCTAGAACCGCACGGCCACAAAGGCCGGCGAGGATTGATGGAAGGGACGTTTCACATCGTAATTTCCCAATGCGCAACAACATCCAGACTGATATTCAAGGTAGAAGCGTGAGGTATGCTCAGTTAGGACTAGTACCACGCCTCTGCTAGAATTGGTCGTTGGTACGAGTATAACTCTATGAAGGACAGCATATGGAAGATTTAAAGGGCGCGCTTCGCTTCTGTCATCGCTTGACCCACCCGCGCGGCTGCGACCCGGACCGCGGCCATCACGTGGCGCCGTGGGGTTCGCCCGCGGCGCTACGACACAGGCCGAGCGCTCACGGAGAAGGACACGGAGGCGCCGAGAACGGCCGAGAAGCGACGGAGGCGGCCGAACTGCCGCGGAAGCTGCCGAACGGCGGCTGGCGGGCGCCGCAGCGCTGGCGCGGAATTAGTCGCGAGCGAGCCGCCGCGCGGGACACACCACGGAAACATAAACACGTAGCTGGCCCGGCCAGGCTGAGCTCGCCCGGCGACTGGGCTGCACCACCTCCTCCACGCCCCCTTAACGAACGCACGAGCCGCCCGCGCGCCCCTCACCACGAATGCCGTAGGCGCGACGCGAAGCGGCGCACCGGTCGCAGCTGCGACCGACCCCCGATACACAACTGTTGCTTCTCCGGACTGACTGGCCGTAGATACCCCCCTACTAGTCCGAGTTTTTGTTGCTGCCAGTTTCCCTCGTGTGTCGCACAACTGTACGTGTAGTTCAGGATGGCTGACAGCGAAGGAGGCTCCGAGCAAGATGATGTATCATTTCTCCGAACGGTAAGTCCTGATCCCACATCACTCCAGCACATTTTTGCACTAATGCCCAGTATTGCGTGCAACCCTTATTATTCTACTAAAGTTTTAAACGTTGAGAATCGTCCAAAATTACAAATCCAATGACTGGCAAATATCTGTTGCGAAACTCTTCACTATTTCAAGTTACAATTACTGCTCTAATCTCTCCTTAACTAACAGGAAAACGTCAAACATTCTTTGCTCTCCATTTCCACGAGTTTAAAACAGTGCATGTTATTCCCCAAACATGTAATTTAATGGCATCGAAAAGTCTACGTTCCTAAAAGCAGAACTGAAGTATAATACTGCTGCAAAGTGTATCAAGAGGGAAAATAACCGCTATAACACAAACGGCGATAGTCTATGCTATTTTCTCACAGAAAGTGTTCAAAAATGGCACGCAGCATGATGCCTATGTTCTTGTTGTGAGCTGAATGTAGCGCTGCAGTGCACTTACCAATGTCAGCAAAAATAAATCCCCTAAACCCTCATTGTTTCACTAGAAACAAGCCTGAAGAAGTTAAATTCCTTAATACTATGCTACTGACCCTTTCTTCCTGGACACAGTCTCAAATAGTAGATCAATCTACAGAAACTTGCAACGAACGAAATTCTAAGCATATGAAGTCTGGAGGACGAACCAAAACACTCAGCACCACAGAGATCATGTCTGCCGATTTTCTTTGGCCTATTAAATAACATTCATATTGCAGAGCTACAGTTACGTTACGTATAACAAAAGTTTCTTCACCAGTCATGGCCTGTAGCTACTTTCTGACCAGTGAACCCTGCTTCAGCCTCTCAGTGTACAATGTTTCGCCAAGCCTTGAATTTACAGTATTATATAAGTCAAATCAAACGGCAGGCGAATTCCCGTCACAACCGTTACAAAATGATACTATTACATTGTACGAAATGTAAAATCAGTTCACATTAATGATAGAATAAGAATTACGGTACCAGCATGGAGTCATTTTTTGGCACTTGAGCTATCTCAGTTGTTCATAGCGTAATAATAAGAGACGACTTTAATATACCAAATAAATTTAAATCTAGTATATATTGATCACTATGATCATCGACCTTATACAATTTTCTCACAAACACCGTTGCCTTACGTTAGTAACGACGACATCCATTCTCTTTTAATGTTCTCTGCATTTATCAAAGTTTTTTAGTTCTCATATTTCTGCAGTGGTCGAACTAACACCTAACATTTATCAGAAGACACCTGTAATTTCCTCTGACACTGATGTAAGAATAATGAAATGTATCCATCGTTATCTGATCTTAACAAAGACGTAAAACCGCTTGGAAACGATAGTGCGATGGTAAATTACCCAGACAACATGCTCAGACATAAAACAATCGAGACAGGAGATAATCAGAAAGTTTGCAATTCGGGGAGCAGATGAAAAGACAATTATTCCGTGCAATTTTGGGACTTAAGTTCACTGGCGACTAGCTTCCGTTTTGTCATTTTCCAAAGTCAAATTTTGCTAAATGCTGACGGGTCACGTACTCTCCGATAACAAGCTTTGTAACAGAACTGTTTTCAACCGACTACTTGGAACGCATTGGTTTTTTCGAGATTACGAAGTTGTTTCAGCGGTTCGATCCGCATTATCGCAAACTATTAATTTTTGGTCTCCTGTACCCAGTGGGTTCGAGAGTCGGTCTTATTGCAGATATCAAGTCGCTCTCTGTCAGTGCACTGTGGAATGGATCTCCCATTTGGTGCAGACACATATCGCAACAATCCCACGTAGATTTTTACGTGTTTATAGAATGAATTATGTCTTGTAGCAACAAAACTGGCATTTCCGGTACTTGTCGATGACATATTTAACGTGACGTTTGATCAACACGAAAGAGGCTCATATAAACATCGAACTCTCCAGAACGGGAATGCACCCCATTGATATCATACATCAGTTTTGAAGCCTCTATAGTCAATTTCTACATGATGTGACAAGAGACTTTCCTTCCTTCTATTTTTACGCGTATGCGAAGCACACTACTGTTGCTAAACGTGCATTCACCCTTGATGCATGTGGATCTAGCCTTTCGCATGCGCAGTCAAGATGCGCAATAGCAGAGAACGAGTTCCATGATTCTGCAACGAACCACCACCAACAACACGGATTCTCCTAGCTACTTCCTGTCTGACTGCAGTTTTTCCGCTTTGCTTCGAGAGCTTTCGCTGTAATTGCAATGAACTTTCAAATATTATGAATAATCTTCTATCCAAAATATTGGGATTTGTTGGAATTTAATTAAACTGGATACTTTGATCTAAATGGAAATGTACATTTTTTAACACAGAGAATTTACATTCCATGAAAGATCTGTCTTATTTACTCTTTTTTATAGAACGACCGGTTTCACCACACCAAATTTCATTTTCAAGTACACCTTTACAAAACATCAACGCCTTTCCAAGCATCACGATTTGACTCGGCCATGTACTCATGATGCCGAAAGAAAGGGCTGCGGCACATTTACACACACTGTGCCATGTGGAAATGATTAGAGTATTAAAACGAAAATGAGTTCTGTGTTACAACCTGGACATTCTCATAGATTGCCGTGTCACATTGCGTCGTTGTGAAGGGCGTTCGGGGTTTATACAGCTGTTAAAGAAAATGAGTAAATAAAATATCTGTTATAAGGAGGTGAGGAAAAAAAGCAAATAAGCAAATCCTTAAGGTTCCCCGTGAACTTAAGTGTATCAGCTGTTAGATTTTTTAACAGTGGCTCTGACACACGTATAGGTTATTTGTAAAATGTCTGTACATACTCGAATATTAAATACACCATAGCTATAAAACATTCATTTCAAAAACTTTGACTGCATCTTTTTTTTTGTGGTATGGTCTTATGGGACCAAACTGCTGAGGTCATCGGTACCTAAGCTTACGCACTACTTAACCTACCTTTAACTTACGCTAAGGACAACACACACACCCATGCCCGAGGGAGGACTCGAACCTCCGACGGGAGAGTCGCACGAACCGTGACAAGACTCCCAAGACCGCGCGGCTGACTGCATTTTAAACACATGAAAATTTTCTTCTTGTTAATGTGAGTCCGTATAGTCTTGTTTCAATTCTGACCAACGCACTTATGCACCTCGTACGTCACCCTGGAGACGAGGCCTAATACAACACTAACATGCAAAACACTGTAAAATATAACGGTCGTACGTCTCTATCAAAACCTGCAGTGAGAGCAATAAAATTTAATCAATCAGTAGTACTTAATTCCTCGCGGCCTCAAGTTACCAACATTAAATCACATGATATCTTTGCTCTCATCCTCATTTACGATACCCCACAAGTGACTATGTAGTGTACGTTGGAGTATACGCTCTGGCACTACTGCCAATTCTGTTCAATAATGAAAGCCTCCGACTGGGACTGCAGTTTGGGATGTTATCCAGCGCTTCGTCCAGAACATTCTGTCTTCAACGGCGCGCTGATTCAGCAACAGCAGAATAGCTCTTCCACCTGGCTCCCTCTGTATGTGATCGAAGCACCTCGCGAACTGATGCCGGAGGTTCCAGTCAATGGTGAAGGAAGGAAAGGTGTGCAACAACGGTTTGAGACACCATTAACAAAGTCATCAGAGAGAGGAAGGAAGTTAATATAGGACAAGAACGATTTCAAAGTTTTCTCAAAGTGCATCACGGTTGCTGTATTACCACGTAAGCCAAGCGTTACAAAACATAGACAGTCAGTTCATTACATATTTCACATTAGATCAGTCATACTTCATGGATGCCGAGGAGAATGCTCTCTGCCATGCAGGAAGAATTCAGATCCGTACCTTTTTTTTTTAATTTAGGTGCAGTGCTCGAAATGACTTAAAATTGCGAAAGTCACTATATTACAGTGCTAATTCTAATTATAAAATAATTAAAGGGTTTTTTATAAAGATAATCCTCAATGAAGTAGATGGAGTTGCTCAACGGAAAGTTCTGCACTTTATCTACATAACATTTAATGTGCTTCGGCAGGTTGTTAAGTTCGTGTGTTCCCTTGTACCTGAACTCTTTCAGTAGTAATGTTAACCTACTGAAGCCTTTGCAGAAGTTGTTTTTGATCCCAGAGTTAGTCTCATGCTTCGCAATGTTTTTTTATGAAGAGAGAAATATTGGTGATGTCAAAGAACAACAATGAATACGTATATTGCGAAGTACTCGACAGAAGGTTTTGTGTCACGTATGAAAGCTCGGCTGCACATACGCATTTGAGCGAAAACTCTGTACTAGAGTAAATGTTTGCATAGCGTTCAACCGATTCCGCTGTCAGATGTATGTCGGCCATTCGTCTTGAACTGTAGAAACTCGCATTAATCAGCTGTGACATTGTCGCTGTTTCCTCCGAAGAACACTCGTATATCTCAGGTCAATCGCAATATATTTCAGTGCATTCGCCAATCTTCTGAACTCTTTCCGTGATCTTTTTTGAAGCATTTATCAAATTTCATAAGCGGCCTCCCTATTACCTATAGCAGGTGGTATAACATACCTTTTGAGTTTCATAGTGTGACAAACTACGTGTAATGACACAGTTGAAGGTCGAAAAACTGTTGCGCGCACTAGTACGCCCGCAACAGATACGTAGTTCCTTACTAACGTGCGCACTCAACATGGTACTCGTACGTATGCCTTCGCTAATCCTCAGCTGAAGCATAAAAATTTAAATACAACTGACTTCGGGTTCTGTGCCTGCCTCGGAAGAACTCGCCTCTGAGTACACGGAAGGGGCTACAAGTATTCGCGTTTCTGTCGTCTAATCTAATTTTTTCGTGAATCCCAACGGTTTCCTGGAACTCGAGAGAACTCGAGTCACCATGTCCCACGAGGGTCACCCGCTGTTCAGTTCGGCGACACAGTGGTTCAGTACCTCAGCATCTTCTACTACATAAACAATTCAGATACAGACCCACAATGAGGTGAAAGTGTCAGTTACTTAACCTTTTGAAAGGTCTAAAACAAACTATGCATACAGTAGTAGTGTCATGAAGACGCACAGGTTAACGAACATTACAAGCACCTTCATTTCAATCTGCATACAGTAACAATAAACAAAATAGCCATGTCAGTTATAAATACGTTTATAAAAGTAGAAAGATCAAATGACTGTTATAAATGTGCACATCATATTAAGGTAACAATAATTATGTTTAACACGGGGCACCCTCCGGGAGAAACTGCAGTATTCAGCACCGTTAGTATTACCCTATAGACATCCACTACTGGATACAGGCCTCTTGTAGTCCTTTCCGTGCATCAAAGTTCTCATGCTGTTCAAACACGTTTTCTAAAGTCCTCCGCCTACTTAGTTTTGTATCATCATCTCTAATTTTTTTTATTAATTAAAAAGAAATTTCTTGGTCCAGCTATCATCCATTCCCCTCGCCTTATGTCTTATCTACCTTTATTTAATTTTCTTAACAGTGATAATTACGTATCCCTCTCCAGTCTGTCCTCTCATCTACTTGTCCGTGTTTCTGACGCTTTAAGTAATTGTCAACATGTCTTTCTTGATTGCTCGCCTAGCAATGCTTGGTTTCTGAAAGGTTCTAGGGGTCACGCCTCACTATCGTAAGTGAAAACTGTTAATAACCAACTGCAAACTTCACTTTTTCAGACACTTCGAAAGTTTAGTTCTGCAACAGCCATTTAGTTTACCAAAAGCACTCAAGGCCATTTCTACTGTTTTGTCTAATTCTTTTTCCTGTCCATTCGATCTTTATCCTCAGCTGTCCTTAATTCAAAGTCTCGTCAATCAATTCTATAAATATATCATTAATTTGTACTTCTTTATTTTAGATGTGCTTATCACACACTATTCGAGTTAGGTCCTCTTTGTGTTCTGAACCGCAGGAGTTGTCAGAGGGAACTCTTCTGGCGCTGTTGTTTACAGCAATCCACGAAACTTGATTTCTTAATGCAGAATTACACGTCACTAAAAGGTAATACGCAAATTGCGGTAAAAACTGAGCCTCGATTCCGCTCACTCCCCATCCATTTCTAGTAGCGATCCCATTGTAAACTCTTTGCCACTGCCTCATTCCGACCTGTGGATGTGTAGCTGTGTAGCGTATATAAATACGCAGAGCTTTTGACGTGCACTTCCTTTTTATAGACCTATAAACGAGCATGGAACGAAAGCTAGGGACCAACTGAAACCTGTTGAACACGGTTACTACTCACGAATTGCGCGGCAGGGGAACAATAGACAGTACATGTGCACCAGCCCTCTCTTACGACCTTACTCCGTTTTTATGTTTTTGGAACGTCAGCCTCTTATTCGCAGTACAAACCGTGCAACTTTGTTTGCAAACATTGTTTCAGGACTTGTTTGCAAACAAATTTGTTTCGATACGTCATTTCACACCCAAGTATAGAGTCCAGAAACCGTCGTGCGTACCGAAAACAAAACCAAATTTTTTATGATCTTCTTAGTTTCGAAACAGTTTTTATGGTTTGCCGGAATTTTAAGCTACGATTTCGATTTATGTAACATGTACTGAATAATCCCTTATAGCTTAATTTATCTGTTTTTATAGTTCCATAACAAAAGAGACGAACGTAAATCCGTGCGTTATACAACCGACATATTTGCTCTCGTTGGCTGGTAGGCAGAGCTGGGAACAGTACTGCGTACTGACTACTAAGTAATGAGTACGTCCTCACTGGTGACTGTTACGAAGCATTACTTCATGGAAAACAAGAAACATGTACCAAAAGCTCCCCCTATACATTCGAGCTTTGTTTCTGGACATTTGTACACTGTTTGGATAGATTATTGAAGCGTTTCTAAAAAAACAAAGTTCACTAGTACGCACAAGATCTTAAACGTTGGCTTCAGCAGCGAAAAGTCTCACAGCTTTCCGAGGAGCAAGAAACTTACCACCAAACAAGTAACATAAATTATTATGCTTATAAAAATAACGTATGAAGACAATTTTTTTCTCGAAGGAACTAGCGCAATCTGCGAGTGGCGCCCCCATGTGGAGTGCACGGGTTTAAATCCCCGTTACTTAAGTAAGTGAGCAGCTATATGAAAGAGGCGCAACGGCTCCGTTTTAATGAACTGTCATTAACGACACAGTCACATATGTGTTTACCATATGGTTCTCCAATATTGTCGTGCAGTCATGCCTAATATTACCGAGAACGAAGCAGCACTGCGTTGACTGGCTCAAAGCTCCACATGACGTGTAGCGCCGAAAACTGTGGATTTTAAATGGCCGTTGCAGTGTGTCCCGAAAGTAGTGTACCCATTGAAACAACCAATAATTTGTTTGATAATGGTGTAACAGCTGAAATGTTCATAGGAATTTACAATCCATAGTAACGAGTTTATTTGTGAAAAACAACATAGGGATACGTCCACCATTCACGTTTTGGTAGTAACGGATTCGTAGCACAACGTTCATCATGACCTCCTGCAAGGCCTCGTCCGAAAGTTTACAGATTTAGCCGTACTAATGTTGTCTCTGAGAGCAGCAGATTCCCTTGGATTATTCCTGCAGAAAACTTCCTTGAGAAAACTCCAAAGAAAAACATCAGATGCCAACAGATCCGGTGATCTCAGCGGCCAGCCAATCTTTCTATTACGACACATGACTCAGGTAGGAAACATCTCTTGAAAAAGTGCCATAGTCTTTCTAGTGGTATGTAAGATTGCACCGTATCGCACAAACCACAGTTCATTTTTTCCCACAGCCAATAATTAACTTATCAAGGTGTTAAAATGTCACGGTAACGCTCACCAGTAACAGTGGCTGTCATCTCTCGAACATTTTCAAAAAGAAAGGGCCAAACACAGGATGCGATAGTGGAGAAATCTTCAGTAGACAGTTTCTGGCTCTTCTGTGTCACAAAAGCGGTAGTTCAGCAGTCACGTGACCTTGATTGTTCATCATAAATTTTTCATGGAAACAGAGTTGTTCTGAAGACAGGAGAACAAGTAATATTCTTTGAGAAATATGAATTTTAGAGGGTTCAAATGGCTCTGAGCACTATGGGACTCAACTGCTGTGGTCATAAGTCCCCTAGAACTTAGAACTACTTAAACCTAACTAACCTAAGGACAGCACACAACACCCAGCCATCACGAGGCAAAGAAAATCCCTGACCCCGCCGGGAATCGAACCCGGGAACCCGGGCGTGGGAAGCGAGAACGCTACCGCACGACCACGAGATGCGGGCCAATTTTAGAGGGGTGTTTTGTGTAAGTTAGCTGCTGAAACTCTTTTTAACGAGGATTTCACTATGCCAGATTCTCGAAACCGACGAACAAGTCACGTTTGGGAACTGCCTGCCACTGATAGGCGGGCGTTGTCAATATTCACAGCGTTCTGCGAGTATTTTGGACGACGACATCTCAGTTTGTCGGTATGACAGCACCGCAGCCCGCAACGAAGTCTGCAAACGCGGGCACCTCCAGCATTGCTCCTCAAAAGGCCTGGCATAGGCAGACTGTGATATTCTTTTTTTTACTGGTAAACTGAGCATATCTTCCGCCTACTGCTGCAGCTAAGATTTATTTTCCAGTATTGTCAATTTCGGCTGTTAACCATCTTCAAGCGATAGCTGCAAAATACGGTACGTAACTACGCTTCATTCCGCTTAAAATGGAATAACAGCGGAAAGTGACCAACAGTGGAAAAAGAATCGTAATTGCAGTCGAAGGCAGGAAATGCTGTCATTTCACATCTTTTGTATAACTGTGCCGCTGACGTTAAATTATACCGTGCAAGGCAAAATGGCGCTACCCAAAACCGGCATTGAGGCAACAGTGGAGAATCTCAGGTCGTAGATGACAGAAGTGAACGACGGCTACGAAGATGTGTACGGTCGAGTAGATCTCCCAGAAGAACCAAGACGGCGGTTCAGCGACCGTTGCTGTACATGGGCCCCCGCAGATGGCATTTACACTACTGGCCATTAAAATTGCTACACCACGAAGATGACGTGCTACAGACGCGAAATTTAACCGACAGGAAGGAGATGCTGCGATATGAAAATGATTAGCTTTTCAGAGCATTCACACAAGGTTGGCGCCGGTGGCGACACCTGCAACGTGCTGACATGAGGAAAGTTTCCAACCGATTTCACATACACAAACAGCAGTTTACCGGCGTTGCCTGGTGAAACGTTGTTGTGATGCCTCTTGTAAGGAGGAGAAATGCGTACCATCACGTTTCCGACTTTGATAAAAGTCGGATTGTAGCCTATCGCGATTGCAGTTTATTGTAACGCGACATTGCTGCTCGCCTTGGTCGAGATCCAATGACTGTTAGCAGAATATGAAATCGGTGGGTTCAGGAGGTTAATACGGAACGCCGTGCTGGGTCCCAACGACCTCGAATCAGTAGCAGTCGAGATGACAGGCATCTTATCCGCATGGCTGTAACGGATCGTGCAGCCACGTCTCGATCCTTGAGTCAACAGATGGGGACGTTTGCAAGACAATAACCATCTGCACGAACAGTTCGACGACGTTTGCAGCAGCATGGACTATCAGCACGGAAACCGTGGCTGCGGTTACCCTTGACGCTGCATCACAGACAGCAGCGCCTGCGATGGTGTACTCAACGACGAACCTGGGTGCACGAATGGCAAAACGTCATTTTTCCGGATGAATCCAGGTTCTGTTTACAGCATCATGATGGTCGCATCCATGTTTGGCGACATCGCGGTGAACGCAGATTGGAAGCGTGTATTCGTCATCGCCATACTGGCGTATCGCCCGGCGTGATGGTATGGGGTGTCATTGGTTACACTACACGTCTCGGTCACCTCTTGTTCGCATTGACGGCACTTTGAACAGTGGACGTTACATTTGAGATGTGTTACGACGCGTGGCTCTACCCTTCATTCGATCCCTGCGAAACACTACATTCCAGCAGGATAATGCACGACCGCATGTTGCAGGTTCTGTACGGGCCTTTCTGGTTACAGAAAATGTTCGACCGCTGGCCTGGCCAGCACATTCTCCATATCTCTGACCAATTGAAAACGTCTGGTCAATGGTGGCCGAGCAATTGGCTCGTCACAATACGCCAGTCTCTACTCTTGATGAACTGTGGTATCGTGTTGAAACTGCATGGGCAGCTGTACCTGTACATGCCATCCAACCTGTGTTTGACCCAATGCCCAGGCGTATCACGGCCATTATTACGGCCAGAGGTGGTTGTTCTGGGTACTGATTTTTCAGGATCTACGCACCCATATTGCGTCAAAATGTAACCACAAGTCAGTTGTAGAATAATTTATTTGTCCAATGAATGCCCTTTTATCATCTACATATCTATTTGGTGTAGCAATTTTAATGGCCGGTAGTGTAGTTCATGGATCCATGTTGGCTCCTGTTCATCTGCGACGAAGGCTGGAATTTGCACGTTTTATGCTCCATCGGATACCCTTGAAACGTCCGAAAGCACACACCCTGCAGCAATCGTCGGAAGGGTCTAGGCAGGTGGAGGGAGCGGTATGGTCTGGGGTATGTTTTCGTGGCATTCCCTGGGTGACCTCCTCATTGCGGGAGGCACAATAGATCAACACAAGTACGTATCTGTCCTTGGGGATTATTTCCACTCCTACAACCCGATTGTTTTTCCTCAGCACGATTGCATCTACCAGCAGGACAATGCAACGTGTCACACAGCTCGCCGTGTACGTGCCTTGATCGAAGAGCACCAGTATGAGCTGGCCGTACTCCCCTGACCACCAAACTCCCCAGATTTAAATTGGATCGAGAATCTGTGGGACAATCGCGATCGGGATGTTCGCGTCATAGATCTTCAATCGAGAAACCTAGCGCAGCTGGAAGCGACACTGGAGGAGGCATGGCTGCACAGCCCTGTCAGTACCTTCCAGAACATCACTGACTCTCTTCCTGCACTTCTCGCAGTGGTCCGAGCTGCAAAAGGTGTTTTTTCAGGCTTTTGACAGATGCTCACATTAATGTAACAGGACAGTATGTACACATCGCACAAGAACTGAAACAGAATGTGACCGATAATGTTGTGTACTTGAGCGTTGTTATTCGTTGGAGTTTGTGATAAATTCGCACAATGTAGACATTTCTACGTTGTATCAAGAACAACTGGATTGGAGAGACACACCTTCTAGTGTAAAGCACCACGACACCATCCCACCGCCATCCCCCACCCTCTCCCCGTGTTATCGCTGACAACAGTGGTGAGGTTTCGTGCTGTGTTCCACAAGACTTCAAAAACGTTGCGGAACCATCGTAACACGTATCCACGGAGTATTTCGAGGTGGTCTGAAGATTTAAAAATATTTTATTCGTGCTGACACGTGGCCGTCCAGACGACGCCCACAACTGATGGTTATTGGTCGGAGCTGATTGCGTGGGGCGCCTGTATCGCTGCCGAGTGCTCAAAACGGTAGAGGCCAGCTGACGTGGGGGACAGCAGAAGCGCCGTCGTGTCCTTGGCGTGTTCCTCAAACATCTCTGGGACAACTCTATCCCCTATTCTTGATAGAATATAGCTCCGATGCACAGAACAATTTCAAACGTCTGATTACAAATGAATTACTGTGTTCAATATTTGACGTTAAGCATGTTTTTTAATTCTATGAATATTTTTAGAACCAACACTGAAAACTATTTATATTTTTTATATAATTTTGTAGGTATCTTCAGTGGAAAATATGGATACTGTCTGTGAAATGGATAGCGGACAGAGTTAGTAGTAAAGAAGTAATCAGTTATAATACCACACCTAATGTTGAAGTTTCAATGCATGAGCAATGGAAAAGTAGTAACCAATAAACTTTTTTTTTCTTTCATTATTTTGTCGGGCCGTAAACGAGAAAATATTCAGAAAATAGCTGAACGTATGTTTAATGGTTGTTGTAAGCCGCTAAGTGCTCTCAATGACAAGCACTGGATGAGTATATTCTCGTTAATTTTGCGCTCCGTTTCAAGAAAAACTAGGTCTTTTCGTAACTGAATTTTTATTTCTAAAATCACGTACAACAATATACTGTTGTAGATACATTCAGTGGTATATGTGACTACTGTCTGCAAAATGTGTTGCGAATACAGTTAGTGGTAAGGAAGCAATAATTTAAAACGTGATGCCTCATGCTGAAGATTTACTGCATTAATGGCGAAAATGTTGTGACCGATAAATTTATCTTTTCATTAGTTTGTGTGTGTGTGTGGGGGGGGGGGGGGGGGGGTCAGCGAGAAAATGTTTCGAATAGGTTTGAAAGGTTTGAAACCGTGCCTAAAATCTGTGCACATCACTGGATGAATGCAGTTAGAGTAATTTTCGCGTCCTCAATTACGATGTCTCAAGACGTTTACAAAGTTTCTGACTTAAATATTTTACTTACGGTGTTAAAACTTTAACGTAAGATTGTAGTTGTTAATAGTAATTTCAGACAGCATTTTAAATTTTTAAATTCTGTCAGTAATTATGTGAAATACTGAAATTCGAATTTTTTTTGGCCCTGGAAGCCTTGAGCGATCTGCAACTGGGGTGGCGTGACCGTTTCAGGTATTCAGCGATACAGATTCGAATCCGGTGGGGTGGTACACCGATTAGCAGAAGTCTCCTTTGCGGTGCCGTAAGTTAATTCAAGGATGACTGTGATCGGACGGTAGGCACCCGCATCGTTGGCCTTGGGAGATGAACACATACATACCAGGAGCGCCAATTTCAACGAAATTGCTTCAACCACCAGTGTGAACAGTGCTCTGTTTGCCAACGGTTTGGTCTTATGTGGTCTTCTACACACTCGTACCCCGCCGCCAGCGGAACCAATGAGCAGTGCGACTCGTCAGCCCAGGCGACCTGTTTCGATTCTGCGAGTGACTGAAGAGTCCCCGTCCAGCGCGGGTGGACGCAGCTGACATGTGAGGTGGGCGTGGCCGGTGACGCGCCACCGCTAGTAATTACCCAGCCGGCCGCTTGTCAGTCTCTCTCTCGTTCAGCCTTCGCGTATGCGCCATTCGATCATTCTGAACGCGACCTTATAACGTCTCTCGTTTCCAACTACTCTCCGGGCACATTTATCACGCTTTACGACGACCTTCGCCGTATTGTGGACTTCGCTTCTGGTCAACCGTTCGCTACAAGAGGTACGTCGTTACAGATCACAGCGAACAGCCTGCCTTTTCCACAGGTCACATTTCTGCGAGCGAACACCAACTGCCGGCCGGGGTGTCCGAGCGATTCTAGGCGCTACAGTCTGGAACCGCGCGACCACTACGGTCGCAGGTTCGAATCCTGCCTCGGGAATGGATGTGTGTGATGTCCTTAGGTTAGTTAGGTTTAAGTAGTTCTAGGTTCTATGGGACTGATGACCTCAGATGTTAAGCCCCATAGTGCTCAGAGCCATTTGAACCATTTGATTTGAACACTAACTTTGTTTGTACCTACGCCCAAGTACGACAGACTGACTGAGATTCATTGGAAGAATCCTAAGGAAATGCAGTCCGAAAACAAAGGAAGTAGGTTACAGTACGCTAGTTCGCCCACTGCTTGAATGCTGCTCACCGGTGTGGGATCCGTACCAGATAGGGTTGATAGAAGAGATAGAGAAGATCCAACGGAGAGCAGCGCGCTTCGTTACAGGATCAGTTAGTAATCGCGAAAGCGTTACGGAGGTGACAGATAAACTCCAATGGAACTCTGCAAGAGAGACGCTCAGTAGCTCAATACGGGCTTTTGTTGAAGTTTTGAGAACATACCTTGACCGAGGAGTCAAGCAGTATATTGCTCCCTCCAACGTACATCTCGCGAAGAGACCATGAGGATAAAATGAGAGAGATTAGAGCCCACATAGAGGCATACCGACAATGTTTCTTTCCACGAACAATGCGAGACTGGAATAGAAGGGAGAACCGATAGAGGTACTCAAGGTACCCTCCGCTACACACCGTCAAGTGGCTTGTGGAGTACGGATGCAGATGTAGATGTAGAAAAAGAGTGCCCAATGGTAATTTTCGTATGTCTATGGTAAAATCTGTGCTCTGTGCGGTGCAAAGACATTCATTTGAACTGTTGTTTCTGTACCCCTTAGCAAGGAAGAGGTTGCGTGTGATATTATTGCTTAGTGATCGTTGTTGTCCAGAACTGAAATGGGGAGTAGTGTGCTGTACTCGCCAGTCCGCTATTACGACCTGAACAGACGACGGCGACCCTGACTCCAAAACATTATGGACTCGCCTCCCACATCAGTCGAGGTACGTCGGTACGCTGTCGACACAGTGGCTAATGGGAAGAAAGGCGCCTGCTTGACCTCAGAGACGGAGAGCTGTCAGATGGCTGCCGATACCACGCGTGTCTCGTCCACCCTTTGCTCACCTGTTACAGTGACGGCCAGTACACGGCCTCAAGTCGTGCTAGCCACGTGACATGCAAAAGCACTTCATCTGCCGAGTCGATAGACCAGTACATCAGTGAATACACAGTGTTCTTCGTTTGCTGATTTATAACAACTACATCAAAACTAACTTCGTTGCCAACAGCTTTTAAGTTCTGTGGAAGTCTATTCTACGAGCATATGGCAGAGTGCTGCCCACTTTTTAGGACGGTAGTAGAACATCTGTAAACAGCATAAAGTTCGTTCCTATTTCATGGGCACTGTATATTCTTTTTAAACAAAGTCTACAAATCTCACTAGTAGCGAATCGATGTACTGTAATGTGAGGCTGTGATCGACATCATGTCAAGCACTGGCCTACAAGATGCTTGTTAAACTTTTCTTTCTGCCAGACTTCAGTTTCGCAGAAAGGTTTTCCTGTTCAAGGAACGAAAGGGATGAGTCCCCTTCTAGGGAGACATCTACAAAGGAAGGAAAGTAGTCACAATCGCAGAGTTCCTGTGAGTCTTAATAGAACAAAAAACCTCCAAAAACAAAATAAATAAAAGATCTTTACTAATGAAACTAGTTTTTAAGTTCCGAGTTCACATTGCTTGAAATAGTCAATCAGTTTAAGTAAAGAAACAAAGCAACATTCAGAACTTTAATTTGAACAGAAAATAGCTTTCCTCGGCTTGATTTTAGTAAACAAGTCTGCAGCCAAATTCAGTTTATAGAAAGAACAAACTCTTCACGAAATATTTTATGAGTTCTTCACTTGTTGAAGTATCAAGAGTGCAAAAGTAACTTTAAGTCTGACAATACCTCATCGGTCAGTAGAACAACTCTACAAGTTATACCAAGTACCAGCTGACTCAACGTCCCAGGGCTGTAGAGGCAGAGTGCAGTCCAGGTCGACAGCTGAGTCCTTGGACCAGGACAGGTAAATATCTTCCGGTTGTTGGAGGATGTGGCTGAACTGCTGTCTAGAGGCCGTGCGCTGGCCTAAATAGTGAACTCGTAGATGGAGACCTGCAGGCCTACTTTCGGAACATGAGACGGCGTATGCATGAAGACATGCGGTTTGTCAACGACATCTACCGCCGCCTTGTATGCTGCCTCGTGGCCTGGCTCGAGCGCTTTTGATGTCCTCTTCTGGCCTGGCGACTGAGTTCTGGGGCTGCGAAGTCCCACATCGTCTAAACAGGTAGGAGCCGAACTTGCTGCAATGCACACAATGTACGCTAATGGCCATTAAAATTGCTACACCAAGAAGAAATCCAGATGATAAACGGGTATTCATTGGACAAATATATTATACTAGAACTGACATGTGATTACATTTTCACGCAATTTGGGTGCATAGATCCTGAGAAACCAGTACCCAGAACAACCACCTCTGGCCGTAATAACGGCCTTGATACGCCTGAGCATTGAGTCAAACAGAGCTTGGATGGCGTGTACAGGTACAGCTGCCCATGCAGCTTCAACACGATACCACAGTTCATCAAGAGTATGACTGGCGTATTGTGACGAGCCAGTTGCTCGGCCACCATTGACTAGACGTTTTCAGTTGGTCAGAGATATGGAGAATGTGCTGGCCAGGGCAGCAGTCGAACATTTTCTGTATCCAGAAAGGCCCGTACAGGACCTGTACCATGCGGTCGTGCACTATACTGCTGAAATGTAGGGTTTCGCAGGGATCGAGTGAAGGGTAGAGTCACGGGTCGTAACACATCTGAAATGTAACGTCCACTGTTCAAAGTGCCGTCACTGTGAACAAGGGGTGACCGAGACGTGTAACCAGTGGCACCCAATACCATTACGCCGGGTGATACGCCAGTATGGCGATGACGAATACACGCTTCCAATGTGCGTTTACCGCGATGTCACCAAACATGGATGCGACCATCATGATGCTGTAAACAGAACCTGGATTCATCCGGAAAAATGACGTTTTGCCATTCGTGCACCCAGGTTCGCCGTTGAGTACACCACCGCAGGCGCTGCTGTCTGTGATGCAGCGTCAAGGGTAACCGCAGCCACGGTTTCCGTGCTGATAGTCCATGCTGCTGCAAACGTCGTCGAACTGTTCGTGGAGATGGTTATTGTCTTGCAAACGTCCCCATCTGTTGACTCAAGGATCGAGACGTGGCTGTACGATCCGTTACAGCCATGCGGGTAAGATGCCTGTCATCTCTACTGCTAGTGATACGAGGCCGTTGGGATCCAGCACGTCGTTCCGTATTACCCTCCTGAACCCACCGATTCCATATTATGCTAACAGTCATTGGATCTCGACCAACGCGTGTAGCAGTGTCGCGATACGATAAACCGCAATCGCGATAGGCTATAATCCGACCTTTACCAAAGTCGGAAACGTGATGGTACGCATTTCTCCTCCTTACACGAGGCATCACAACAACGTTTCACCAGGCAACGCCGGTCAATTGCTTTTTGTGTATGAGAAATCGGTTGGAAACTTTCGTCATGTCAGCACGTTGTAGGCATCGCCACCGGCGCAAACGTTGTGTGAATGCTCTGAAAAGCTAATCATTTGCATATCACAACATCATCTTCCTGTCTGTTGAGTTTGGCGTCAGTAGTACGTTATCGTGATGTAGCAATTTTAATGGCCAGTAGCGTATATGCTGTGCTTGTTGTCGTCGCACCTGCTGTTTAGGGCTCCACGGCAGAAATTATATGAAGTCGACAGGTTTCAATGTATCATTCGTACCAACTGTTGTCAGTGTGTACTTGTAAAGGTGAAACAGTTTCCGCAGGAAGTCGTGAATATGTGTCGTACAGGGCACTTTACATTCCACTCTCACTTCAGATTACCACTGTTTTGATAGCACATGTTATCAGCACGAGTAGAAACGTATGTTGTGCTCTTGAGTCTGAAAACTCTCCATGCCAATGTGTCCTGTGAAAGCCTCTTAGTGTCTCCACAGCTACTACAGCCTACACTCTTCTCAACGCTTTTTCTGCAGACTCTGTAGAATTTTTATCCCACCCCCCTCTCCCTCCCTACTTCTTTCTATTACGAAATTAAGCTTTACCTGACGCATCAGGATGTGTACTACCAACCGGTTTCTTATTTTATTGAAGTTGTGCCTGACTTTATTTTATCCCAATTCCGTTCAGTACATCTTCATTAGTTATTCTATCTACCAATTTAATCTTCAACATTCTTCTGCAACGCCACATTTCAAAGTTTCTATTCTCTTCTTGTCTGAACTGTTTATTGTCCACGTTTCACTTCCTTACAAGCGTACATTCCATGTAAATAGTTTCGGGAAAGACTTTCTGCCAGATAAATTTATAACAGATGTCAAACCATTTTTCTTTTCCAGAAATGCGTTTGTTACTATTTCCAGTCTGAATTTTGAATGCTCTCTACTTGTCTGTTACGGTACGTAAGGGACTGCACGTTGTAGCGCCCCTTAGAAAAAATTTTAAATGACTGTGCTGGTAAACCTCTTACGTTATTTGATTTTCAAACAGCTGAGCAAAACTGAACGCACTCAGACATTTCTCTCTTTACTTATTCTGATCATCCCTAAACTGACCCACATTTTTTAATTTTTTTTTTTGGCGCAACGCAATCTGACTTTCAATAATCCCTACAAAAGAATTGCCCTGACTAACAATAACCTATCCTTTCAAGAATCACTTACCTCACAAAATCTTCGTTACTCGAACTACTGCAATACAGCGAGCGCCAATACTGCCAGCTAAATAAAAGATTATAACTACTGAAGGCACTAACTAATGATAGGCATAGTTAGCAAATGAAAGGTTTTGATAGAGAACAAACAATGTATTTACCTTAATAGTGTTCAAAAGTCATCATATATATATATATATATATATATATATATATATATATATACATATATATATATATATGTCAATTCATGACATCCATCTCTACAAATTTCCTTTTTCTGGCGGACACACGTCCAGATTGTCCGCTTATAGCAACCTCTCAAAACCCTGGCATCTCTCTCTCCACATCCACCACCGCTGGCGGCTCACCTCTAACTGCACAACGCTACGCGCTCTTCACATCCAAATGCCCAACACTACACAAGCGAATATTTCAACAATGAGTCCAACCAGCCGCAGACTGCACACAGCACAGTCAGTGAGTTTCATACAGAGCGCTACGTGGCGTTACCAACATAAAAACCTAAACAGCCTATTTGCAACATGTTGAGATTAATCGAAAATGATTCGCTTCATTATTCGAATCCTGACTTTGATGTGGAAATATTATGCATGTTTAACCCACAGAAAAAGCAGTTTCGGAGTTAGCTGCTAGAGTTGTAGACAAATGAATATCAACAACATAAAGTGTCCTTGAGCAACAGCCCTCTTACAAATCTCATTCCTGTTCGTTTCCGTGTGGCCCTTTCCACCAGCTGCTAACAGCTCTGTAATGATGTTTTCCCCGTCGCCACACTCGCATACGTGTAAAAGACGGTAGAGGAGCTGATCAGGGAGCCCAACCGACGCAGAATTTTCGAGACCGGCCCGGCTAGTTCAGCAGCACGCCACCGGCGGCGCTGCGACTGCAGGCAGATATTACGCGACGGGCGGACACGCGAGGCCACGCAACGCGAGAGACCGTGCGTGTGATACGACGCGGGAAGTGTGAGGGTCGAGAGGGCCAGATTAAACGGCGTGCTTCTCTCTGCGTGCCTCGCCCAATGGTAGCGAAACGCGTGCGCCGGCTGCGGAATTACTGGCACACGCGCACGCCGCACCGCACCGCAGACACGCTTCACGTACTCTGGCGATGAGAGTACGCCGGGCACTTTCGTTTCGCTGCTTTGCACAGAATACGAGATGGCAACAGAATTTGTTTTTTCTTTTATTTTCCATTATTCATGAACCACCGTAACGCTGTTGGGCAGTGAAGATTTATCAGAAACAAAAGTCGAGAATATGAATCGCGAAAAGTACGCACTGTGTAAACCGTCGTCCATCATTTTTTTGTTTTAGACCTAAGCAATCATTCTTCCTACATGCCGTCCAAGAACAAGTCTTAGGCCGGCCGCGGTGGCCGGCGGTTCTAGGCGCTTCAGTCCGGAAGCGCGCGACTGCTACGGTCGCACATTAGAATCCTGCATCGGGCATGGATGTGTGTGATGTCTTTAGATTAGTTGGGTTTAAGTTGTTCTAAGTTCTAGGGGACTGATGACCTCAGATGTTAAGCCCCATAGTGCTCAGAGCCATTTGAACCATTTGAACAAGTCTTAGTAATGTGTCCCAAAACTTTAAGGTCAAAATTATCCAAAATATTCTAATTATTTTGAAATTAGGAACCAATGGTTGGAAATTATTATTTCAGACAGTACGAGGACTTGAGCGGGGAATGCGCGTAAACACTTATGTGTCATAAAAAAATAAAAAAAAAACAAAAACAAAAAAAACACTCCTCGCATGTCCACTTTGCTGCGCTAGGAATATTTTTAGAGTGTGGAAGAGACACCGGCAAACTACGCCTTAATTTGGAATAGTTTCAGAAGAATTCAACTAGCGAAGTTTCGATTATTTACGATAAGAACTTTAATACGCCAGACGATTTCTAAAAAGTTACATTAATATGCCATATGGTTCGTAAGAAGTTACATTAATGTGCCAGACTGAAAATATCTAACGCAGATCTCTGAATTTCAACTTTAGCACACTTGCAAATAGCCGGCCGGGGTGGCCGAGCGGTTCTAGGCGCTACAGTCTGGAACCGCGCGACCACTACGGTCGCAGGTTCGAATCCTGACTCGGGCATGGATGTGTCTGATGTCCTTAGGTTAGTTAGGTTTAAGTAGTTCTAAGTTCTAGGAGACTGAGGACCTCAGAAGTTAAGTCCCATAATGCTCAGAGCCATTTTTGAACTTGCAAATACGTCATTAACGAAAGTTTCCGTCGACTCCTTCAAAGACTCTATTTCTTACTTGTTTGTCTCTACGCCTTAAGCTCATTTCAAAACAAGTTTTCGCAGTCAGTGCAGATTCACACACCCATTAGATTAGCGAAACTTCTGCAGCGGTATATATACATGGTGTCTGTCCTAAGGGTCTTTAGGTGCATTGCTCCGGTGTTTTTTGCAGATAATGCCAATTTCATTTTTGCATTGTGTAGCTTGTGTGAGCCCAAACAAATATCGCTCGTCACGTCTTCCATGCGACGCTCAGTGTCGACAGAAAGCGTCGGCTTCGCACAAAAGACATAAAGAGTAGTATTACAAAAACGGACTTGCGAATATCTTCCGAGACACCGGAGAAAATGCGCCTGGTGACTCTTGGAAAGGGTACCCCGTAAATGGACAGCCACGCATATTCTTACTATTAAAGACACAGTAGTATTTTTAATTATGAACGTGGCATATTCCTATATTTTATTATCAGAACTCGTACCAAAAACGTCGTTCTTTCATAGATCTTTAATGAAGCATGGCGTTGAAATTGTATATTGTCATGGGGCAGATTTGAACGTCGCCGAATAAGGTGCTGTACATTCAGAAGGATATTTTCCATTTTATCATCTGCTCGCTTTGGCCTATACCAGAGAAACTGATTTCGTATCAGACTGTTTCTATTATGTAATATCTACTCGTTGTAGACTATATGATACATACAGCCAACATTAGTTATAGGTAAAAAGTTTAGTGCAGACATTAAAACTTTTAATGTTTGCACCGCAATTTTCTTGTCACAATTAAAGTTCGATAAGTGGTTTCTGTTCGTAACTGCAATCAACTTCAGAGCGTTCAAAATATGAAAAGGCGGCGAATAAGCGTTGAAAAATCATCGATAGCTGTATTCATGCAACAACATGTGTTCGAAGCCAGAACGGTCTATGAAAGTTTTTAGTGAATTCTAAGTTGAAAAGACACTATCATTCTGTATTGTAAAAGCGGTAAGTTCCAGTGTTCAGCGACAGTAACAAGTACACAGACATTTCTGTAGACGCGGATTGTTTCCAATACAAGTATTTTATATTTCTCAAACTTTAATAAAGTGATCTAATATTGTAAATATGTTGTATCTACTGTGCCTCCTATAGAATTAAATCTAGGCTTGCTATGACCCCCTAACTGCCGACGCGAATATCTCGACTGTTTTTCCGTCCGACACATTACAAAAATCTTGTCGTGGGTCTATAGTAACTTATTCCATGTTTTGCATCATCTACCGGTTCCTATCTCTCCCCTCATCCCCCACTATTTGACCTTCCCTTCCTTCCCCTGCTTAGTTACTCACCTTGAGACATGCCACGTACTGTTAAGTGTTTTGTGTGTGTGTGTGTCTGTATTTACCGTTGGACTGTTAATGCACTTGTCTTTGGGTGTTTTACGACACTGTAATGTTAAGTAATGTACACGCATGGTAACTCGCGGTAATTTTATCCATGTTATGCAACATGGTGGTACTGCTCTTAATGCTTTGAGGAATATTTGAAAGATTATCTCAGCTGTTGTTAAAAAACGCTGTAACTTACACTGGCGGTTACGTTCATTCAACATCTTCAGGTCACCTGCATTATAAAGTAACAGAAATTTTACCTTAGTAAAAGTAGGTATCGTTATCAGATAAGAATATTTGAAAAGACTTAACATCACAATACCCACAGGTGCCCAGACCTTGCGGAGTATTTTCGTTCACTCAAAACAGTTTCAACAGCATGTCGTTTTATGCCAAGCATCGTGATCTCTAAACGTATAGCTGTAATCAGCCCGAGGGTTGCTCTGAACGCCACAGAGCTTTACTAGGCATGGTCCTATTGGAGGTGGTATACCTTTGCCTTCCTCCGACCTACCTGGTAGTAATTTATTCAGCACAGATTCTGCTTTCAATCCGTGACACAGTTTCATTCACGGATATCACTACCACCCCATAACCATCGCTTCCACAGCAACTGTGAAGACAAGATTAGACTAAGTACAGCGCACATAAAATCATTCATCCTCGGCTGTGTACCCGAATGGAAAGGATCGAAATCCAATTACGTGGTACAATGGGAAGTACGGTGTGCCATGCACTTCACAGTTGTCTGAAGAGTCTGAATGTACGTGTAGAAGATGCTGTATTAACAGGTAGACCAAAAGATGATATGAGCACCGGAGATAGTATTAGTCAGCCCGAACACAGTGGTCGCTCTGAGGCACTTTTGATGGTGTAGAACGGATACTAGCAGGTCATGTGAAACTACACTGCTGACATAAATCACGGACTGAAGTGCGCAGCCGACCGCGGTGGCCGAGCCGTTCTAGGCGCTTCAGTCCGGAACCGCGCGACTGCTACGGTCGCAGGTTCGAATCCTGCTTCGGGCAAGGATGTGTGTGATTTACTTATGTTAGTTCGGGTTAAGTAGTTCTAAGTTCTAGGGGACTGATGACCTCCGATGTTAAGTCCCATAGTGCTCACAGCCATTTGAACCATTTTTTAATCAGTGCAGAGATGTGGGGCAGAGACGTTGGGAAGACGACGTTGATGTAACAACAAATGAAGCGACTTCATTCACTTCCTGGTCTTGTGGACACGTCCAAACGCGAAAGCTCCTTTCTGTAGTGACTCCACTTGAACCCACATCTCTGTGCTGGTTCAAAAATGGTTCAAGTGGCTCTGAGCACTATGGGACTTAACATCTGAGGTCATCAGTCCCCTAGAACTTAGAACTACTTAAACCTAGCTAGCCTAAGGACATCACACACATCCATGCCCGAGGCAGGATTCGAACCTGCGACCGTAGCGGTAGCGCGGTTCCAGACTGAAGCGCCTAGAACCGCTCGGTCACAGCGGCCGGCTTCACGCCAGTGTGAGGTGCAAGTTGCACAACATCCCAATGAAGCACATGATTGTATGAAGACCCTGTACGCCGTAGACAAGCCTGGGAAGACCATGTAGAACACCTGAAGCATTAAAACCAACATTTTAACTTTTCTCTGTTTTTTATTAATCGAGTCTCGAAATTCAAGGGGTGTATGGAAGGCGTAGTTAAAGCCGGAGATGGTTTTATGTTGTTTGGGCGTATTTTTCCTATCGTCAAACGGGCCGACTCATCCATATTAGCAGTGAAGTTAACCTGGGTGATTACTTCAATATTATCGGTGACCAAGTGGTATCCTTTTGTCGACGTCTTTATAATGACTATGCCCTCGACTCATCTGTCTTGATAGATGATAACATCGGTGTTGACAGTGATACACCAACACGTACCTGGTGTTACAGACAATGGGCGCCCAATCTCAATTCGAATGGCCGGCTCATGTACCCGGTCGTAACATCATACAAAATATCTGGGACTACTTGGAAAAGCGGTTGCACCGTACCAGTTTGGTAGCTCTTTGGGATCTTTTAATCAGCAGGTGCACCTGAATGTTGCTTGATGGTATTGTGGACTCTCCTTCTCGTCGAACTGAGGTCATTATCAGGGCTAAATACACTACTGGCCATTAAAATTGCTACACCAAATAGATATGCGGATGATAAACGGGTATTCATTGGACAAATATATTATACTAGAACTGATGTGTGATTACACTTTCACGCAATTTGGGTGCATAGATCCTGAGAAATCAGTACCCAGAACAACCACCTCTGGCCGTAATAACGGCCTTGATACGCCTGGGCATTGAGTCAAACAGGTGTGTACAGGTACAGCAGCCCGTGCAGCTTCAACACGATACCACAGTTCTTCAAGAGTAGTGACTGGCGTATTGTGACGAGCCAGTTGCTCGGCCACCATTGACCAGACGTTTTCAGTTGGTGAGAGATCTGGAGAATGCGCTGGCCCGGGGAAGCAGTCGAACATTTTCTGTATCCAGAAAGGCCCGTACAGGACCTGCAACACGCGGTCGTGCATTATCCTGCTGAAATGTAGGGTTTCGCAGGGATCGAATGAAGGGTAGAGTCACGGGTGGCAACACATCTGAAATGTAATGTCCACTGTTCAAAGTGCCGTCAATGCGAACAAGACGTGTAACTAACGGTACACGATATCATAACGCCGGGTGATACGCCAGTATGGCGATGACGAATACACGCTTCCAATGTGCGTTCACCGATGCGACCATCACGATACTGTAAACAGAACCTGGATTCATCAGAAAAAATGACGTTTTGCCATTCGTGCACCCAGGTTCGTCGTTGAGTCACCATCGCAGGCGCTCCTGTCTGTGATGCAGCGTCAAGGGTAAGCGCAGCCATGGTCTCCGAGCTGATAGTTCATGCTGCTGCAAACGTCGTTGAACTGTTCGTGCAGATGGTTGTTGTCTTGCAAACGTCCCCATCTGTTGACACAGGGACTGAGACATGGCTGCACGATCCGTTACAGCCACGCGGATAAGATGCCTGTCATCTCGACTGCTAGTAATACGAGGCGTTCCGTTACCCTCCTGAACCCTCCGATTCCATATTCTGCTAACAGTCATTGGATCTCGACCAACGCGAGCAGCAATGTTGCGATACGATAAACCGCAATCGCGATAGGCTACAATCCGACCTTTATCAAAGTCGGAAACGTGATGATACGCATTTCTCCTCCTTACAGGAGGCATCACAACAACGTTTCACCAGGCAACGCCGGTCAACTGCTGTTCGTGTATGAGAAATCGGTTGGAAACTTTCCTCATGTCAGCACGTTGCAGGTGTCGCCACTAGCTCCAACCTTGTGTGAATGCTCTGAAAAGCTAATCATTTGGATATCACAGCATCTTCTTCCTGTCGGTTAAATTTCGCGTCTGTACCGCGTCATCTTCATAGTGTAGCAATTTTAATGGCCATTAGTCTACGTTGTTTCGTGGTATTAGTGTCATGTCTCCTGGGGGACATAACTAATTTTTTCTCCGTGTTGCGCAGTGTCGTGGAAGCCAGTGGAAGCTTGTTGTGGGTGCCTGGGGAGCGTCGTACTGCCGAGTCCCCCAGCGGCCGTGCTGCGCTCTGCCGCCTGCCACTGGCGCCTTATCGCGCGGCCGCTTTTGTCGCGGCCGGCTTTGTGCGGCGACCCGCGAACCGTTGCGCCGCGTTAGGCACGCCTGACCTATCTGATGCTGCCGCGCCGTGTCGAGTCTCGTCCTGTCACTGTGGCCCTGCCTCTGCCTCTGCCTCTGCCTGGGGATGTGTCTGCTGCCACGGCAACCCTTGTGCCACTCGCCGGTCCTGGCGTTTTTTATCGACCGCAACTGAGACTCCTCACCAGCGACCAATATCGAAAGGCGTTCCGGAAGGCGTTCGATACAGTTCCGCACTGTCGCCTGATAAACAAAGTAAAAGCCTACGGAATATCAGACCAGCTGTGTGGCTGGATTGAAGAGTTTTTAGTAAACAGAACACAGCATGTTGTTCTCAATGGAGAGACGTCTACAGACGTAAAAGTAACCTCTGGCGTGCCACAGGGGAGTATTATGGGACCATTGCTTTACACAATATATATAAATGATCTAGTAGATAGTGTCGGAAGTTCCATGCGGCTTTTCGCGGATGATGCTGTAGTATACAGAGAAGTTGCAGCATTAGAAAATTGCAGCGAAATGCAGGAAGATATGCACCGGATAGGCACTTGGTGAAGGGAGTGGCAACTGACCCTTAACATAGACAAATGTAATGTATTGTGAATACATAGAAAGGAGGATCCTTTATTGTATGATTCTATGATAGGGGAACGAACACTAGTAGCAGTTACTTCTGTAAAATATCTGGGAGTATGCGTACGGAACGAATTGAAGTGGAATGATCATATAAAATTAATTGTTGGTAAGGCGGGTTGGTTCAAATGGCTCTGAGCACTATGGGACTCAACTGCTGAGGTCATTAGTCCCCTAGAACTTAGAACTAGTTAAACCTAACTAACCTAAGGACATCACAAACATCCATGCCCGAGGCAGGATTCGAACCTGCGACCGTAGCGGTCTTGCGGTTCCAGACTGCTGCGCCTTTAACCGCACGGCCACTTCGGCCGGCGGTAAGGCGGGTGCCAGGTGGGGATTCATTGAGAGAGTCCTCAGAAAATGTAGTCCATCAACAAAGGAGGTGGCTCACAAAACACTCGTCCGGCCTATACTTGAGTATTGCTCATGAGTGTGGGATCCGTACCAGGTCGGGTTGACAGAGGAGATAGAGAAGATCCAAAGAAGAGCAGCGCGTTTCGTCAGAGGGTTCTTTGGTACGCGTGATAGCGTTACGGAGATGTTTACCAAACTCAAGTGGCAGACTCTGTAAGAGAGGCGCTCTGCATCGCGGTGTAGCTTGCTGTCCAGGTTTCGAGAGTGTGCATTTCTGGATTAGGTATCGAATGTATTGCTTCCCCCTACTTATACCTCCCGAGGAGATCACGAATGTAAAATTAGAGAGATTGTAGCGCACACGGTGGCTTTCTGGCAGTCGTTCTTCCCGCGAACTATACGCGACTGGAACAGGAAAGGGAGGTAATAACAGTGGCACGTAAAGTGCCCTCCGCCACACACCGTTGGGGGGCTTGCGCAGTATAAATGTAGATGTAGATGTAGGCCATCTTACTGACGAGTGATATGACAGGTATTTCATCATTGCAGGAGTTATGATGACGAATTCAGACCAAATGAAAGACATGCCAGAGTCAAGGTTGCGCTAACAGTCGCACCAGTACACAGTGCAATCATGGCACGCATTCCAGCAAGCAGATGATCATAAAGATGTTGGACGACATCCTGCGATAGACTGTCCCAAGCTTCATGCGCCTTTCGTTGCAATTCGCCAATAGCTATTGCAGGTCCTGGAGAAGGAGTAAGTTCCCTCTTCATCATGTGCCATAAGTGTTCAATTGATGGAGCTTTGGAGATCTTGGTGGTAACGTCAGTTGAAGTACACTATGAAAAGCATTTTACGTGGCAGCAGTCACACGCGGACGTTCACTGTTCTGCTGAAAAAGTACATATCTTACTATCGAACAAATAACAATAGCACAGGAATAACAGTTACAGCAATGCAGCGGGCACTAGTAACTTAACCCTGTGGTAACACCGCAAGTTGTATCTACACTCCTGGAAATGGAAATAAGAACACATTGACACCGGTGTGTCAGACCCACCATACTTGCTCCGGACACTGCGAGAGGGCTGTACAAGCAATGATCACACGCACGGCACAGCGGACACACCAGGAACCGCGGTGTTGGCCGTCGAATGGCGCTAGCTGCGCAGCATTTGTGCACCGCCGCCGTCAGTGTCGGCCAGTTTGCCGTGGCATACGGAGCTCCATCGCAGTCTTTAACACTGGTAGCATGCCGCGACAGCGTGGACGTGAACCGTATGTGCAGTTGACGGACTTTGAGCGAGGGCGTATAGTGGGCATGCGGGAGGCCGGGTGGACGTACCGCCGAATTGCTCAACACGTGGGGCGTGAGGTCTCCACAGTACATCGATGTTGTCGCCAGTGGTCGGCGGAAGGTGCACGTGCCCGTCGACCTGGGACCGGACCGCAGCGACGCACGGATGCACGCCAAGACCGTAGGATCCTACGCAGTGCCGTAGGGGACCGCGCCGCCACTTCCCAGCAAATTAGGGACACTGTTGCTCCTGGGGTATCGGCGAGGACCATTCGCAACCGTCTCCATGAAGCTGGGCTACGGTCCCGCACACCGTTAGGCCGTCTTCCGCTCACGCCCCAACATCGTGCAGCCCGCCTCCAGTGGTGTCGCGACAGGCGTGAATGGAGGGACGAATGAAGACGTGTCGTCTTCAGCGATGAGAGTCGCTTCTGCCTTGGTGCCAATGATGGTCGTATGCGTGTTTGGCGCCGTGCAGGTGAGCGCCACAATCAGGACTGCATACGACCGAGGCACACAGGGCCAACACCCGGCATCATGGTGTGGGGAGCGATCTCCTACACTGGCCGTACACCACTGGTGATCGTCGAGGGGACACTGAATAGTGCACGGTACATCCAAACCGTCATCGAACCCATCGTTCTACCATTCCTAGACCGGCAAGGGAACTTGCTGTTCCAACAGGGCAATGCACGTCCGCATGTATCCCGTGCCACCCAACGTGCTCTAGAAGGTGTAAGTCAACTACCCTGGCCAGCAAGATCTCCGGATCTGTCCCCCATTGAGCATGTTTGGGACTGGATGAAGCGTCGTCTCACGCGGTCTGCACGTCCAGCACGAACGCTGGTCCAACTGAGGCGCCAGGTGGAAATGGCATGGCAAGCCGTTCCACAGGACTACATCCAGCATCTCTACGATCGTCTCCATGGGAGAATAGCAGCCTGCATTGCTGCGAAAGGTGGATATACACTGTACTAGTGCCGACATTGTGCATGCTCTGTTGCCTGTGTCTATGTGCCTGTGGTTCTGTCAGTGTGATCATGTGATGTATCTGACCCCAGGAATGTGTCAATAAAGTTTCCCCTTCCTGGGACAATGAATTTACGGTGTTCTTATTTCAATTTCCAGGAGTGTATCTCATGGTCACCAACACCATGAAGCATAGGACGGGACCTGTCTGTTGTGGGCGAATGCACTCTATAGGTCGCTCCTAGGTCTACGCCATACGCGTGTACATCCATCACTCGCATAGAGTCAGATCCTGCTCTTGTCACTGAAGACAACTGAGTGCCATACCATTCACCAGTCGACCATTTTACGATACCCGAGTAGCCATGCTTGATAGTGTCGCGGTAGTTTGGCCACAGGAACATGTGAGCTCAATCCTACTGCAAGCAGGTGGTTCCCAATGGTCCCTGATGACAACAGGTCCAAGGGTGTCCAAAATTCTTCCATGGATAATGTTCGGTTGGTTACTGCTGCTCGTAAAATACGTCGATCTCATCTTGCGTCTGTGCTACGCGGACGTCCAGAATTCAACCTACAGGTGTGAGAAAGTTCAGTAGACCACTGCTGAAAGCATGTGAGCACCACGGATAGATTGTGCCCAACACACCCAGCACCCCGTCGATACCTCTAGCCAGCTTCCAAGAGGTTCACAGTGCAGCCTCGTTCAAACTGCGTAAGTTGTTCAGTAGAGTACATAGCAGACGGCGGGGCACGGTTGCAACCTACAACGAATGTTGCACATACCGTTCACCACTAAGCTCAGCCTCCAGGCACGCAGACAGGTCCCCAGAGCGCAGACTCATCAAAAATAATCGTGACAAACGAATCGCTAACACTACAAACCATCAATTCGCACATTTTGTACTCTGGCGCTACTGTACACAGTCCTTGAGAGTGCTGTATATTTTTCCGGCAGTGTGGTTCCGCACTTTCGCCTAGTGAGCAAAATACAAGCGAACGCAATGTGACACAACGTATGGGAACGGATTCACGACTTCTTAATAGGTAGAGGTCAACACGCCATTTTAAAAATAAGTAGTCTGCTGGATAACTTCGGAAGCTCCTTGAGGCTGTTAGTGGGCGAAGCTTCAAACGCCAGAAGACTGTACCGCAGTACAACAAGTTCTGTCATCTACACATGCTGAAAAGTGTCCCTTTCAGCCCTCAAATGTATTGCCCACAAACAGGCTCCGACGACCATTAGTGGCCAGTAAGGCAGCTTGTAAGGAAACAGTGAAAACAGTATCATCCATAAAATATTTCAGACTAGGCACCCGGAGCGATAAGAAAGAGAATGAGCATATCAGACTTATTATAGGAAAAGGAGATACCAGGCTGTGATTCAGATGCCTTATAAAGCAAGCTATCGATCGATTGATAAGCACCGAACTTGAGTGCGTGATCTTTACCAGCTGTGAGTAATAAAGGAGATAAAAGAAGATCCTAATAAGACTGGCGCGTTTCATCATGGGTTCGTTCTGCCAGCGGCATAAAATCTCTATGTTAAAAAATATTATTTAACTTTTTTAAAGTTTAAACCTCGAGCATCAGTTTCGATCTCAACCTGGATGCGGTTGTTTCCCTAAGGAATGTCTTAAATTTTCGGGTGGCGAATCGCAGAAATCCGTATACTCAGTGGTTTTGTTTCCGTTTTGCATGTTTTTTGTCGGATTCACAAAGATGGCAAAACTTTTGCTGTCTCACTCAATATATGTATTAACTGTGTGATGCTGTCTGCACACAACGCATTTGTGTGCTAGGAGGTGGCATTGTTAGAAACGCGAAATGAAGCCAGGGTTGCGACCATTTTGTAGCAAATTACATGTACTTAAGTTTTGTACTGAGATACGTTTTCCCTAGAGGCTGTAGTTTTCGAGTTATTCAAGAACATCGTATAAAAGGGACCTTCAAACGCGTTTTTCTTGAATAACTCGCAAACCGTGCCCTCCAGCGAAAACGCGTACTGGCACAACATTTTACTACATCAAATTTCCTACAAGAAGGTCCCGTACATTTGTTCGTAGGACTAATAGCTTGCGCGTAGCAAGCGAGAGAATATGAAAATCTCACACCTGGTTTTTGAAGTTGTTGCGTATTGCATAAAACCTATGAGTAGGACTGCTGAATCACCTTTTGTAAATATAATGTGATGCACATAAATACGTAAAAGGATTCGACATCATTTTATTGCAAAATCTGTGATGTTCAAAATGGTTCAAATGGCTCTGAGCACTATGGGACTTAACATCTGAGGTCATCAGTCCCCTAGAACTTAGAACTACTTAAACCTAACTAACCTAAGGACATCACACACATCCATGCCCGAGGCAGGATTCGAACCTGCGACTGTAGCAGTCCCGCGGTTCCGGACTGAGCGCCTAGAACCGCTAGACCACCGCGGCCGGCATCTGTGATGTTGCTGGAATCAATCGCAGCCTTCAAGTATCTAGAAGCTTTTTGTTCCGAGTTTTTTTATAGCCAACAGCCACATAAATGTAAACTTGGAAAAGGCAGAAACCAGTTTCAGATTCACTGAAGGATGCCGGCTACGTGGGAGGTCAGTCACGAAATCCTTCCTAGAGCAATTGATTGTTGTTGGTCGGAATAAGATACGTATTGACGCGCATTAACAATGTTAGATGAACAGAGAGGGTTGAAAGAACAGATGTGCGACTCGTTACGAATGCGTTCAGTCTCGCGAGAGCGTCACAGAAATGTTCAGCAAAAGCCAGTGTGAGACGCCACATCGCGGAGGGCGCTGTTGTACATGTGCCTGCGTTTCTACAAGAGTCTGAAAACGCATTACTTCGTCCTTTAAATGAGCACGAGGAAAACACCAGAGTAATTTGGGTAGATACACAGAGATACCTAGGGTTATTCTTGTCACTTCATAAATATAATTAGATGATGTGGCACTCGCACCACGTTCCAAGCGAGTGAAGGTCAGAGAGAAGGTTTAGAGAATATTGATCTATTCAGGGTGGGCTACACAGCCTCGATGAATTTAAAAGAACTGCACAGTTTCCCCCATGGTGTTACATTAAATGTGTACTTTATTGAGCACCAGCAGCTAGCCTCGTGCGTGTGCTTTTTCTGAAAACGCGCGAAAGTAGTGCTTAACAAACTACTCATTTAATACGATATCGCGGTGGAAGCGGCGTCGATATTTAAATTTAAAGAAGAATTGCGCCATTCGTCACTGGTTTTTCAGTCAGCGAGCGAGAAATAGGGAAATGGCTAACAAATTCGAGTGGGAGACGCTACAAAAAAAGGCATTATGCGTCGCGAAGAGCCTTAGCCTCTAAATTTATAGTGGACTCTGTAATGGTTCTTTATTTACGTGACCATTACGGCACTCCAACCCCAGTTCTCGATACCAATAATATCGTAATACTTTTCTGCGAAGTAACGGACATATTTTTGTGACGATATTCACATCTGGTTTAATTAATATATAGGTACTCCGATGTATCGATATATTACAGTGATATCGTTCTTGTGTTTATTCATTTCTGTGAGACTGTCATAATCTTTGACTTACTTGTAACCGTTTCGGCCCGAATGCGCACAGAGCAGTCTTTGTTTCACTTTGGCAGAGGTTAAGTTGTTATTTCGCTCAGTAAAAGAACAGTCAAGTCTTGTGTTTGGTTAAAGTGGAAATTAAATATATGAAGATTGATGCAAAACTGTTTTCTTGATGATGTGACAATTAAGAAGAAGTATATATGAATTTACAAGAAGTTTAATAAAAATGTGGATCTTGAACACCAAGTCAAAAATTACTTCTACCATACCATTGTTCTGATCTGGGATTGTTTGATCATTAAGAATTTCCTGAAAAACGCATTTGTTAGGTCTTCAAATATTGCTAAAATACTGATCTGGACCTTCTAGCAGTCAAAGTGGAATCACCCTAGAATCAACAAGATGAGCCATAACGACTTCGACGAAATCTACGTGGGAATCCATTCAAGATAAGTGCCAAAATTGACTTTTTTACAGTGACTTCATTATTTCCATTCTGACGATACCATCCACAGTCAATAACTTTGTTGTTGCCCGATAAAGCGAACATATGCTGCGTGAGCAACATTATTAATCTGATTTATAGCCTACTTTGCAAGTGGTGGTATTGTTAGAACTCTAAAGTACACCAAGCGAACACGGCAATTAAGTTGGAGAAATTCGGGCTGCTTAGAGAGTGGTACAGACAATGAAACTCCCGCAACGTGCGCGCATAGTGTACAGTTGTGGGGAATTGTGCAGCCATTGCGAGAAGTGCTGCTGACCGGTAAGGGAACAGGGTCCCCGGCTGTGCCCAAAATACTGGCCAGCAGACCCAGCCGGGGCTAAGATTAGCCGCCGCCTAAATACTTTGTCGGCGGCTGCTGCCGGGCGCAGTGCGCGACTGGAGTTACACAAGGCCTGCTGCGCTTGCTCCACTCGCCTAGCAGTCAGAGTGTACACTTATAAACGATGAAAGCGGTGTCTCAGAGCATAGAAACTACGTGTTCCCACGCCTCGCCATATGAGGGCACGAAATGTACCCAGGATCACCGTTGAAGATGATAGTTTTGGTGGTCCAGGTGTTGTGGTGTGGGGAGGCATGGGCGGAAAAGTACAGCAGTTATTAATCATAAGACTATTTTGAACACTAAACGTGCTTTACCATGCATGGCACTGTTGGACGTGGTATGCCGTTGTCTTCTACCGATGTTTCAACTGACATACCCAGCCAGTTATAAGAGGAACTACAGTGCAAAGTGTTCTACGATCCGCGCTGCAACTCGCCATTTTTCACATCAACAAGCAAGGAGGATCGAACACTCACTGGTCAACATCATTGTGACATGTACTCCTTCCCCATACGCCTCGTCCCAGACTTTATTTTCATGAGTGACGATGCGGGATCGCATCGAACAGCACAGGTGGCGCACTTTTTGCAACGACAGGATATCCGAAGAATGGACTGACCTGTCTGTTCCCGCGCCGCTGGAGGAATGGAGCCCACACCACAAGAACGCGTTACAAACCTTGTGGCCAGCATGGGAGCACATTGCACGGAATGCATTGCCGTTTATGGTGATCGCACACCCTATTACGGTATTTCCCGCCTTTTGCAATGTCCATGGAACCATCATAAATCGTGGAGTCTTCTCTGTGATAAATGTCTTTGAATGAAAGCGTCATTTCTGTTCGTCTCATTGCGTATTTCTTTTGGTTAGCTACTGGACTTTACTGTAGCATCTCTACGCGCAGTCCAAATTTTATCGTGCTACGTTGCTCGACAGTGACACATCATAACGAAAGTTAGATTCACCTTAAGTTTTGCACACAAGTGTAAACATTCATTTTGGTTTACTTACTATAAAAAGAATGAATATAAAATAAACTGGAAATAGTAAGTAATGTGCATTCTAACTTGTTCGTATTGAAATAAATAAAAAACTGGTGGAAACAAAACTGTGGCCCAAAATTAATTTAGGCCTGTACAATCACACAGATTTTTTTCATGTATCCTCTTTGTTTCCGCGTAGTTTTAGGCCAATGCTGCAGTCCCACAACCCACGACCAGCCAAAAGCTGCTGGCCTCTGTCTCCCCGGTGTATCACGCTTCTCCCACCACCCTTATACACGTGAGTCTCGAAATATATCAAACTGAGAATTCCATCATCCAATATCGCAACAGTCCCAAATCCTCTAACAACTCTCAATCACAAACAACACAACAAACCACATGGGAGGACACAAACACGACCACAGATTCCGAAACCGAGGAAGAAACACTAAGTGAACATGACTCAGTAGGGATCAACATGTAAGGGACCAAAACCAACAATGCACGACACTGCATGCCACAACACGGTCACAAACAACACAACCTTATGATGGTTGGCACCACATACTAAGACTGTAGTAATAAGGTAATCGCGCTTGGGATGAGAGGCTCGCAGTACTTTATTCCGAGGCTCCTCCTCCCCAATGACATACTGCGTAGTGTTTAAAGTATACTGCATACAAGCAGTAATGTATTGCTCGTCTTATTGTGTGCAGACAGAAGTATAGTCTCTTCCCTATTCAAAGCTTCAATCAATGAATTTTATATATCAGTAATGTATTAAGTTATTTAAGGAATAATGCATTTAAGTAGCATTGAACTACATTGTAATTCTATTAACAAGTTACAAACATAAGTGTATTTCTCATGTAAAGCTAAAATTCATGTATTCCGTGTATGAAGTGCTCAATCAGTATTTAATCTGTATAATCTATGTAAACATACATTAGCACAAACCATTTCAGATGAGAATAGCTCGATGTTGTACCGAGACCTTCTCATCTGAAATAAGTAGGAATAGGCCATTATTAACCAACATGCTACTTAGACTATATTACACATCCAAATACAGCATATCACTTCCCTGTACATACTGCAAATTATTTTCACCACACTCATTGTACTATATTTTCTTTTTTTATTTTTCTTTGACATTTGCGTTATATAAATTGTATTCTCATCAACTAGGTAGTAACAAATTACATGGAATCATTTTAACAACTGTTAAGCATTCAATTCGCTGTAACCTCAAAGAAATCTTTATATATTATGTTCTTTATATATTTTTAAACCATTAACTACTGTATACCAATAAGATTGTAAAAATGAGAAATCTTTGCTTTTAGATTCAGAAGCATCTGACCCACCTTACATTTCAAGGCGATGGGTTACTCTGTACTGTTAATAAAATAAATAAATGAAATAAATAAATCTCAAGCATCCATCGAACGATGGGTTTGTAAGCGACCTCTCTCGCGCGTGAATTACACTTCTACAGGATTATCCCAATACATCCGAGCCTGACATATGCTTCTCGCCAAAATTTATGCACTCGTCTCATATTAAATCGCTCTGTACAGAATCTTCTGAATACTTTAAGTTTGTGACTGACTCTTCGGCACGATCGTCAATCGCTTAGTCAAACCATGTTTACGGGTATTGCACTTATTATGCTGAGGGCCAGCCAATCTAACCTCTGCAAATTTCTCTGCGTTACGCAGCAACTTTGTAACAACGTCAGCTCCCCGTATACAACAGCGACGTCTGTAAACAGACACAATTACAAAAGATGCCCAGCAGCTCAATCACATCCATAGCAGACAATGGCGGTCCTACCACGCTACCTTGAGGTACACCTGACAATACTTCCGTGTGAACCGTCTTCGCATTTGGTGTGCCATACGACGTGAATCTACAACATGAAATGTATTTGCAATTGCGAATATGGACTACTATCAGCTGTGTAATGGAATGATGACAGTGAAAATTTGTGCCGGAAGGACTTGAAACCGGACTTCCCGCTTATCGCTAGCGGTCGGCTTGCCATTTGGCTATCCGAGCACGACCCACGGTCAGACCCAAACTCCCATATGTCGTCAACCACGTGTCTGCAACCTGTCCTCGTTCATCCATTATGTACAGGGTAAATCAAGGTGATATGGTGAACAAAAAATTTGGGCCTCGTAGAAGACAGGAAATTGTTTATTCAAACAAAATAAAAACACTCTCCTTTCACAAAATACATAAGTAACACATTAACAGTACCACATCCTCTTTAAGGCACTACAAATGTTAAAAAAAGCAATACTTATTTTTATCAATTTCACCATGTGTATGGGTGAAATGGCGAATGGCCTTTGGGTGAAATGCTGAACTTATTTCCCCTGCTTTTTGCCACATAAGTCACACATAGATTCATGTTTTGAACAGTCTTCATGCAGCTAACGTTGGCAGCTAATACATTTGATCCAATTCACATCCTTTTTAGTGCAACTGTACAGTTCACCGCACCCTACTCAACAACACTCTTCATCATCCGCGTCGTCATCATCGTCTTGCATATGGATATCCTGTGACGATTCAGATTCGGTGTCAGTGGTAGACTCTTTTCGTTTCTAGGCTGCTTCTTTTTGATAATTTCTTTGGTAGTCTCTTTGGTTACGGTTTTTCCTTTGGTTACGGTTTTTCCTTTTTGTTACGGTTTTTCCTTTGGTTACGGTTTCTCCTTTGGTTACGGATTTTCCTTTGGTTACGGTTTCTCCTTTGGTCCTCTTTTTAGCATTTTCTCTACTCTTCCCTGATTCATTTTGTCGTTTTCTGTTTCGCAGGTTGTCAATTTGCGGATTGAGAGTTCCGGATTTCTTTTTAAGAATAATGTAGCCAGTCCATTCCAGCAATTTCCTTTTCTCGGTTAAATTTGTGATGTTGGTTATATTTCTCAGCTAGTTTATATGCCATGGTACGTGCTTCTGTCCTTGTCGGTGCAAATCCGAAGTTTTGTAATTTTATGATATGTTTTACCAACTTTTTCTCACATTCTTGCATTAGTACAGGCGGCCCACCCAAAGGTTTTTTCGTAAAGTACCCGTTTGCTAATCGTCTCTTCTTGACCATGGAACGTGAAACTCCTTTGAGGTTTTATTCAGGCTCACCCCATTTTGCACCGCTTTTACGGCATCGTTCAGTTGCTCCTCTGTCCAATCAGCACGGCTGGATCCTTTTTGTCTTTTGTAAAATTTAGGCATCTTTGCGTGGAACAATGGTAGTATATAGAAAATTTACTTTTTAATCACTGTCAAACCAAACTGTACTCGCAAAAAATATATATAAAAACTAATTTTTAAATTAACCAATGTATTGAAACGTCGGATAAAACAGAATATAACTCTCGCATGGGACAGGAAACGCTAACATTTCATGACTTGTCAAAAACCCTGGTTGGGATGTACCTAAATAAAAGCATTACACTTTACACATAAGAAAAGTCCTTCACCGTATCACCCCTGCCCGAGTTCACCATTTCTCCCATTTGCTATGGGTGAAACGGTGAATAGCACGGCAAGAAGTTCAAAACACTAGACGCAACGATTTCTAGGTTATGTAGTACATAAGCAGTATAAGAAGGCAGAATATATCAAACAATACCCCGCGGACTACGCTACCTGAAGTAACATCTACAAATGCATGCAGCATATAATAATTGTTTAGCGTCGAAAACAGTTTCTTACAAAGTACTTACGGTTTTTGAAACGGAGCTGGTATTCAACACGTGCACACTGCACAGATGATCAGAGACTGTTGGCATGCAGACATACAGAGACATCTGTTTAACCAGTAAATAATTAAAGCAGTTCACCATTTCACCCGATTCACCATATCACCCTGACGGGGAAGACATTTTCCTTGACAGTCGCTTGCCTGGAAGAACACTGTGTCGTAATTTGAAATAACACAGGCACTGCAGTACCATATGAAACTGCAGCAGCCCTCTCGCTCCATCTTGTAACAGTTGCTCACCCGTTGCCATTCCGTGTGACAGTTCGTCAGCAACGTAGGATCACAGAACAGAGGACGCGCCCTTGAATTCATGGTCGCTGCAGATATCCACATCTAACATCACCACGATGAAACTCATATCAGTAAATGACATTCTGTAATAATAGTCACCTGCAGAAAATAAATCTACTTTGTATATTATCTTTGGGAATAAGGTCTTCACCTGGCGATAAACAAAGGCCACATTATAAAACAATAATTATTATTCTCTAAGGGACGATCAGTGCTTCCGTTTGTGGGCGTTGCTAACAGTATATGCAACCCAGTGAGACTCCTATGGTGGTATACAAGCAGCGACATGTAGGAAAGGGCTTAGTAAGGCCTTCGAAAGGAAACTTTTAGATTGCTCCTTATAGTTATTACTGCAAATTCAGCAACACGACTCTCACTTTCTGTGACTTACAGCTGCCAATAACAGAGATAAATGGACGCACACTAAATAAAACTTCGTGTGAAACATTTCTAGTCATCCAGATGGATAACCAATTGAGGTGGCCTCAGCTACCCCAAAAGCTCAATCTGCCTCCTTTGTGCTCACAAAGCTCTTGTTGTATTGACCTTCACGTCGGATTGCTGGCGTGCTTTATATACTTTCACTTCATGTTGTCCTGCGACATAATCTTCTGGGGCATTGCAGGTCAAGTTAATAAAGTATTTATTCTACATAAGAATGCTGTACGAATATTGTTTGTATTTGATAGGTGAGCATCTTGTAAAATCCTGTTACGTGACCCCGGGATTCCTTCTTTTATTTGTCAATAGATATACTCAGTTATGGTATTTGTGGTTACTATTAACAGTGAATTCGTAATGAGCTGTGAGATTAGTAACAACAGTATTAGAAGTAAAAATAAACTCCACATATAGTATCTGGCGTTCAGAAAGGAGTTTTATATTCTGGCGAAAACGTTTCTAACTTACATCAGACAGGAAATTAGAAATCGTCAACTATTTAAAACTACAGCGAAACTTTAGCTTATTAACCACTCTTAAAATTTATCAGAAGATATGGCGTCAGGTATTTAATTTCGCTTAACTCTAATGGCAGATCTTCACTTTGACAGTATGTAGACAATTAAGACTGTTCTGACTAAAGTTACATAAAGCCTTCGGTGAATTACAGAAAAATAGCAGCTGATAAATCAAGGGTGTCGCTGGCGGAATGGTCAATATTCAGGGACGTGACAGGAACGATGATTCGAAGCAAAAAAGTCCAATAAACATGGCCTCTAAAATACACAACTTACGCGCTACGAGAACTTCTTGGACTTCTTCTAATTCTACCTCCTTGCTTCCAATATTCTGGGAGGACATAGTGTAGACCAAAACAAAACCAACAAAAAACTACCTGGTAAACATGGGCTCTAAAGTGCATATCTTAAGAGGTGTGTGCACTTTTTCAATATAAGAGATTAGCTTCACGGTGCCAAAGATGAGGAAGTTTTCATAACTCTTAAGGTATGCACTTTGGAGCACATATTTACTAGACATTAGTGCTTCGAATGATCATTCCTGTCACATCCCTGACCATTTGCCTGTATAAGAGAAGGAGCACTGACGTTTTTCACAGTAGCTGTTGTCTCCTGAAACACATAGATATATAAAAACTAATTTAGAAGTAATTCTCATACTTATCAATATGAGTAAATTAGCACTAGCCACGACGTGTTACTGGTATGTTTTACGGAGGTAGTCAGTAGTGGTTCTTTCTGCCTGTCAATGTATAACTTGCATCGTTCCAAATCCTTGAAGGCCCTCCTTCCTCATACAATTTCTGAATATGATGTGTGAATGAATGAATGGATGAATGAAATTGTCTGTCATTGAAAAACATGACGTTCTGATTTACGTAAGGGTACAAGTACTCGGAAGAAGCGAAAATTCACGTCCTGTGACGTATAACCTCGTCACAGGTCCTTCGCCCATCCATGCAGATACCTTTCCCAACATACTGCAGTCTTATTGTTGCTGCTTCTCTGATGACCTTGATGCCGACGTGAGTTGAAACAAAACACGAAACAAAACAAAAATAAATAACGTTTGTGGGTCAGGGTTAGAGGCTTGTGGGGTGGGCAGCCGCGGCCAAGTACGTCCCGCTTCACTTCATAGCTGCATTGCGGGTGGCCTACTTTCAAGGACCGGTATTGTACGCCAAACAAGTCGTGTGGCGCCGGGAGGTTGAGAAATGAAACTGAAGCAAGCTCAAGCTTTCCGCGTACGTTAATCACACCTCTTACATACAACTGTATAAGAGCCATTTCTTAACATCATTTCGTGTGTGTTTCGATTGAGGAAAAAGAAAATTAAGTTTGACTCAGATTGGCCTCTTAGTTCTCAGTTCTCCGACGGTAAGTTTCCTCGTGAATTATTGCAGCAGTCTTATTACTGGGGTGGTTTACTTGGTCAGTTACGAGATTCGTAGATGATTCTCACGATTTTTATCGATATGATGCAGAGCAAATCGTAAACTTAGTCGTGGACTAAACAGAACACAGGCTTAAATCTAACAGAATTAAACATATTGGTCTACGGTAATACACTTAAATTCAAAGTGTTATAAGCTACGCATGCTACCATTTTTTTTTGGTCCTGAAGAAAGGATTTTAGGTTGAATTTCAAATTTGCATTCCTTCCGGTCCGACAATGCTTGTAATTGGGTAAATATTCTACTGCTGTTGTGGCTACATGTAGAACCCCTTTCAGTGTCGCTGTCAGCTTTAGTAATGGCTAAATTTTTTTTGTTCTAGAGTTGTAGTTGCTAATTTCGCTATTTTGTTAAACTATGTTAGATTATTATGGCGAGTTTCAGTAGCAAATATACATACCGTCAGGGAGCAATTAAAATTCCTAAACTCCTGAAGAAGCTTCTACAAGGCGACTGTGGACAACAACTATTACTCTTACTGCCTGCTGCTGTGCCTTCAGTAATTTCTATCTAACGAATGAACTGCCCGATACATCATAAGACATTAATGACTTGAAAAATGCAACATTCATATATTAGCATGTTGAATTGTTTATTTCAAAACTACTGTCTTTTGGTAGACACACACAGCGTAAACTATTAACATTAGTATCCACCTAACAGAGAAGCGAGTCACTTCAATTGGATATATTCTTTCGTTATTTAACTACCGAGAGACGCGACGAGGACATCGAGTGTATCTTTGTGATTTGTAAACAACCACAACGTTACGTTTTATCAGGAACGTCTGCTGTTATATGAAAAGTTTCGTAAACACAGTACTTAATGTTATGTACACGAATCACTTTTTTCGTATTTCCTCGTAATGAAAAACGTGTTCACTAGAACTATCACCACCTGCAAACAAATTACTTTGTCTTTTTGTTCCGCCAAAGGAACAAGCAGGCTTCAGTACTGGATATGGCGCAATGCAGTATTTGCGACTTGTCATCGAAGTTATACAACGGAAATATGAGTAAGAATTAGCTCTTTGAGATTGACAGTGTTCCAGAAGACTTTTATATAAGTTCCAACAAAATTTGCACAAACAGCACTTCGAAAACACGGCACTGTTTCTACTTATGTGAGTATACTGAGGATTATGTATGCCAGTGCGACAGCTTTTATTAGGATTCTTCATCATAATGAGAAATTCCGAATTGATAGAAGACTCAGACTAGGAGTTTCCATGTCATTTAAACTATATTCAGCAATTCTGGGGAATGTTTCCATATCAACGGACAACGAAAACAAAGACGGAATACGTATCAGTCAAACATAGGTGAACTAGAATCGTTTCGTCTATGAAATTGGGTTCTCTGTCTATGCTGCCCACAAGCTTCCAGAACAAATGATCTTAATACAGAAAATTTCAAAGCGAGCGTGACACAATAAATTATAATACGATTAAAATAATGTGTAATCAACATATACAGAAGCAACAGAGCAAATTAACAATGAAGAAGGGAATCAGTAAATGAGTTTTTATATTTCGAGCAGGTGAAACGAAAGTACTACATGGACATCGAAAGAAATGAACAACAAAGTAAAAAGGTCATAGAGTGCTTTATGTTAACTACACTCCGTATTAGAAAATAAACTTCCAGTGTGTCTAAATCGAAAAAGTTTATATCCAATGTGTGTTACAAGTTTTCACTTATGGTACTGAGTCGTGAACGTTTAATGCAAAACCCATATTAAAAATTTCGTTTTGCTGATCCTTCTAGAGACGTTTTAAAGCCTGAGGTTGGTAGTTTATTACCGGCTGTACTACTTGAATAGTTCTCTCCATTCGCTCACTTTGATAATCGTATGAGACATCGGAATGCAAATCCATCAAAAAATGTTTTGCATCACACCGATTCCCTGAACTCCTGAAGACAGACGTTGACTGTGGATATTGTATCACAGACACAGTTTAGAGATGTCACTAAACCCACCCAAAGATGTAAACAACCATGCACGAGCAGCGCCTATTAGACGGAGGTGGTCCGGCAGTCGATCAGTTCCAGTCATTCCACCAGGAAGGAGGTACACGGCTCTTGCTATCTGTAGGTCAACCATGCCTAGACAGTCAATACCGCGGTTCGAACGCATCCGCATTTTTACTTTGTGCCAGGAAGGGCTCTCAACAAGGGTAGTGTCCAGGAGTCTCGAAGTGAACCAAAGCGATGTTGTCCGGACATGGAGGAGATACAGACAGACAGGAATTGTCGATGACATGGCTCGCTCAGGCCGCCAAGGGCTACTACTGCAGTTGATGACCGCTACCTACGGATTATGGCTCGGAGGAACCCTGACAGCAACGCCACCATGTTGAATAATGCTTTTCGTACAGCTGCAGAACGTCTGGTTACGACTCAAACTGTGCGCAATATGCTGCATGATGCGCAACTTCACTCCCGACGTCCATGGCGAGGTCCATCTTCGCAACAACGACACCGTGCAACGCTTTACAGATGGGCCCAACAACATGCCGAATGGACCGCTCAGGATTGGCATCACGTTCTCTTCACCGATGAGTGTCGCATACGCCTTCAACCAGACAATCGTCGGAGACGTGTTTGGAGGCAACCCGGTCAGGCTGAACGCCTTAGACACACTGTCCAGCGAGTGCAGAAAGGTGGAGGTTCCCTGATGTTTTGGGGTGGCATTATGTAGGGCCGACGTACGCCGCTGGTGGTCATGGGAGGCGCCGTAACGGCTGTACGATACATGAGTGCCATCCTACGACCTATAGTGCAACCATATCGGGAGCAAATTGGCGAGGCATTCGTCTTCATGGACGACAATTCGCGCCCCCATCGTGCACATTTTGCGAATGACGTCCTTGAGGATAACGTCATTGCTTGAACCCTATCGAACATGCCTGGAATAGATTGAAAAGAGCTGTTTATGGACGACGTGACCCATCAACCACTCTGAGGGGTCTACGCCTAATCGCCATTGAGGAATGGGACAATCTGGACAAAAAGTGCCTTGATGAACTTGTGGACAGTATGCCACGACGAATACATGCATGCATCAATGCAAGAGGACGTGCTACTGGGTAGTAGAGGTACCGGTGTATACAGCAATCTGGACCACCAACTCTGATCTCGCTGTATAATGATACAACATGCAATGTGTGGTTTTCATGAGCAATAAAAAGGGCGGATATGATGTTTATGTTGCTCTCTATTCCAATTTTCTGTACAGGTTCCGGAACTCTCCGAACCGAGGTGATGCAAAACTTTTTTTGATGTGTGTATGTCAGAAGAATATAGACGTATTACGGAACTTGACATTTTTCAAGACGAATTTTACTTAATCTTTCCATTTGTTATTATTTAAACTACACGACATTTTAAGAGGCTTTTACAGATAGATGTGAGAGTTTACATTGATTTCTGTCTCCACGCACTGACACGCCCACAATGTCGCTACTATTCGTCCAACGTATTTCGAGGTCGTCAGACCACGCGCATTCAACACAAATCATGACGTGTTACGCACACGTAACGCTTTGCCACGAACACGCGACAGCCCCAATGAAAGCTCACGTATGGCCCTCACCGAGCTGTTCCAGCGTCACGTGCTGCCCCTGGCAGAGCCGCTGACCCGCAGTGCACGCAAGTACTCCAGGCGCTGCGCTAAGCGGTTGGAGTACCCTCAGCACTGATTAGTCGCCTGGTGGTACTAAAATCTCGTCCAACATCTGTGCTGATGGACCTGGACACAAGACGCTACAAGATCCCCCCGCTTGTCTCAACTTGAGTATTAGTCAAAAATTTCAAATAAACAGAAGAGCTGTAGATATAGTGTGAACTCGAAAACTGCCGACAAAATTTCGGTACTTATTCAGGTGTAAGCTTATTCTGATATTTTGGAATAAGGGCCCCGTGATCATTCGTTACAGTTAATGTATTTACGATTTATTCGGTTTGATCATTCGTTACTGTTAATGTATTTACGATTTATTCTGTTTTTACACCACCTCGGTCATTGCAACTAAAAAGACCATTTTTATACCACAGCGATACCAGAAAAAGAACTTGAAGACATCAGGCTTCAAGCCTCACATTTCAGTTACACAGAACGTTAAAAAGCCTCAAAGTTCTCATCAAACATGTGTGCTATTTCTGCCGAATGTATTATGTTTCGTAGGTTCATATTCTTGGAAAAAAAGGAAGTCTCTTGGTTAATTATTGTAGAATTAAATTAATGTAGAATTCTAAAGGTTAGTCAACATTGGCAGCATGTTTTGACAGCCAAAGATTACATGCATAATCACTTTAGAAGTTTGAAGGGGGTAAAATTCGGAAGATGTTTCTTGTGCAGAGCTAGCCAAAGCATTCGCGATTTTGTAAACTTGCAATCGATTCATCTGATTACAACGATTTTAGTTATTACTTATTGCAAATATTTATTACGGTCAAACAACAGTTCATATAAAAAAGGAATCTTATTCTAGTGCCATAAGATCTGCAGAGACACGAAGATAAATAAAATTGGAGAACAATGTAACTAGTACCAGTTTTTTAACTTTTCTCTTTACTTATATCAAGTTTCTTGACTCCAAAATGTAGAGTGATTACGAAAATATGACTCATGTATCAGCTATAACGGAATGGGAATGGTCAGCCTAGTTTTAATAGTAGAAGTGACCTTGTATGCAAGGGGTGACCTAATTCCATTATGTTTGGAATTATGCTATTGGAATATGTTAGTCAAAACTAATGAAATATCAGTTCTAATAGAATAAAATAATGAATACGCAAGCGTTCGCGCTTTATAATGCCGGACAAACTTTCTTCAGTTCACATATAGAAAGATTTGTTAGACAGAACATTGAAACCTAACGTTTTTGTAATCTGCGTTAAATGATTTGAATATGTGTATGCGCTATCATAGAAATTACCAGAAAATTGTAATATTGTGAACGAGAGAGAACGTTATGTTTGTAATGGGCTTTGTTAGTGCAATGTGTAATAATATTGATGTTAATGACTGTGACAGCAATTTGTCCGCTGCAGATGGTACATGTTTCGTACAACCTGATGCTAATTATGGGCATCTGGTTATTCGTGTTAGTACTGGAAATGCTAGCAAAATTAATGCAAGTCAGTTTCAAATTACAAAAAAGAAAAACTATATACCCAGACTGATGCTGTAGATCATTGTCTTGTACGATTCAATGTTGAATTACGTTACTGCCATTAGCCACCAATAATTAATAAAGAAAAAAGACATCTGTTAACGAATTTTGATTTATAAGCTTGATTTTTCATAAGAGGAGTATATTTCTTTTTTAAGTAGGGAGAGATAGACACACAATCTGTGCATAGCAGTAAATCACCACCCGCGGTTCTTTATGGACTAGAACTCCCATGCATAAAGCGTCCTAAATCCCAAACTATGGATAGTACAATGACATAATTTTGCAGCTGTGATCTGCGGTGTATGTCGATCTGTCTGAAAAAAGTCTTGCGAATAGAGCTAACAGCAAAACAGTAATAAATCAAGACCTCAAGGCAGTTGCTGCTGTTTTACTGCGAGAACAGCAGAAATGTAGCACACGATAAAATTTATTTTGTTCCGTAATTTTTCAGGGGGTTGTCACCGGGGGAAAGTTTTACAAATGTTTGAAATTATGCGTAAAGTTTGTTGGAAGTGGTTAAGTGCTTTCATTTTGAAATACTGTGTGAATATAGTCGTAGTAATTTGCTGTTAGTGAGATACGCTGCTTCAAGATAAGGACAAAATTTCTATGTGTAATACTTTACTTGTTGTGATAAACATAAAACAAAAGATTATAGCTCTTAATGCGTAGTTTGGTAGCATTTTAATTTTTAAATTCATTCAATAACTGTATGAAGTACTGACAGTCAAATGTTTGTTGTCCCTGGAAACCGTTAGGCAGGCAATCGGCAGTTGGAATCGGACCTCGGGTTAGCGTATAGTAATATACGAGGGCATTTCGAAAAGTAAAGATACAATGGCTCGCAGTCCTTAAATAGAACATTTATTTAGAAAACGTCAGTTACATCTTATTAACTGGATTATTTGTAATTTTTCGACATAATCACCCCCGTTATCCAAACATTTGTTAAGTCGGTGCACAAGCTTTTGTATCCTACAGTCATAAAAGGTTGCCGCCTGTTGTCGGAACCACATTTCAACTTCATGTTTCATCTCTTCATCGTCGTGGAATGATTTTCCGCCAAGATGTGACTTCAGGTAACGGAAGACATGGAAGTCGGTGGCCGCAAGGTCCGGGCTGTATGGTGGATGGTCCAATACGTCCCATTTGAATTGTTTGAGTAGTGCTTTGGTTACGAGCGCTGTGTGAGGCCGAGCGTTGTCATGAAGCAAGCGGACTCCACTCGTCAGCATTCCCCTGCGTTTGTTTTGAATTGCCCTTCGAAGACGTTTCAAAGTCTGGCAATATGCAGCAGCATTAATTGTCGTTCCAGGAGGCATAAATTCCAACAGAAGAATGCCTTGTCTCTCCCAAAAAAACAGAAGCCATGATTTTCTTCGCTGAAATCGACGTTTTGCATTTCTTGGCTTTTGGTGAATTTGAATGGCGCCATTGCATTGATTGTTGCTTGGATTCAGGTGTATAGTGATAAACCCATGTCTCGTCACCTGTCACAATGTGATCAAGGAACTCGTCACCTGCTTCAGCATAGCGTGTGAGGAAGTTGAGTGCAAAGCCCATCCTTTTCTTTCTGAGTTCTTCTGTTAACAGTTTTGGAACCCAGCGCACACATAGTTTCCTGTATCCTAACTTGACAGTCACAACGTCATAAAGAATTGTCATTGACACGTCCGGTATAATCTGAAGCAATTCTTTCAATGTGAGTCGTCTGTTCGCACGAATTGCTCCGAAGAAGGGCATCAGAGATCACAGATGGCCGATCTGTTCTTTGTTCGTCATGAACATTGGTCCTACCTTCAGAGATGCTTCAGTAACTCAAATGGGAATCCCTGGACGCGGTGTTCTTTTCGAAAAACACTACTGAGAAAGTTTAAAGAACCCGCATTTGAAGCAGACTGCCGACCGGGGTGGCCGAGCGGTTCTAGGCGCTACAGTCTGGAACCACACGACCGCTACGGTCGCCGGTTTGAATCCTGCCTCGGGCATGGATGTGTGTGATGTCCTTAGGTCAGTTAGGTTTAAGTAGTTCTAAGTTCTAGGGGACTGATGACCTAAGATAATAAGTCCCATAGTGCTCAGAGTCATTTGGACCATTTTTTTTTTTTTTTTTGAAGCAGACTGTCTCCAACATACATTGCACATAAGGACCACGAAGATAAGATGTGAGAAATTACGGCTCATACGGAGGCGTGTAGAGAGTCGTTTTTCCCTCGCTATATTTGCGAGTGAAACAGGAAAGGACGTGTACTGCTAAGGGCCATGCACCGTACGGTGGCTTGCAGAGTATCTATGTAGATGTAGAATATGAATAAATGTACAAACAACTTAACACTATAAAATAAAATAAAAAGAAAGGAGAAAATGTTATTTACGTCCTCTACTCTCAGCTATATACTTGCATAGTGTCGTTCGTGATCGGTAAAACTTCCACTGTGGTCTGTTACGGCTATTTGAAATTTTATCACCGACCCTGAGTATTTATGTGGAAAACTTAAGAGTAATACGAACAACTGAAAACACACAAAAATGTAGTAATGTGTCACTTTTAATAATGTAGCTAGTAAACATCAGTGGACCTATACAGTTTTGTAAACTGATGTTTAGTAACATAGGGTACACAATAAATTCTCTGTGACTGGAGGCACAACAGCATATTGCTCTCAAAACAAATCTGTTCCTCTGCATTGTTGTGCCAGACAGGTTGATGATTTATCCTCCTCCTCCTGCCGAGAGAAAATATGGGCCAAAAGTCACGAAGAAGCGGACGCGGACGGATGGGGAGGTCGCGTGTAGCAGGCGGCCTACCTCAGGGGCGGGGCGACGCAGACTATAAACTGCACGGCACGGCAGGCGTAGTTACAGCCATCAGGCACTCCACTCTATCCAGCGACAATCTCTTCTCCGCTCTGCTCTGTAAACATTCGAAAATAAGTACCCCCTGTTATTTCTGCTGTATGCCACCATCTTGATCTACCATTTCTATCTTCTATTGCTCCATCCTCTTGTAAGGGATTCCCACGGAACCAAATAGTTTACTTTGTTTCACTGTCTTCTTTTAGAAGGACTGGACGTGCGCCTGTTGTGTCGTCTACTGTGTCTCACACTTCTTCATTTGTTATTTCGACAGCCCACTTTATTACTAACACCAGTTGACTCTTCTCCCAGTTTATCGAATGCCGCCGTGCTCCAAAGTTACCGTTTCAGAGCGCTGTTACTTCAGTCTTTGCTCACTTCCAGTTTGTTTTTGTCGGAACAGAACTTTCTTCGCCTGTGTCAGTTTTCTCTTGCTGCTTGTGCACTCTTGTTTACCTTAAATTTTGAAGTTTCCCAATTTCTCAACTGTTTTCCTCCGTTTTTGTCACTTAAGACCAGATATTTCAGTTACTTCTACTCTCCGACACTAATTTTTGCCTTTTGTTGGTACGCAACCTGACATCAGTGCTTTGTTGATTGTGTGTTACGCTCAAGTTGTTCTAAAATGGTTCAAATGGCTCTGAGCACTATGCGACTTACCTTCTGATGTCATCAGTCGCCTAGAACTTAGAACTAATTAAACCTAACTATCCTAAGGACACCACACACATCCATGCCCGAGGCAGGATTCGAACCTGCAACGGTAGCGCAAGTTGTTCTAAGTCTTGCCTACTGTGAGACAGAAAGGTAATAGGAAATCTTTAAACTTTACACTGAAGCCCCACAGAAACTGGTATAGGCATGCGTATTCAAACACACGGATATGTAAACAGGCGCAATATGGCGCTGCGGTCGCAAGGCCTATATAAGACAACAAGTGTCTGGCGCAGTTGTTAGACCGGATACTGCTGCTACAATGGCCGATTGTCAAGATTCAAGTGAGTTTGAACGTGGTGTTATAGTCGGCACATGAGAGATGGGACACAGCATCTCCGAGGTAGCGATGAGGTGCGGATTTTCCACTACGACCATTTCACGAGTGTATCGTGAATGTCATGAATCCAGTAAAACATCAAATCTCCGATATCGCGGCGGCCAGAGAAAGATCCTGCAAAAACGGGACCGGCGACGACTGAATCGTTAAACGTGAGAGAAGTGCAACCCTTCCGCAGATTGCTGCAGATTTCAATGTTGGGCCAACAAGTGTCACCGTGTGAACCATTCAACGAAACGCCCACTCGTGCGCCCTTGATGACTGCACGACACAAGGCTTTATACCTTGCCTAGGCCCGTGAACACCGACAATGGACTGTTGATGACTGGAAACATGTTGCCTGGTCGGACGAGTCTCGTTTCAAATTGTATCGAGCGGATGGATGTGTACGCTTATGGAAACCTCCTCATGAATCCATGGAACCTACATATCAGTAGGGGACTGTTCAAGCTGGAGGAGGCTCTGTAAGCCTCTGTAATGGTGTGGGGCGTGTGCAGTTGGGGTGATATGGGAACCCTGAGACGTCTAGATACGACTCTGACAGGTGACACGTACGAAAGCATCCTGTCTGATCATCTGCACCCATTCATGTCCGTTGTCAACTCAGACGGACTTGGGCAATTCCAGCAGGACAATGCGACACCCCACACGTCCAGAATTGCTACAGAGTGGCTCCAGGAACAGTCTTCTTAGTTTAAACACTTCCGCTGGCCACCAAACTCCCCAGACATGAACATTATTGAGCATATCTGAGATGCCTTGCAACGTGCTGTTCAGAAGAGATCTCCACCCTCTCGTACCCTTACGTTTTTATGGACTGCCCTGCAAGATTTGTGGCGTCAGTTCCCTCCAGCACTACTCCAAACATTAGTCGACTCCATGCCATGTCGTGTTGCGGCACTTCTGCGTGCTCGCGGGGGCCCTACACGATATTAGGCAGGCGTACCAATTTCTTTGGCTCTCAGTATAAAATCTTTCTCATTGTAGTTTGATTTATATTTGCAATTTTTCGTTAGCTTTGATCGTTACCTTCGCGCAACTAAAATTTTAAAAGAGGTAAGATTTGTTTTTAACATCCCGTAAACGACGAGCTCATTACAGATGGGGTATAAGCTCTGACTGGGGAGCGATACCGACCATGTCCTTTCCAAAGAGACGATCCAAGCGTTCCGTTCAGCATGTTAGGGAATCCAAGAAAACCCAGACGTGAACGGCCCAAAGTACGTACAAATTTAACATGCATGCCAGTACCAGGTAATGCGCTGTCATTGGTCAGACCTCCCTGTCGCCACAAGGGACAGAGCAGTTCCCGAAAGCGCCAGGTAATTCGGTGCGCTGTGAGCCACGTCTTCACTGGGAAAGCCTGGAAGACTGAAGTCAATACTGAGATACAAATTCGCTTCGCTCCTATCTTCGGTATTACTATAGGATGAAATACGAGTTACATTGGCATCTGACGGAAAGAAAACTGCACTTTTCTGCCAGTGTTATATCTTCAGCACAGGTAGAGGAATCAGAAGCTGGATTTCCATCCTCTTCAACTACAGTTCCTACAAATAAAGTAAGAGCGTTCTTTTCTCAGGTCTATATTAAAATGTGTCTTATTATTGTTTTACACCGAACATTGTGGCATTGTTGTAGATTGTACCAAGACGACAAACTCTAGAAAAACAATTCTGTAGATAGTAATCACCCAACCTGACGGTCTACGTTATATGACTCTCCCACGTTTCTTACATCTCTACTTCGTTCTTGACCCTGTCTCTTCGTTATCCAAGAGGTGTTTCACGAAAAGAGATACAATCTGCTTCACATCTCTTTAAAACAAAATAACTGTATTTCCCGACAGTTTCAGGACTTTCGAAAGACCTTATAATGCGAAAAACATGAGTTCATGTCTATGACACTAGTTGTTAAAAATAACATCAGCATAGGACTTTCTTCATAGATTGAACTTTTATGCCTGACCGGGACTCGAATCCAGAACCTTTGCCTTTTGCAAGTAATATTCCTACCGTCTGAGCTATCCATGTATCACTCACAACATTCTTACCAAGCTTAAATTCTGTCACTATCTTTCTTCTTTACAGAAGCTCTCCTGCAGAGATTGTGTTTTAGCCCTTGTGGTAGAAAGAATATTGTGGACAAGCATTACACTGGAATACGTGCCAGACTGCGATAGGAGGGATGCTAAAATATTTTTAAAAAAGCCTCAGTTAAAAGTGACTGGACTGAAAGCACAATGCCTACTGCAAAACCAGATTTTGGCAGTGGCAGATGTTTTGTATATTGCAGAACAACGCGTAAGATAAAAATAAAATGAGGAAGACTACAGTGATTATCGTTACCGTGTGATACACTGCATGCAAAATTTTAGTCTCAGTTAATCAATGTATCTCTATAACTACGAAGTTACCGTTGGCATACTCTTTGAGACTGACCGGAACTATTTTGTGGTTACGCTGCTTACGAAACTTCCAGGCAGATTAAAACTGTGTGCCGGTCCGAGACTCGAACTCGGGACCTATGCCTTTCGCGGACAAGTGCTCTAGAGCACACAGTTTTTATCTGCCAGGAAGTTTCACATCAGCGCACACTCCGCTGCAGAGTGAAAATCTCATTCTACGCGGCTTACGTCTACCGAGCAGAAAGTCTGCATACGTGGCTGTACCGCGCTTGACAGCAGTTCTCCTCGGATACATTTACATTTGTACTTACTCTCTACAGAGTCTGAGTGTGCACGGCGAATGTTCACTCCAGACAAAAGTACTTGGAACTGTTCGCGTAGTTCGGCAAATCAAATATAGATCACAGACATAATTTTGAGAGCGTACAGTAACCTCCTTTTCGCAAATGAACTAAGAAGAAGAATAAATAATTACTCTCTGGCGGTACTTGGCCTCACATGGTTTCAAAATTCACCGGAGTGGTACAAAGCTCTGGCTATTACTGGTCGATCAGACTATTACGGGCAACTGAATTACTTATACATTTGCCTAATGCTTATAGCGCCCCTTAATCCTTCGTAATAGCAGTGAATAGCCGCGGGAAGGTCTCCACAAGACCGCAAGCGGCGGGGAGCTGACCGGTGGCCAGTCAACAGTCTACTCATCTCACAGAAAATGTCGAAGGTATGCAAATTCCACTCGATAGCACATTCCTGTTTATTGGCGTTTTTTGTGGCGCAGTCAGAGAGGGATGTGGAGATTACTGGGAACCGCCCACCAAGCGGATCTGTTTGCGGGGCAGGAGAGCGGACTGGGTAGCCGCGCGGGATTAGCCGAGGGGTCTTAGGCGCTGCAGTCATGGACTGTGCGGCTGGTCCCGCATTTCTCATCCACCGAACAAAGAAACGCAAACGAAAAACATCGGTTTGCAATTACTCTTTGCAAAGGAGTTTACATTAGAGTGTGACAAACCAGATAAAGATTGTTGGAGTTTTAAGATACTATGCCATCGCTTTAGATTAAATGAAAATGTTGACAATAACTTATGACATGTTACAATAATTAATTTGCACTATTTTTAGACATGTTATTACAGAGAATCATTCCATTGATGAAACAGGCATTCAATAACAGAGAAAATTTTGAAGAAATTTGCACTGATGTTTTCTATTCTGAATTTAGGAAGTAAAGAAAAATTTTAGTTATTGATATACTAATTTATGTTATATTATTAAAATAAATTAGCTGTGATATTACATTTATATCCTGTAATTAAAATTTAACCGCTTTTGTCAGTCTCTCAGCATCCTGTGTATACCCATGAAGTGGTGAAAAGAAAACAGAAAACTAATTACCCCTCGAGTAGTGTAACGAAACAAAATACTATTTCACGTCACAGTACCAGTTGCATAAAATGTCTTTGCTGGTTACTGACCTCCAGAAACTAACTTTTACATCTGTTCCAAGAAAACAACAAACCGAAGTTTCCACTTCTAGGTTCGTCAGCACTGCGTTGGTCCGAAAAATGTTCAAATGTGTGTGAAATCTTATGGGACTTAACTGCTTAGGTCATCAGTCCCTGATGACCACAGATGTTAAGTCCCATAGTGCTCAGAGCCATTTGAATCATCATCAGCCCCTAAGCTTACACACTACTTAACCTGAATTATCCTAAGGACAAACACACACACCCATTCCCGAGGGAGGACTCGAACCTCCTCCGGGACCAGCCGCACAGTCCATGACTGCAGCGCCCTAGACCTCTCGGCTAATCCCGCGCGGCGGACGTGCTACGGACGCGAAATTTAACCGACAGGAAGAAGATGCTGTAATATGCAAATGATTAGCTTTTCAGAGCATTCACACAAGGTTGGCGCCGGTGGCGACACCTACACGTGCTGACATGAGGAACGTTTCCAAGCGATTTCTCATACACAAACAGCAGTTGACCGGCGTTGCCTGGTGAAACGTTGTTGTGATGCCTCGTGTAAGGAGGAGAAATGCGTACCATCACGTTTCCGACTTTAAAGGTCGGATTGCAGCCTATCGCGATTGCGGTTTATCGTATCGCGACATTGCTGCTCGCGTTGGTCGAGATCCAATGACTGTTAGCAGAGTATGGAATCGGTGGGTTCAGGAGGGTAATACGGAACGCCGTGCTGTATCCCAACGGTCTCGTATCACTAGCAGTCGAGATGACAGGCATTTTCTGGATACGGATCGTGCAGCCACGTTTCAGTCCCTGTGTCAACAGATGGGGACGTTTGCAATACAACAACCATCTGCACGAACAGTTCGACGACGTTTGCAGGAGCATGGACTATTGGCTCGGAGACCATGACTGCGGTTACCCTTGACGCTGCATTACAGACAGGAGCGCCTGCGATGGTGTACTCAACGACGAACCTGAGTGCACGAATGGCAAAACGTCATTTTTTCGGATGAATCCAGGTTCTGTTTACAGCATCATGACGGTCGCATCCGTGTTTGGCGACATATCGGTAAAAGGCACATTGGAAGCGTGTTTTCGTCATCGCCATACTGGCCTATCACCCGGCGTAATGGTATGGGGTTCCGTTGGTTACACGTCTCGGTCACCTCTTGTTCGCACTGACGGCACTTTGAACAGTGGACGTTACATTTCAGATGTGTTACGACCCGTGGCTCTACCCTTCATTCGATCCCTGCGAAACCCTACATTTCAGCAGGATAATGCACGACCGCATGTTGCAGGTCCTGTACGGGCCTTTCTGGATGCAGAAAATGTTCGACTGCTGCCCTGGCCAGCACATTCTCCAGATCTCTCACCAATTGAAAACGTCTGGTCAATGGTGGCCGAGCAACTGGCTCGTCACAATACGCCAGTCACTACTCTTGGTGAACTGTGGTGTCGTGTTGAAGTTGCATGGGCAGCTGTACTTGTACACGCCATTCAAGCTCTGGTTGACTCAATGGCCAGGCGTATCAAGGCCGTTATTACGGCCAGAGGTGATTGTTCTGGGTACTGATTTCTCAGGATCTGTGCACCCTAATTGCGTGAAAATGTAATCACATGTCAGTTCTAGTATAATATATTTGTCCAATGAATACCCGTTTATCATTTGCATTTCTTCTTGGTGTAGCAATTTTAATGCCCAGTAGTGTAGAACAACTTACCTCATAGCCGGCGGGACTCTGTACTCACAGAGTCCATTTAAAACAATCACAGAAAAAACAACTGTAAGTCGTTTCGATTGGCACTCACACAAGATGTCGAGGAATTTATTCGACCTTTGGTATGACCGTGATATTAACCTGCGGCGCGAGAATGCACAACAGGTTGGTTATTTGCTGGATTATACTTACGAAATAAAACTTAGTTTCGAGTTGCGCTGTTTTCGTAGGCACTGATGCGCCCCTATAAACACATTTATCTGCGTGATTGTGTTCGGATGAGTGTGTACGTGCGGCGAGGGCGCACAAGAACGCCGGCGGCGCCTTTTTTTGTGCTCCGACCTCAGAAACACAGCCGCGGGAAGGTAGCGGGTGCTGGGCACAGCTGGGGCAGCAGTAGTAGAGGGGCGAAGCCACAGCTGGCGTGGCGCTCGGCCGAGGACACGAGGAACGTCACAAAAACGCCGACCTCTCTCTCTCTCCCCCCCCCCCCCTCTCTGTCTCTTCTCACTGCCGGAAGTAAAAACTGCGCTGACAACCTGTCGGCGCCTTCTTGCTGCCCCTCCCAGTAAACAACACGTCGCCCACAGTGGCACTGCCACATGCGTGAACAGTTCGAAGGCTTCCAGTACCAGCTACACAGCAACTAATACAAAAATACACGTGTGCCCCACTATTGTGCAGCTCCTGACACCGACAACAACAGCTTTGCGC